>NC_073306.1:15961466-16281734 GCF_027595985.1 Sorex araneus
AAGAGAGAAAGAAAGAAAGGAAGAGAGAAAGAAAGAAAGAAAGAAAGAAAGAAAGAAAGAAAGAAAGAAAGAAAGAAAGAAAGAAAGAAAGAAAGAAAGGAAGGAAGGAAGGAAGGAAGGAAGGAAGGAAGGAAGGAAGGAAGGAAGGAAGGAAGGAAGAATGGCAGAATGGTAGAAAGAGAGAAAGAAAGAAAGAGAAAGAAAGAAAGAAGAAAGAAAGAGAGAAAGAAAGAAAGAAAGAAAGAAAGAAAGAAAGAAAGAAAGAAAGAAAGAAAGAAAGAAAGAAAGAAAGAAAGAAAGAAAGAAAGAAAGAAAGAAAGAAAGAAAGAAAGAAAGAAAGAAAGAAAGAAACCATAGTAAGAGACTAATACCCAAGGACAGTAGGAACAAGAATCAGGACGAATGGTTCACATTTTGAAGCCTGCCAAGGCTGGCAGAGAGGGTAGTTGGGACAGAGAAGGGACCATTTTGACAATAATGGTTGGAAGGGATTGTTCTGGATTGGAAATGTGTGCTGAAAGTGGGCAAATGACCAAACATGATGGCCTTTCGATATCTTTCAGTATCTGCATTGAGAAACAGTAATTCCCAAAAGGAGAGAGAGAGAGAGAGAGAGAGAGAGAGAGAGAGAGAGAGAGAGAGAGAGAGAGAGAGAGAGAGAGAGTGCCATAGAAGCAGACTGGTGGGGGGTGTGTGGAGGGATAAGGGGAGTACTGGTGGTGGGAAATGTACACTAGTGGAGGGATGGGTGTTGAAACATTGCACGACTGAAAATTATGAAAGCTTTGTAAATGTATTTCACAGTGACACAATAAATAAATTTAAAAAATAGAAGCAAGAACTTAAAAAATAGTCAAGGGAAACAGTAGAATATAAACCAGAGAAAGTGAAAAAAATCAAGATTCTGCTAGCAGAATATATTGCAGATATCAGAAAGGGAGCAATACATTTATGAGAGGAAGCCATGGGCCAAAAATTTCATCAAATGCTGAATGAAGTCTGTAAGAAAATTAATAGATGAGGTCCTAAGTCCTTAAGTCTAAGAGCAGTTTCTCCGAAAGCTTGCCTTCTATTCTGTTAAGAGAAATATCTAGAACCCAGCCAGACCAATGGATGCAGTTAGAAAGAGATAACTGCAACACAGGATGAGAAAGAGAGACCGCATCATAGAACGAAAAAGGAGACAGGAAAGATTTGTGGCATTCGGAAAATATACTGGAAATGGATCATTCATAGCGCTGTGTGTATTGATCATCTCGAGCTCTCTGTGTGTCCCAGAGCTTGCTCTGAGGCAAAATCTTGAATGATACTTTTGGCTTTTATGCATATTGGTGATCCTTTTCTTGTTTATTCCATCGACAGAGAGGCTAATTATGCTTGTGACTGTGGTTGAAAAACAATTCTTGGAAAATGCTTAGGGAACAACAGGTTGGCAGTGTATGGAAACCATCTGCTTCCCACAAATGTTAAGGTAAACTTTCTGACTTGTGGGGTTAGCAATTGCAGACTCTATAGTAGTTTAGTAGAAGGAAAAGCATGCTGTATTGTTATAGACTTTCTGGGTCTTCTTGACAATCCGCCGAAAAGAATCACCATGTTATAAAAAGGATGGTCCTTGGGTATATCAAAACCTTCGAGTAAGTCGTCTTTGTTTGCACATATTAAGACTAACAGAACAAGAACATCACACAAGGGAATATAGTATTTATACTGAATGTCTCCTAAGTAAATTAAACCTCTCTGGTTTGCTCTTGCCTTGACCTACTAATGGGAACAGGATCATAGATGGAAGATTTGTTTCTTATAAAAATATTCCGTTTATTCTACAAAGGAACATAAAATGCTGCTCCTCTGACCCCATGGCGTGAGCTGCTCTCATGGGCTGCAATTGTGGTTGTTCCAGCTGCTTTGTCATGAGGCAGTCCATTCCAGAACTCTCCTGAAGGCCGAGCTTCTGAGAGCCCCACCTCCACTCTAGAGGAGAGAAAATGGAAATGGCTAATGTGCTCCAACTTAGCAAATACCATCAGAGCTGCTAATCCATCATCCTAAGGGTACGTCTCAAAGAGAAGGATTCTTGTGAAAATCATTCCGCTGAAGCTGAGAGAGAACATTTTAAGGAGAGTGGAATTCAAAATTATGAATGGCAGTGGGGAGTGGACACAAATCATATTTGCTAATGGAAGTGAAAAATCTAATTGGCCCCTTATGACTTCAGCTTGAATAGCAACACCTTATAATGCTTAGGCCATAGGTAGCTTATGCCCATTACTTAATGAAGAATAGTCACATAAATATGCGAATTAAAATTTTACACAATTTTAGATCTAAAGGTGATTAACATTACCCACTCAGCAGTCTCATCCTGATTGATCACTTGTGATAAATCGGTTACGGTGTGGGCAGCAAGGAGGAAAAGATATTGTTCATTTTGATTTCTGTCTGTGAACATTGTGTCAGGACAGTGACAACAGAAAACTTGCATCACAATGAGAAAGCTGCAGGACATTTCAAAGAGAAGATCATTTGGAATCCAAAGACATTGGTTTGTGGAGTTCATGCCCAATTCAATCAGCTTAATCAATGGCTGAATAAATATCAGTGCTCCTACATTTGAAAAAAAAAAGACATTGGTTTGAGTGAGACTCTCCCATTAAATATTGACCTTGCTGAAACGTCTGGGAGGGGATTGCTGAAGGCAAGACACAGTCCAAGAGGACAGATAGTTTGAAATGGGATTTATAGAAAAGAGACAGCTCCAAGGCGAACCTCACCAGCATCTAGAGGGGCTAATGAATTTTAAGGTGGGCTTATATTGGAATAATAGTGGTCTGGGTTTTAAGGTGAGCTTATGTTGGAATAATAATGGTCTGGGGCTCAGGGAGGGATATACAGTTGACTCAGAACCATATGCTTTTATACTGCCTGAGTCCAAGATTCAGTAGATGGTCTTTTGTTAAGAGTTTCAGAAATCCCCGGGAGTCTGGGGCTGTGGCATTACTGCATATGCAGGCTTCAAAGTGTCCGTTTCTGGGTTTCTGGGCCCACCTAACACTTGCTAGGCATTTAAACTTTTAGAATCACAAAATTTTTATAATTAAAACAGGATGGATAACAATAATATGAGTCATAAAATTGATGTAACAGACAGCTATCTCTCCATGAAATCGATTATGATTATTTCCTTTTTCCAAAAATCAGGTCTACACACCCAAAAGGAGAGAGAACAGAGGCAGGGTGGGGTGGTGGGGGATGGGTTGGGGGTGGTGGGAGGGATACTGGGAACATTGGTGAAGGAGAATGATCACCGGTGGAGGGAGGGGTAAACAATCACTGTATGACTGAAATGCAAACACAAAAGTTCATAAGCTTGTAACTATACCTCATGGTGATTCACTAATAAAAGATTAAAAAAAAACCACAAAAAATCAGGTTCTAATTTTGGATAGGTGTGCATACTTGCTGACTGTATGTTGATAAATGGCCTGTCCATAGTCCTAAGTAATTAATATTGTCCATTGTCAAATGTATCTATAGTGCCCTTAAAATATGGGCTTGTGACAAAATTCTGGCTAAAGGCAAGAATTTGGGCAAAGGAAGAATTGATATAATATATTATTCACTTGGGGCCCAAGAGATAGTATAGTGAGGCAGGGCACTGAAAATGCATGCTTCCAATGTATGGGGTTCCATTCCCAGTACCCCATACATTCCATTGAGTGTGCCACCAAGAGTGACCCTTGAGTGCAGAGCCAGGAATATGCCTTGAGCACTGTGGAATGTGACTCAAAATGAAAAAAAGAAAAGAGGTTATTCAGTCATCTGTGAAATTTCATACTTCAGAACAGAGTCAATAATGTGATCTCTTCAACACTAATAAATAAGAATCATGAGAACAAAATCACAAGAAGAAAGTCATCTTAAATCAATCAATTATTGGATAAGTTTGTTGAATTAACAGCCACTGATTCTCCCTAGCCCTGGATTTTTCATTAGATAATAGATTTATTGTATTTAAGCAGCATCTGTTTACTTAAAGCAGTTAAAGGAATTCAACCTGGTACAAAAGAATCATCACATGAATAATGTCTCGGGAGGGCTGGGTAAGAAATGAACCGAACAGGAGACAAAGTTGAAACCTAGCTTCAAGTCACCTTGCCTTAGAATATATTAATATGATTAGTTCTCCATTGACCATTTTGAGGATAAATTGAATCACTCTGGAGGAATACATCACTGTAGCACTGCACTGTCATCCCGTTGTTCATCTATTTACTGGAGTGGGCACCAGTAACATCTCCACTGTGAGACTTGTTGTTACTGTTTTTGGCATATCAAATACGCCATGGGTAGCTTGCCAGGCTCTGCCGTGCAGGCGGGATACTCTCAGTAGCTTGCCAGGCTTTCCAAGAGGGATAGAGGAATCGAACCCAGGTAGGCCATGTACAAGGCAAACACCCTACCTCTATGCTATCGCTCCAGTTCAGAGGAAAACATCATATCTATAAATTCCCATACTCAGTATCTGGTAATCAATTAACCATATTGGACATAACAATGAGCAAAATTAAAAGAAAAACATAATCAAAGAGCCAGAAATGGTCTGAATTGGGGGTCATAGATATAAAAATACCTTGGTTTCCTACTTGCTAAATTTAGGGAGTTCTTTATATCTTGGGCATTAACTCCAAGATAATGAAACAGACAAATTTGGTCAGATAAAAGTGAAAATACTACCTTCTATTTGGTAGGACATCTTTTCACTTAAGTCACAGTTTCTTTTGATTTGCATAAACTTTTATTTATGATATTATTCCATTTATTTATTTTTGCTTTCATTCCCCAGATTTTGTAGACAAATCCCAAACAGTTCATGGAAATCAAAATCATAAAGCATTTTAGGTAACCAAGGACTGTTCTTCAAAATGACAAATAAAACTTGAAAACCCTTATCTGGCTCGTAAGGCAAAAAGGATTGTAAAAGAAATGTAAAAAGTTACAATAAACATCACAGAAATACAGAGAATCATAGATTATTATGAACAACTTGAGAAACTAGCCAATTCTTAGAATTTTGGGAGAACAATTTCCCAAGACTAAATCAGGAAGAAATAGAAAACCTGAATAAATGAACTCCAAGCAAGGAAACTTAAATAGTTTTAAAATCTTGCTCAAACAAAAATATAGGGTAAATTACTTCACTAGTAAGTTCTACAAAGTCTTCAGAAACAGCTTATCTATAATTCTTGAGCTCCTTCAAATAATTGAAAATAGTTCTCCCAAATACATTTTATAAAGCCAACATTGCCCTGTTTTCTTCAATACTTTAAAAAGAAAAATTTTATCATAAAACTCAACATTATAAAAATAAAATTAAAAAATCTAGATTTAAAGTGTATAAGAAGACAAATTATAAAAGCATGTGACTATAAACATTGAAGCATGATTAAACCTAATACAAAAAGAGCAAAAAATATAAAAATTTAGAATAAGTGGAATATATATATATGAGAAGTGATTAAAAGGAATGTCATACATATAATTGGAATTGAATTCATGAAGAACAAAACTAAAGGCATTATTTGAAAGCTAACTTCTTAAGATTTTCAGAAATTGACAAAAATTCACATCCCCAAAAATGGACAATATGTACAAGTCAAATCACACTGAGGTATAGCAAAATAATTGAAAGACAAAGCAAAACTGTTTAAAAAGTAGCTACTATAAAAACACACACTGCTATCCAAAGAACAATAAGTTAATATGATAATTGCTAATAAGATATGAATTCCCTGATGGTAAGACTTTAAGACGTGTCTGCTTCTGTGGGGGGAAAAATATGGAGATTTCTCAAAAACATAGTGAAAAGAACTGCCAAACGATCCAGTAGTTCTACTCTTAGGTAGATGGATTTCCAACTTCTGTTATATATCTATCCCAAGCACAAAAGACATTTAATTCAATATATGCTTTGAAAATTATTGTGATCATTTACAATGGCCAAGATCTACAAACAACTGAAGTCTCCAATAAAAATTGAGTAGATGGTACATATCCTGCTAAAAACATTGCATATGTTTGTGTATGTGTGTGTGTGTGTGTGTGTGTGAGAGAGAGAGAGAGAGAGAGAGAGAGAAAGAGAACGAGAGAGAGAGAGATCTTGCCTTTTGATAGTTAGACACTTGAGGGACTCAGGTGATGTGAAATATGTGAGGAGAAAGATAAATACTGCATGGTCTCATTCATGAGAGGGATATAGCAAAGAGGAACAAAGAAAAGACAATGTCCAATGAAAATTAAACTTTAGACTGACCACAGAACTGAAGTTACCCAGGGTGGAGGAGTAAGCTGAAGGGATCCGCTGACCTGTGGGTATTGGCATTTTGGTGGTGAGTGTGGCATGGTAACATTACACCCTAAGAACATATAAACTGATGTTACCACAATAAAAAGTATAATTAAAAAATTGTAATTTATAAATGTATAAATTAAATTATACATTTATAATTTAAAAATTGAAACCTACCAAGAGTATCTTGCCCGCACGGCAGAGCCTGGCAAGCTACCTGTGGTGTATTCGATATGCCAAAACAGTAACAAGTCTCACAATGGAGACATCATTGGTGCCCTCTCGAGCGAATCGATGAACAACCGGACGACAGTGCTACAGTGCTAATTTCTTTTTTATAAATCAGAAAATGAGAAGCAAGTATGAAAAACAAGCAGGAAAAATAACATAGCCTGTGAGATTTCTTTAGTAAAGAAAAACTGAAACAATTCTCCTCTAAAAACTGATATAATAGTAATTGGACCAGATGAGAAATATATATATTGAATCACATAATAATAGCATTGTATCATATGTAGTCTTTAAGCTCAGTTGACCTCACTGGCTAATTTTCTATTTACTTAGAAAAGAAGTAACCTCTATCTTGCACATTTTTTTCCAGATAATAGAAAAAGGGTGGTAGCATTCCGAGGCAAAAAAAAAAAAAAAAAACACACACAAAAAAAACCTGATTCAATCAATCACCAATCAAGAAAATACCAGTGAACAGTGAAATTTCTTTCAAGATCATTTGAAATTCTGAGCCCCAGAGAGATAGTACAGCAGGAAAAGGTGCTTGCCTTGCATGGGTCCCTATATAATTCCCTGAGCACACCAGGAGTGAACCCCGAGCACAGAGCCAGGAGTATGCACTGAACACTGCCAGGTGTGGCCTCCAAACAAAACAATAATAAACAAGACACATGTGAAACTCCTAAATAAAATATATATAAATTTAGGTCCGGAAGATAGTTTAAGAGATAGTTAATGCTTACAACACTGGGGTTCTAATCTCAATCCTCACTACTGCATGGCCCTAAACTTAGTTAATAGCAGCTCAAAGAGTGGCCTGGACCACTTCCAGGCCCAAGTCTCACTGCATCACCAGACCAAACACACCTTGGGATTGAGAACAGTCAAGAGTGGCATGAGATTCCCCAACCCTGCAGTGGGTCACTCATAAAAAACAAAAAATCATTAAATTCAATACATCATTGTAGGATAACATAGCTTCAGGTAGTTTAGGCTTATTGGGTTACTCCTGTTACAGTGCTCCCACTCCTGTGTTTATTTGTAACTTCTTTCTTAGTGTTCTGTTGACTTGCAAATACTGTTTTTCTCTTCTCCTTGAGTCCTTTGCATAGTTTATTCAGAGCAATGTCCTTTTCGTATGGACACAGGAAGACTTAGCAAATGCTATGCTTTTGTAATCTGGGAGTCACTTGACTCTACATGATATTTTCCTCCTGGGCATCTGTTCTCTCGACCTAAGGCTCAGCTGCCCTTACTTCCTAGCACCCCAAAACCAGAGTCCCGACGAGGGACGAGACGGACCCAGGGAAGACGGTGAGTTGTGTGCTACCCTGGCTTCGAGATGGGCCTGGCCAAAGTGCCTAATGCTTAACTATAAGTTAAGAGCTTGATCATGGACAAATGCTGTCATGATCCAAACAGTGATAACTAGATTTGGACCCTGCTAGGTGAGGAATGATTAATCTGGCCTGAGTGCTGTGGTCTGAGTCTGTGGCAAGATGTTGCCAGGAGAGCTGCCTTGCAAGCCTCAATGTATCTCTTGCTATGTCCATACAAAAATAACTAGCATTAAGATGTTAATACGTGTTTGGACTAAGGAAAGGGGAAAACCCTTAAGAGTCAGGAAGGGCTTTGGAAAGCCCTGCCCTCAGGAAGGGCTTTCTTATGTTGATTTTGCTACCTGGCTGGGTGTAGCCTAGAGGGCAAGGTGGGAGAGAGAAGAGGAGGAGAGACTAGAGAAATGAGAAAGGCTGCAGTAGATCCAGAGAAGACAGAGCTGGGAGTGCGGGAGAGGAGAAAGATGGAAGATTGAATAAACGGTAACTAATCAGCAACCAGCTTGGTCCTCGTTCTTCCTTCGCCTGTCCTTGACCACCAGCCTTCCTGATCCAGTCCACACACTGCGGTTCCAGAGCACCGAACGCGGGTGGTGAGACAGAGCTGCCCAGAGAGCCTGCGAGTGAGTGCACGCGCCCCTCGGAGTGCCTTACTTTTTTACACATCATCATTGAAAATAATAGTATACAAGGTCAATTCCTGTTTGGTTTAGGACATGTAACAAATTTTTTAAAAAATAGACTTATAGGGGCTGGAGCAATAGCACAGCAGGTAGGGCATTTTCCTTGCACGAGGTCAACCCAGGTTCATTTCCCAGCATCCCATATGGTCCCCTGAGCACCGCCAGGAGTAATTCCTGAGTGCATGAGGCAGGAGTAACCCCTGTGCATTGCCGGGTGTGACCCAAAAAGAAAAAAAAAATAGACTATAGATAGACATAAAGCTTTATATAAAACTGTACATTCTAATACAATAAAATTTTTTAAAAAATCCTCATTCTAAAAATTCCTAGCAAATTTGTAATAGAATGAAGATTAGCAACAGGATAAATAATATCAATTAAAAACATATCAGGCTAACTTAATGCCTCTACTGCAAACCACAACACCTAAAAGGAGAGAGAACAAAAGGGAATGCCCTGCCACACAGGCAGGATGGGGTGGGGGGGAGATGGAATGGGGGTGGGGGGAGGGATACTGGGATCATTGGTGGTGGAGAATGGGCACTGGTGGAGGGATTGCTACTCGATCATTGTATAACTGAAACATAAGCATGAAAGTTTGTAAGTCTGTAACTGTACCTCATGGTGATTTACTATTAAAAAATAATAAAGATAATAAATAAATAAATAAAAACACATCAGGCTAGATATAAGTGACAGAGAAGAATACACTTCCTTTCAAGTGCTCAATGTCTGACTTCACATATAACTCCCATACTACCAGGAGCAGCCCCTGAGCTCAAAGTCTCCTCCCAAAGATATTACAAAATATGTCAATAGAATGCATAATAAAAACATGTTAATAGAATATATAATAGCAAAATATTAGAAAATTTCCCCCTAATATTAGAAATAACATAATATCTGATGCTATCACTCTCAGATTGGGAAGATGAGCTCCACGGGGCAGTGCTCAAGGTTCAGTCTTTGTTCTGTGCATGGAGGGTCATCTGCACTAGTAAGGATCAAACCAGGTTTGGCTATGTACAAAGCAATTGCCTTAATCTTTATATTTTATTCAATTTTTATTGATTTACCATTGTTTCACATAATTTCAGAAGTAAAGCTTTGTATCTTCAAAAGTGCTTATACTACCATTTTTACTCAACATTTTACTGAAAACTTGATTGGTACCAAAGGTAAGAAAATTTCAGACAATATAACTGCTATGGAAAAAATAAAAAATTCCTTATTAGAGATATTATTGTATGCAATAAACAATCCAAAATATGGATTAGCAAGATAAGTATAAAATAATTGCATTGTATGTAGCAAAAACCAATAGAAAATATACAAATATCATAAGAAACCACTAGAAGAAAACAAAAGAGAATATCATGACCATAGTATAAGCAAAGATTTATTAAATATAAAATATCATAAAATAAAAACATTATGACATAAAAGTATACAATCAGATTCAGATTATATAAAAATTAAGAATTTTCACATGTCAAAAAATCCATATCCAAATAGAGGAAGTAAAGAAAGAAGGAAGAAAGGAAGAATGGAAGGAAGGAAGAAAGGAAGGAAGGAAGGAAGGAAGGAAGGAAGGAAGGAAGGAAGGAAGGAAGGAAGGAAGGAAGGAATAGAGAGGGAGAGAGGGAGAGAGGAAAGAATTAAAGAATAGCTGAAGTCAGTCAAGCTTACAATAAGGAAGCACCAACAGAAAACCTAAATCTGATATTATGGTTCACAAAGACCCAAAGGGTTAACAAGGGTATGGAAAATTATTTAAATTCATTAGGCATTAGAGAAATTAAAATTCAAATAACAAAAACAACCCCATTGCACAACTGAATGGGTATGAATAAAATTCTGACAATACAAATCATTTGTGAGTATATGGAGCTACTGGAACTCGTATTCTTCCTAGTAAAGGTAAGTTGGCTGGACTGCTCCAGAAAACCCTTAAACAGGGTTTTATAGCATACACAGTCAATATGAGCATCTATTTTATTTGTATTTCAAAACATAATCATAAGAATCCATAACTTCTCCAAACTGGAAACAACCCAAATGTCCATTAGTCATAGAATTTTAAAAAAATCATTTTTTTAGCAATAAGGAAAAACAAACTATTGTTTTATTCAAGAAATTAAATGAATCATGAACACATATGAGGGATATAAACCGTACCTAGAAAGAATATTTAATATATCATATAATCTGATAAAGTTCAAAAACAGAAAAGCTAAGATCTTGTAAGTTAAAGCAATTGTTACCTTAGCTGAAGAGATGCTAGAAGGAGATTACTGGGGCACAGAGGATGCTGTTCACCTAAATTTTAGATTACATAGGTCACATATTTTGTAAAAAAAAAAAGCTTATAATTTTTTTAAAAAAAGTATATAATTTTATACCCGTGATAGCTCAGCGTGTAGGGCGTTTGCCTTGCACGCGGCCCACCCAGGTTCGGTTCCTCTGAGTTCTATTCCTCTGCCTTGCTTGGCAGAGCCTGGCATGCTACCTGTGGCATATTCATATGCCAAAAACAGTAACAACAAGTATCACAATGGAGACGTTACTGGTGCCCGCTCGAGCAAATCGGTGAACAACAGGGGGGACAGTGCTAAAGGGTGCTAATTTTATGCTAATGCAATTTTAAAAACAAAATGAACATAAAAGCAAAATAAAAGATATGAAAGCATTTTTTAAACACCTTTAAACCACTGGCATGACTTGCGCCAGACATTCCTAACAGTAGCTAAATGTCCTGCCATGGGTTATTCTCTAAGATTTTTTGTCAATCAGGTAATCTAGATCTATTTTATAGGTGAGTATCATGAGGCTAGAGAGGCTCAACAGCTCTATGGTCACCAAGCTAGTGAAGACGGAAGCAAAGTATTGAAACATTCTCAGTGTGGTCTGGTGACTTCCCGGCCATATTCTTAATTGCCACTTAATTCCTGACACTATCATTGGTATTATCTATTGAGAGCTATGATTTGAAGTGCTGAGCAATTAGCAAGGCTGAGGCATCTTCCACATTCCAAACTGTTTTCCTCAAATTTCTTTTCCTTTAATTTTGATGAACAACGAAGATGTTGCTCAAGAAAGGAAAAGCAATGAGACTCTCACCTTGATTTCCTTCAAAGCTATCTGGATTTAGGTCAGGACAAGTTTACAGTGAAGACAATGAGACTGTGGAGAAATATCTAAGCATATATACCAACTTCTTTATTCAGCAAAGAAAAATATCCTGGGCTCTCAGCAAATTAATTTTCTTTCATCATTTTGAAAAATTTGCATATTCTCAAGCTGGTCTTGGTGCAGACTGACCGAATAGCCCTAGCACAGAGACCACCCCCAAATCCTTATATGGGGAGTCCTCACTCCCTTACACCCTGCTTTGTGGGGGCAGTACTCAAGTTTTCAGTGGCCTGCTTTCAAAAGTTTGATATTGTTTCCACTTCTTTTGAGAATTACTTCAACAATGTTTGTTGCACACCTGCTGGTCCATTATCTCAGTATTCATCAAAACTCTTTGGCTTAGCTAATTGGATCCTCGTTTGTAGAGGAGGAGGCAGAAGATCAGAGATATTAAGGGCTATGTTTAAGATCACACAGATATTAAAGAACTGCTGGTCTTTTATCTCAGTCTTCATCAGAAATTTTTGGAGTAGCTAATTGGGTTCTCGTTTTGCAGAGGAAGGGAGAAGATTAAGGGGCATGTTTAAGGTCATACAAATATAAATGGGTAGTTGGGATCATTTATATGCTAGAGAGCTGTCTTTCCTTTCTAAGCACTGCTTATAAAATGTCACAGTTGTAGCTTAAATTAAGCAGCAAGAATCTTAAAAATTAGGAATGTGAGGTGCTCTAAGCTGCAGATAGAACATAAAATCTCATCAATTGGAACTAGTATTTCAGTCGCCTTAAAAAACATTCATAATTAGATTATATTATAGTTCTTTGAATTTATTGTATATTCACTTAGATCTACTTACACATACACTTGTCAGAGTTTAATTAATGTTACATGTCAACCACCCAGCTAAGAACTAGAAATTCAGATGAAATGATGATGGCTATAATGATGCTGATGGCAACAACAACATGCTACCTATCCTCACAGAACTTGCAATATAACAGAAAGATAACATTTAATTAAAGTAACAATGGCAATTTGTGGTGTCTATTATGAAGAAACTATAACCCAGATCAAGTAGAAAGTATACTTATGATTAGAGTCCTCTTATCAAGAAGGTATAAAACTATGGAATATATTTTTAGATTTGAATCACAAGGTTATTAAAATACATTTAAGACTCCTCTATGTGTGCACAAAGAGGCAGAAACAATCTGTTGATAATATGTTTTAGATGACACACACTTAATAAAATATTAGTATGATTTATTATCTGCCTTTGTTTTGTAGTAAAGTTAAAATTTATTCACATAAGTTTTGGTTCCAGTTCTATATCTGTACCCAGTTGGATGTCTTGGGAAGAGTTAGGGTTTTGCAATCACAGTCAAGAAGTGTAAGCATCAATGTTAATTTTAATGACATTTCTACTTCTTTATTGTATTCTTGTTGCTAGAGTGCTTCAGAAGAGTACAGGCATAGAATTGTTTTGAGCCCCATCAAAGATGACATATATAAATCATTAGGATTTATATTGGTCACATTCAGTTTGATTGTCAGTGACAACCCTAACTCAAATTAGTTTTAGAATTGGTATTTATTAAAAGTTAGTGTTGACACAGAAACTTGCACATAGATGTTCACAACAGTTTGATTCTAATTGCCAAAATGTGAAGGTAATCTAGATATGGTAAGTGGTACTAGATAATATCGTAATAGGTCATATAATAAATAAATATGACCTATCCAGTGAACTATTAGTACTGAAAGAGATGGAAAATCAAACCACAAAAGGATGGAAAATCAAACCTAAATGCATATAATTGAGTGAGAGAAGTTCATCTGAAAAGCCTCCTGCATACTGTGTGATTCCATCTCCATGACATTCTGGAACATTCTATCGATGCACTATAAGAATCCCCTATGCCAGGGTGTTAAACAAGGATACACTTAGGGCAATAAAAATAATCCATGTGATACAATAATGAACACACGTCAGTATGTGTTTTTCAAACCTGTAGAATATACGGGACCGGAGTGATAGCACAGTGGGCAGGGCATTTGCCTTGCACACGACTGACCCAGGTTTGATTCCTCTGCCCCTCTCGGAGATCCCGGCAAACTACCAAGAGTATCTCCCCCGCATGGCAGAGCCTGGCAAGCTACCCATGGTGTATTTGATATGCCAAAAACCGTAACAACAAGTAGATTATATGAGAGTTTAAGCATGAACCTTAATGTCAATGGACATGAAGTGACCATACGAGTCTATATAGGTTCAACAGCTATAAGAAATGTGAGGGGAAATGGGTGAAGCTAATTGCATATGAAGGGGTCATCACTGTCATCATCACTGTCATCCCGTTGCTCATCGATTTGTTCGAGCGGGCACCAGTAACTTCTCCATTGTGAGACTTGTTGTTACTGTTTTTGGCATATTGACTATGCCACAGGGAGCTTGCTAGGCTCTGCTGTGTGGGCAAGATACTCTCAGTAGCTTGCCGGGCTCTTCGAGAGGGGTGGAGGAACCAAACCCAGGTCGGCTGCGTGCAAGGCAAATGCCCTACCTGCTGTGCTATTGCTCCAGCCCCAAGATAAAATACTTAAATGTTTCCAAACTTTGACAAAAACTAAATATCCACAGCAAAGAATATGTAGTTCTATGCAAAATACTGAAAAGCCTAGACACAGAAAATAGATGGGTAAATAGAAAAAACAATTTTCTTTTGAAGCTAATCACACATGAAGGGGTGTCAGAAGCATATGGGAAATCTGTACCTCCCTCTTTACTTTGTTGTAAATATAAAACTGATCTAATGAATACGATTTCATTTGCTTTGTTTCTTATTGCATCACACCCAGCAGTGTTCAGAGTGTTCTACTGACTCTGAGCTCAGAGATCACTCCTGGCAAGACTTAGGGAAATACATGAGGTGCCAAAGATTGAGCTCAGGTTGGGCTCATGCAAGATAAGTGCCCTACCCGATGCACTATGTCTCTGACTCCCTTATAGTGTCATTTTGAAAAAAGTGATGTTTACTGACTTCGCTCTGGTAAAGGTGGGAGTAGATTTCTCAATGAACC
This sequence comes from Sorex araneus, assembly GCF_027595985.1. Lineage (NCBI taxonomy): Eukaryota > Metazoa > Chordata > Mammalia > Eulipotyphla > Soricidae > Sorex > Sorex araneus. The sequence goes on from NC_073306.1 coordinate 15,976,278, forward strand.
ACCTGGAGGTTTCAATGATATGATTAATATGTTCTCCATCCATTTCATGCCTCTGATATGCTGTTGACTTCTTTCTTTCCTGCTATAAACAGTCTTCTTGAGTTCCTTTTCTGAGGGAGGGTACACCCAGCACTTCTTGGGGGTTATCCTAGTTTTGCACTCAGGAATCACTCCTGGTGGGTTCAAGGGACCACAGTGGACACTGAAGTTGGAACCCAGGTTGGCTATGTGCAAGGCAAGGGCCCGACCTGCTGTACTATTACTTTGGCCCTTTCTTGAGCTTTCTTATCTCACATTGTCTGGTGATTCAAGAGACAGACTCTATCACTCCAATTTTGTCTACAAACAAATCCCAGACAATTGGATTAGTGAACTTTTCATCCTGTACCTATCCTTTGGAGTAACTAATGGGTTAGAAGGAATGATTCTGACTACCTATACCCAATTTAACTTTTAGTGTGTGATGATATGGAATTATAAGTTCTAAAAGAAATTTTTTTTGGAGATAGGGCAATTTTCCAAAGAGGGGCTAAAGTTAAAAACTTCTACACATACTTCACAACATTCTGGTTGTGTGATCTAGGACTACCTAGATATTTCCCCACTATGTTATTAATTTTCCTTATGTAGAAAATAAAGTAGCATAAGAATATTTTAAGCATTTAGTAGAATAGTAAACACAAGATACTTTGTACCTAGGACATGGAATTAGTCTTAGAAAAAGCTATTAATAATACTAATCCACATCTCAAAGGTATAAGAGGAAAATGGTACCTAAAGTTATAACTTGCATTTTACTGCATCCGTTGAACTTCCATATGGAGAGAGCACAAAAATAAGGACAGGAATCTGGAGCCCTGCAGACATTGTTTGCGCTCTGGGAATTAGAGAATGATTTATCAATGATGACATCTGGTCCTAAGGGAGATAAGGCTCACTTTTAGCTGTGCTTAAGGACAATTGTATAATAACCGTAATGCCTTGCGCTGCATGGTGCTTTCATTTTTCAAAGTGTTTCCCATCAATTACATCATTTTACTCTTAAATATCCCTATGAGTCAGGGAAGGCATTATCACCATTAGTTGTTGTTCTTTTTATTGATTTTTTAAAATGCTCTGCTTGTTATAGATAAATACACCCATTCCCATTTTTAAACTGTTTCTCATGTGTTTCTCACTGTGGTACTTAGTTTCTACGGATTTTAGTTGTTGCCCCCAAATTGAAAAACATCAAGTTTCCATAAGAAATGCACAGGAAAAAAATTACTTTAGTAAGGGAAAAACAAAGAAGTGGATGAGCTGTATAATGCGTTTTTACAAATGAATGGCTTACAAAATCTGTGCCTCTTAATCCTGGACTTCTGCAGAAGCTCAAGTCAGGAGAACTAAGAAATCTGTGAACTAGCTAACACCACAAGTTAGCAGCTGTTCACATGGGACCCAGGCAGTTGCCAAATGAATACATTTCTCGGTGTAAACAGAACCAATGGAAAGTCTGGGACTCATGCAATCTTAAAATCTGCCAAATCACTCCAGATGTATGAAAATGAGCTCTTATCTTCTTTACTTATTGTAGAGAATAGAAAATATGATGCAGAAAGAAGAGTTCTCATCTAGGAAAAGATCAATGTCTATATTCAACCAATCGACTCTGCCATAGACGAGGTTTCAGAGGTTAGGAAAGTGACACTTACTCCTTCAGTTTAATTCACTTCTGGAGAATTAAAATGGGATGGAATTCAGAGGAAAGTCAAGTGTGCGGTATAAAATCAACTTTCATACATTCTTTGTGCATGACAAGTTATCTGATATCCTGAGCTCTAATTTCTTATTTTATAATTGATCATTAAATGCCATTGATAAGAATAAAAACCTGAAACAGTGCCTGATATAAAATCATACAAACTAATGCTAAACAAAAAAAAGTAGGGACAGCCATATATACTAGTATCAGATAAAACAAGATTTAAGCTTCACGGAGATAGTTATGGACTTGATCTGATTAAGGAGTCAATAGAGGGAGAAAATTTAACTCTATCAACATATGCAGCAAGTGAAGTGTAGTAAAGTTTATGAGGCAACTTTTAATAGACCATAGGAGATACACGGAAAACACGCAGTATACAATAATTCTTTGATACTTTGATGCCCTACTCTTATCATTGGACAGATTACCCAGACTGGCAATAAAGAAACAAGAACCCTACATGATGAATTGGAAGAAGTGATACTAACAGACATGCACAGGACATTCTACTTCCCCAAATCTGAATACACATGCTTTTCCAGTGCACACTGAACATTCTTCAAAATAGATCAATGCTGGGGCACAATTCAAGTCATAAGGTCACTACAAGTCACCAAAAAATAGGAATCATATCAAGTATCTTTTCAAACCACAATGTCTGGAAAGTGGAAATAAATCACAAAAAGAATGTTTGGAAAAGCTCCAATTTTGGAAACCAACAACATATGGTTCACTAACTATTGAATCAAAGAGGAAATAAAAAAATAAATAAAAAGCTTCCTCAAAACAAAAGGGAATGATGATGCAAACAACTAGAACCTATGGGATACAGCAAAAATAGTGATGAGGAGGCAGTCCATAACGATGCAAGCTCACATCATTAAATAAGAAAATGTTTAGATCAATTACCTAACCTCACAGCTTGAGAAAGTAGCAAAGAATAACAAATGAACTTCAAACTAAGAAGGACTAAGATGATAAAAATTAAAGAATGTTTTAGTTATATCTAAAATGATTTATGTGATCAATAGAAACAGGAGCTTTTTCGTTGTTATTGCTATTGTTTCTTTGTTTATTTAGGAATAAATGAGATTCACAAATCCTTAGCTAGGGACATAAATCACTGTCATCCAGTTGTTCATCGATTTGCTCGAGCGGGCACCAGTAACATCTCCATTCGGACATAAATAAAATGAGAAAAAAACAAATCAATAGGAACAGAGATAAAAGGAGAAATGATAAAAAAAAAACACCTCAAGTTGCTATGAACAGCTCTATGCTTCTAGCCTAGAGAACCTAAAAAAAAAAATGTATTCTTTAAATCATACAACCTTTCATTATTGAATCAGGTATAGTTAGAAATCATGATTAGACTAATCAAAAGTAAGGAAATTCAAACCATCATCCCAATAAAAAAGCTTAGATCTAGTCGCATTCATTAATAAGATCTAATAAATCTTCAAAGAAGATTTACTACCTGTACTCCTCCAGATCTTACAAAATATCAAAGCAATAGGAATCTTCCTTAATAGCTTCTATAAAACAAATATTACCCTAAGACCAAAAGCAGATAGAGAGATAGAGAGATCACTGAAAAAGAAAATTACCAAAAAAAAAAAAAAGAAAGAAAGAAAGAAAAGGGACCTGAACACTGACTCAAAAACTCTCAACAAAATTTTAGCAAAGCAAATCCAGATGCAGAAGATCATGCACCATGATCAAGTGGGATTCATTCTGTAGGGAGCCATTTTACAAAGTTTGGCTCTTATCTTCTGATTAAACAGAGGCTTACTTAAATTCCTGTAGTAAGGTTGCCATTCCTAATCTTACTGATCTTATCATATCACCATTTGTTTATCACTAGCTAACGCCCATGCCACACCCTGCATTTCTATTGGGAGTCTGGCATCCATACCATATCACCTCCTCCCAGCTGAGAGGTATAAACACTGTAACTGCCATAGAATAAATGCTCTTTCTCTCTCCTCCTCCTTCTGGCTCTGCGTCTGTTCATTCTGCTGTGTCCCCTTCTCAGTCCCACGAAGGGTCCTCCCTGCTGGACAGGACGGGACCACCACATCATTCCAGAGTTGCGTGGGATGGTTCAATATACCCAAATGAATTCATCATTATTCTATATGAATAAAAGATAAAAAAAAAAAAGGCCAGTTCTATTAGTGCAGAAAAGCTATTGACAAGATTCAACACTCATTTATAGTAGAAATCCTCAATAAAATAGGGATAGAAGAAACATGCCTCAAATCCATAATTGTCATTCACAACAAACCCAGTCTAGATCAGACTCAACGGTTAAAAAAAAAAGCCTTTCTTCTGAGATTGAGCAGAGGCAAGAATATTCACTTTCTCCACTGTTCAATATAGTTTTGTAAGCCCTCATAGCAATCAAATAAGAAAAATAAATGAAAGGAATTGAAATAGGAAGAGGTTAAATTCTTGATATTAGCAGATGGCATAACAATATACCTGCAAGACCTTAAAGACTCCACTAAAAACTCTTAGAAACAATAAACCAATATAACAAAGTGCCAGCTACAAAACCAATGCACAGAAATCAATTTAATTTGTATATTTAAATAATACTAATTAAAAAAATTAAAAAGAAGACCTCAATTTAAAAGTGTATCCAAAAGGGGCGTAAGTGATAGGACAGTAAGTAAGATGCTTCTTGCATGTGGCTGGCCCAAGTTCAATCCTCAGCATCATATCTGATCCCCTCAGCACCACCAGGAATGATTCCTGAACAGAGAGCCAGAAGTAACACTCATGCATTGCTGGCTGTGACCCCCCCAAAAAATAAACAAAAATATTATGTCCCAATGCATAAAATACTTAAGGAATCAACTTAACAAAGGATGAGAAATACTTATAAATTTAAAATTATGTCATTATAGAAATAGAACACCAGTAAAAGAAAAATATTTCATGTTCATAGACTAAAAGAATTAACAACCATCCTACTCAAAATTTTATGCATATTCAATGCAATATCTATCAAAATTTCAACGATGTAAAACAAATGCTGCTAAAATTTTAATGGGATCATAAAATTCTCCAAGTAGCTGACACTAACTTGAAAAAATGATTTCCATTTCCCAGCTTTAAATTATACTCTGAAGCTGTAGTGATCAAACTGTGTGGTATTCTGATATAGACTCTCAGACCAATGGAACAGAATAGAGTGCCCAGAGATAAATGCTCAGAATTATGTGGACAGTCAATCTATGATAAAGTTTCTGGATGCATAAAGTGTAATAAGGTGTTGAGGTATTTACATAGCTATAAACAAAAAATTTAACTGGGTCCCTATATCACACAATAAAAAAGAGTTAACTCAAAGTTAATGAAAGACCTATAAGATTAGACTAGAGTCCATATAATACATTGATAAAAATACAGACATAATTCTCCATGATACAGAATCACAGAAGGGTCTGGAATCATTTAATTTTATTGAAAAATAAATATAGACCAAATAAATAAGACTATATGAAAAAAAACCTAAAACAGAAAAAATACTTACAAATCATTCATCAGATAGATATAAGTAAAGCACTCACAAAGCTTAACAACAATAAAAACAATAACAACACCATCAAAAAAAGGTGGGAAGGAGATGAAGTCACTTCCCCAAAAAGGACATATAAATGTCCAGTATGTATATCGAAAAGTGCTCATCATCACTTATTCTCAGTGAATTGCAATTCAAATGATAAAGAGAAATCATCTCACACAGTAGGAATGGTATACATCAAAAAGACTAGATCAACAATTATTGACATGTTTGTTGTTTAAAAACACCCTCTGTTGGTAGAAGTGTCATCTGTCTTAGTCTCTATAGAAAATATTACAGAGATTTCTCAAAAAGGTGACTGGAACTTCTTTTTTGCACAGTGATTCCACTTCTTAACATCTACCCTCAAAACACAAAAGTATTAATTTGAAAAGCTATATGCAAAACTATTTCCACTGCAGTTCTTGGTACAATAAGATATGGAAAATAAACAAGTGTCTAACAACAGATAAGATAAAAAAGAAGTTGTGATATGTATACACAACGGTATGCTATGCAGGTGTTAGAAAAGATTACCAAGAAGGAAGGAATGAATGGTTTGTGTGTGAAATAAGAGCACTAGAAGTAGTCTAAGAAAAAGGGTGTCTTAGGCACCTTGGTGGGGGTGAGGTACAGTATCTATATACATCAAAAACAAAACACTAACACTATTTTAAACTTGTTACCTAATAATAATTTTTAATTCATATTTTTATTTGGGGTGCCATACCTAGTGGTGCTCTGAATTTTCTCCTGCTTCTGCATTCAGGGCAAGGAGAAGGAAGTGGTGGGAATCATTGGTGGGTGTTGGGGTTCAAACCCGGGTTGGGGCATGCAAGGCAAGGATCCTACCCTCTGCATTATCTCTTGAGCCCTTATTTTGCATTTTTGTTTTTAAAAAAGAGTATCTGTGTAAAATCCAGGGATAGGCTAGCTCTATTCATTAAAGGCCTCCTAAGCGCCAAGCATTTTCTTTCATACCCACATCTGATAGTAGCCAAACAGAGGTGGTCTCCAGCCAGTAGTTAATGAAGTTTAGGCTTTTTATAACATCGGACTGTTTCTTCATGGTCTAGGATGGGTATCTACAGACTACAACAAAGAGTCACTTAATTTAAGCAGCCTTAAAGGATTTCAGAAGGTGGAGAAAAAGGCATAGGGTTACACTGAGAGCAAAATGCAAGGGGACTTTAGAAGTTTGGGAGAAGAAGCTAAAGAACAGGAGTTCCTTTGATTAGAATCTGTGAGAAGTGAGTTGAATGATACAAAGTTCTTATCTAACAGGATCAAATAAACAGAAGCCATAAGATAAAGGCATATATTTCCAAGGAATTTCATCTTTTAAAAAAATGTACACATCTACCAAAACACAGTTCCTCGTAGGGGCTTAGCTTGAATTGGGAGCCAAAATTTCTTGAGTGGGTCTTTAAAGTCCAAGCAGTGTCTTTTGGAAAATCTGGTTTTGGGGTCTGGCTAAATCATTCACCAGTCATGCAGTCCTTGGACTAGGTGCTTAAAACATAGGTCTTAGTTTCCCCACTGACAGACTCTATGGGTTACAAACCATTTAACTCTTCTTTCTTAGCTACCCACAAGAGACCAATGATTTAGTGAAAGGGCTGTTTTGATGTCACCTTCGGCCCTATGATTTTATGCATTTATCATCAAGCCTGATTTTTATCACAGGCAGTTACCACCTATAAAACATTGGAAATATCTCTGCATCAGAAGACTCTTGTGGGAAAGATAAGAGAATTGGAACTCGAAAATCAAGTAGCACAATAATTTAGCTGTTGATTCATCCCAGACTAAGCTATCTTTGCATGAGAAATGAGCTCAGCTTTGAATGTAGCAGATGATGCTTGTTTGGGTAGTACTTTTAATCGAGGCATATATATTTCCCCTCAATCACAGGAAAACAAATTGTCAGTGGCATATTGCTTTGATATTTCAACCATTTGCTGGCGTTTGTGTCCTCCAAAATGTCTTAAACAGAAGCATGAAGCATGAATAGACCAAACTAGAGAACCCGGTATTTATGAGCCTATTCGAACCTTGTAAAGATTTGATCAGCAAATATGCCAATTGATACACCATAATGTTTTACAACTGCAGTTGTCTTGGTCTATAAAACTTATTATAATTCTGAAGGGATTTCTGCTCTCACAGACATTTCTGTTTTACTGCCACCTAGTGGCATGTAATAGCACTGGCAAATTTGCTACCAGAGTTAAGGATGCAAGATAAATATATTCTTAAGGGCATCTTTGCTCCTGTGCCCTCCCTCGAACACACACTACTCCAGAAATAATATATTGTGTATTATGAATTTTACTGATTATGGCATATAAAATGTATCAAATCTGTTTTTGCTAACTAGCCCTAGGCTATTAATAAACCTAATGTTTTAATTCTTATTTGACCTGTTGTACAAAAATCTTTACCAATTGAAGTGTAATACAGAAAAGCTTTTATTTTTCTGACAATAGAGATCAAGAAATTAAAGCTGTTGCGGGATTGTTTCCCAAGAAATTCCAGACTAACCTTGGCAAGATATTGAGGAACAAGCACAATAGGAGGTCAATTCTTATCATAAGAATTCTTATCATAACAATAGGAGGTCAAGTTTAGCTCCTCTGTCAGAGCCTAGAGCACTGGGCGAAGAAAGCAGCAGAAATCGCACTCAGAGGAACTGATCACTCAACCAGAAAAATAAAGTTCCAGTCTGTAGGGACTCTTTGGGCACCCCCCAGGGAAATGCTAAGTCCCACTAAATCAATGGTTTCAACCTAAAAGTCACTGTCACTGTCACTGTCCTTTTGTTGTTCATTGATTTGCTGTTCATTGAGTGGGCACCAGTAACATCTCCATGGTGAGACTCGTTGTTATTGTTTTTGGCATATAGAATACACCACCGGGAGCTTGCCAGGCTCTGCCGTGCGGGCGGGATACTGTCGGTGGCTTGCCGGGCTCTCCGAGAGGGACAGAGGAATCAAACCCGGGTCGGCCGTGTGCAAGGCAAACGTCCACCCACTGTGCTTTTAGGTTTTATTATACTTTTAGGTTGGGACTCAAGTCCCAACCTAAAAGTATAATAAAAAAAAATGTGAATTTGAGTATATTTTTATTTCAATGATGAATGGATTGCACCTGCAGGATCTTATACTCAAGATTTATGGCTGCTATTTGTTCTGTTATGTTTTGGACAATTCTGCAAAATGAAGAAAGTGCCAACTAGATAGAACAGTCCCAACAATAGTCAATAAGAAATGCAATGAAAGTGAGGTTTTTTGAGACCATCTGACATTTGAGAATGGGTTTCTCTCTCATGATGTTCCTTGATAGAGATGTTCTTTTGAGGACTGTGGTCTCTATTGGTTGGATTACAACTAGCAGCTGCAACCAAACAAGGTATCTGGTCTGTGTATATAGTCTGTGTCACATGCAATGTACAACAGTTTCTGGTTACAGAAATAAGTTGCTGTCTATTTTATGTACCATAGGTAGAAAAATAAAATATAAAATAAAACTTTCATTTGAAAGTGACAAATGTAATAGATGGGAAATGTCAGTAAATATTATTTTGGAAGTCTTAATTTTGTTGTTGCTGCTGTTATTTTTTGAACCATACCTGGTAATTCTCAGGGGTTATTCCAAGCTCTGCACTCCTGGTACTGCTCAGGGACCATATGGGATGCCAGGGATTGAACCTGGGTCGACTGCTTGCAAGGAAAGCACCCTAATGGCTTCTATGTTGGAAATTTTAATGTATTTCCATAGTATTTGTAAACAGAATCTTTCTCTGAGTCAGTGGTTTCTCTAAAATATATGGGTGAGACAGAAGCTATTTGACCCACTTCCTTCTTTCTAGGCAAATGGAAACCAGGATTCTCAGACCCATTTTACACAAGGTAAGACCCTCATGTTCATAGCAGTGTCCTTTTGGTTCCTAGAATAGAGAGTACTAAGATCCAGGTGGATAACCTTACAGAAATTTCTTTTCTTGCTGCAGCTATCATGAAAGTATGTATTGAAAGGGGTGCCATATGATCTACAGAGACATAAATGCTAAGCCAACTCATAGACAATAGCTGTTCTGAAGAATTGCTTAGATCCATAGCAAGACTTACATGAATAAAAATAATTTTTTGTTTTCTTAAGCCACTAAGATTTAAGTGTAGACTATAAACAAAGCACAACTTAAATTCTCCCAAATGTGGACAAGATACCTTCATTCACACTATAAACCAGCATACACAATTTTGCTTTATTAATAAAAAATATAATCATGCTTTTGAAAATTATATCCTCATTTCTTCTACTATTAGACTCAAAGCACTTATATGATTACTTCTATAGGATATATTATCTCTTATCTTTCCACAGTATTTTCTATTTTCCTTTAGTTAATCAGCTGTAAAAACTAAAAAAAAAAAAAAAACGAATGCCCAGCTCATGCTCACTTTCATGAAATCTTCCTTGTCTCAATTATTCTAAAATAATTTCTCTTTGCACCAAAAATACCTACTGACTTAATGCTACTCCTGATTTTATACCCACACTTTTGATTAATTATGAGCATATCTTTATATTTCCTATGGTAATTTTAAGAGAATCACATGAATCACGAAATCCCGTTAATCGTTGATTTCTCGAGCGGGCTCAGTAACCTCTCCATTTGTCCTTTCCCTGAGATCTTAGAAGTCTCTCTCGGCTCAGCCCTCCCAAGGATGTCTCACTGGAGGCTCTTTCAGGGTGAGGGGAATGAGATCCAGCTTGTTACTGGATTTAGCATATGAGTACACCATGGGAAGCTTGCAAGGCTGTCCCATGTGGGCAGGAAACTCTCAGAAGCTTGCCAGTTTCTCCCAGAGGGAGAAGTAGGCTACAAGATATCTTCTGGGAGCTCGAATTTAAGTCTCTGGATGTTGGCCGTTGATGGGATTACACACACCTGGGTTCCTCTGCCGGTACCTTCATGCATGAGGCCTGTCTGAACGTGTGGAGAGGGGCCTCGAACATGGCTGTAGCTGGGTTTCGGTGGTCTTCGGCTGCCGGGAGCTTTGGGGTGGAGAGGGAAGCTGGAGCCCATCATCTCCGAGGGGCCCCGGGGAAGACAGCCAGGCGTGTGGGCAAGAGAATAATTTCTTTTATTCATCACTATATTCTCAACAACTCTTCAGTCCCTTAAAATTCATTGTATCACTGTATCAATGTCATCTCGTTGATCATCGATTTTCTTGAGCAGGGGCCAGTAACATCTCCATTCATCCTAGCCCTGAGATTTTAGGAGTTTCTCTTCACTCATTCTTTCCAGCAGTGCTGCACTGGAGGCTCTTCCAGGGTAAACGAATGAGACCCATCATTGCTACTGTATTTGGCATATCGAATACGCCACGGAGAGCTTGCCAGACTCTGCCAAGTGGGCAGGATGCTCTCAGTACCTTGCCAGGTTCTCTGAGAGGGAGAACTAGGCTATAAGAAGTTCCAGGAGCGTTGTTTTATAGTCTCTGCATCTTGGCCGTTGATAGGATTACACGGCGCCCGGGGCAGTTGATGGGTGTGCTGCCAAGCAACTGGAAAATGGGGGATCTGGGTGGAGGAGGCCCAGTCCCGATCCAGGCAGGCTTGGAGATCTCAGCCCCAGGTTCCGCACACCTAGGTTCGTCTGCTGGTTCCTTCATGTGTGAGGCTCGTCCAAACATGTGGAGAGGGGCCTTAAACATGGTTGTGGCTGGGTTCTGGAGGTCTTCAGCTTCCCAGACTGAAAACTCAACCCGTCCCCCTCAGAGAGGTTCCAGTGAAGTCAGTCAGGTGCAGGGGCAAGAGACTCTGCCCCCTTAAAATTATATTCAATAAACATCTAATAGTCCCTTAAAGTTATATTCAGTAAACATCTAATAGATTTAAACATGTCACTGATGCTAATAGAGTAAGTTTTCAAAATACCGCTTACTGTAATAGCTAATCAAATCAACCTCTCTTAGGGTCTTCTGCCTTATAAGTTTGGGGATACAATCTTTTCTCCATATCTAAGGGATCCTATGAATCATTTTGCACATGATTCTGCTATAATTTCGGTTTCTGAATGTAATAATTAATTTGGTGTGATGTCTCCTACCCAATGAAAATAGAACTAAAAAATTCTAGGTTCTACTAGTCTCTTGAATATGAATGACATAAACATTTGAACTATGACAGGTATGATGGGGAAATTTCTTCCTCAAGATCTGAAGACACGGGGTGAAGTTTATAAATGATACTGGGATAAAGTAGGAGCTGAGATAAGAATTAGACAAAAATTTTCTCTTCCATGTCTTCATATTCTAAAGGACTGAGTTTTACTACCCTTTTACTGGATTTTACTATTATGATATTTCTACTATTTACAACCAATATTATTATTTACTCCAACACTCAGCACTCTGAGGCCAGTAGACCATACCCTTCAATAGAGCAAAGAAAAGAATACATCCTTTATAAAATCATTGGCACTGCACTGTCGATTTGCTCAGGTGGGCACCAGTAATGTCTCCATTGTGAGACTTGTTGTTACTGTTTTTGGCATATTGAATACACCACGGGTAGCTTTCCAGGCTCTGTCGTGTGGGCAGGATACTCTCGGTAGCTTGCTGGGTTCTCCAAGAGGGACTGAGGAATCGAACCCAGGTTGGTCACATGCAAGGCAAATGCTCTACCTGTTATACTCTTGCTCCAGTCCTATAAAATCATTATTGAGATGGAATGAAATACCACACATAAAGAGCCTTACCAGTGGCTCATAAGAACCTTAAATAAGTGGTAGACCATCCTTTTCTAGTTCTCATTTTCTCATCTTAACTATTCTCTTATCAAAAAATATCTAACATATTACTTTTGTTTCACGCATTTAACATGTTTCTGATCACATATTGTTAGCACTGTTATTATAACTGGCTAAGCGAATAGCCAGCATTTCATGTTAATAAGACCTAGTATTTGTCATCAACAATAATTAATTGTCATAAACAATAATTAATGACTGTAATTAATTGGAATGATACAGGAGAGGCTATGTGTAAATTTTCTAAAGAAAAATTTATCTTTTAAATTAAAGACATATCAACATAACTATCTGATATATCTAAAAAAGATAAGTGGTCTTTGAGAATACAAATCAGACTACCTTGAGATTATAAACTTTTTGATAAAAGGTGAATTTGAAAAACCAGTCCTAGTCAGTTTTTGGAGTAATGTTCAGAAAACAGAACTCTTATCCCATTTCACTTTTCTCCTTGCTAAACCCAATTTCATTATTAACTCACACATCCCTAGCTGCATGTGAATATGCTAATGATATACAGGTGATTTGTGAGCAAGTATGTTCTTCCAATATGCATGCAAAACTTGAGTACCACCCCTAATCATATGACTCATGACCAATGCCATATGCTTATTCCTACTTCTTAGTACCTTAGTACCTTATGCATATTCCTTATGCATATTCCTACCTCTTAGTACCTTAGTACCTTCAGAAATTATTCTTACACCAAGATACGGTATGCAAATATTCTTTGAAATGCCCACATCCATGTCTTGGGTATATACTATCTCTTTAACAAATCTTCATGCTTTTATTTATACTCTATCTTGTCCTTGAATTATTTTTCTGACAAAGACAAGAACCTGATTTTGTGGTGGAGGCCACCCTTATCTCTCTTTCTGTACCAAAAAAAAAGGGTTCACTATGCCTCGGCGCCATCTTGCCGCATTCAACAGAGAAGAATCCGGGCGTTCCGGTAAGCCACGCAGGCCGGAGAATGCTCCGGACCCAAGACCGGGCCAGCAACACTGGGGAGCCAGGCAGAGGAGGTACAGCCAGCACGCCTTCTCCAGATGGAGCCCAGCGACACTGAGCAACAACTAACACGGCTCCGGGATGCGGGACTGGGACATCTCCAAACCGCGCGGCTGCATGACCTTTTCTGAAAAATAAAAACATACAATCTGGTGATGCCCTCCAGCATGTCTGACTGTTGGAGGAAAACCTCCAAATAATAATAATGAGATTCCTGTTGAAAATTGAATGTAATCAAAGTAAGGAAAGAGTAAAGTGAAAAATGTCTGCCACACAGGCAGAGGGGGAGTGGGAGGGGGATTATGGAGGGGTTTCGTGGTAGATCAAATCTGAAAACTTTGCAACTGTATTTCACAGTGATTCAGTAAAAAATAATTTTTTTAAAAAAGGGTTCACTATGGTCCCAGGCCAGCTTCTGCAGCTCTTCCTTAGACTCAGGTTAATTCCTGAATCCTGGAGGTCAAAGGAGCACGTGCAGGTGTAGTCTGGTATGCACTTTGTGGAGCTGTCAGGAAGATTGCCCTTGCTGAGTCACAGCTAACCTGGGTCCTACCTAATCTTCCTTGAGGTTCAGGGATAAGCAGGAACGTACTAAGATAGCTCTTCCTTTGTCTGTGGGACTTCTCTGAGTATATTCTCTGGAATGAGGGAGGAAGAGAGTTAAGCAATAATTCTAGTTCTGAGTGGTGGTGTTTAAACTGCCAGATTCCTGATGAGAGAAGACTTACTTCTCTAGGGATAAACACTGAAAACATAAAGCTTCTCAGCGTTTGTGAAATTTAATCATATCTTTACATAAGGCCACGAGAAGAACATTTCAATTAAAAACAACCACCTCTACATAGGCATGAGGGTTACAACTTAATGAAGATTTGAGAAATTGCAGGTCAATAGGTGCAGCTTTGGTTAACAAGAGGCAGAGAGAAAGTGGTAAATTAAATGGAGAAGTGGGCAAGAACTGATTCAAGGAGACAGTAAGACAGCTCTGTGTATAGCCCTAAGAGTGCAAAGACAATGGCAACAAGTTCTTACCATGTAACAACACTACTGCAAATATGTTCATTCATTTTACTCTTACGTGATAGTAGAGATGGTTTTGTCTGTGAATAAATAAGGTTCAGAAAGGCAGGGTAGTTTATCTGAAAGAATTGCAGACCTAGTGTAAAGCCAGGTGTTAAACCCAAGACCTCAGGCCTTAGTATGGGTTGAATAGCATCCTATTCAGATTGTTATAACAAAAATACCATAGATTGGATCCTAAACAAAAGCCATTTGTTTCTCAGAGCTCTAAAGACCTGAAAGCCCATGATCTAGTGACAGCTAATTGGGTTTCTAGAGAGAGCCTTTTACTGGTTTGAAGCTTGTTTCTGTTTTCTCACAGAGTTTATGGAAAGAGCTGCTCTAAAACCTTGATTTCTTTCTGAAGATGCTAATCTCCTCATGGGATCCTCTTCTCAAGATCCCGTCTATACCAAACTATCTGCCGCATGCTTCACTTCCAAATGCCATCATGGTGAGGCATGAGATTCAACCTATTCAACCTTTTTTTTTGAGAGAGAGAGGGACATAAATGTGTGTACTCCCAATTTTATGTGTTAAATTCCTAACCCTGTACATCTCAGAATATGGTGATGAAATAATATGACTGTAGGATCATTAATTAAGATGAGATCGTACCATAGTCTAACACATCCTAAGCTAATAGAATTCATGTATTTATAAAAAAATAAGGCAGGGGCAATTTGGATACAGACCCAGACCCAGAAAAACATGCATACAAGCATGAAGGCAAATGTATACAAGCCAAGAAGCACTAGACACTGTCAGTAAATCACTAGGAACTAGAACATTAGAGTGGAATAAATTTTCTTATTTTATAACCAGAAAGTATAAACTCTATTTCCACCTTTTTGGATTTCCAGCCAGTAGTTTGCAGTAATAAGTGTCTATTGTTTAATCTTATGCTTTGCAATACACTGTTATGGAACCTTAGCAAATAGATAAAGGACCCAAAGCCAACCCATCTAATCAGTATATGACAGGGTCCTGTTTTTAAAGAGTTTGGAGTATATTCTTCAAAAGGAAAGAAATGTGACTATATTTGCATTCTATCCTAAAATCGACTGACCCTTTCTCATTCTTTGACCTGAAGCCTCTCACTAGTCAGACATACCATTAGAATTTATACTATATGTTTCATGGAAGGTATTAATAAAATACCCCCACATTCTTTATAATTTCTCTAAAATTAGCCTCTTTGTTTATCCTTTATCTTGTGGGTCAGGGATTCCATTCCGAAATGTCTCATTTTCACTAATCTATGTTAAAACTGTTCAAAAGAGTCGTGCTGCTTCCTCTTTATAAACGCATTCTGCTTTGACTTGTATGGGCAAATACAAAATATTGGAGACAATTTGTTTTTCCTCTTCCTTACTCTGTTTGACAGCAAATGCAAAATCATGAAGTTTTAGGAGAGGACATCCTGTGGTCCCCTTATTACAGCTATTCGTCTTTCTTTGGGGACAAAAGAGAGAGCTGACTCTATTGGAGGGAGTTGTCTCTCCCAAATCTTTCTCTGGTGACTCGTAATATAAAGCCGTTGAATTCAAGGAAGGCAGTTTTAACCACAGTATTTAATCTTATAAAGACAGTTACTGCATAGCATTTTGTTTTGCCTTGTTTAATATAAACCACTGGAGAGAAGTTTCTTGGTTATGTCATTTTATAAAGGAGAGTGAGAAATAGAAAATCTAAGATAAGAAAAGGCAATACTATTTAAGAATTCTGTTATAGAATCTACATTATTTAGAGGATGTAGAGTCTTAAAATAATTACACTGAAAACATTGGCATCAACAACAATGATTACAAGAAGAGTAATAGCAATCATAGTGGCTACCACCCACAGAGCAGGTACAAACTAGTGCCCGTAGAGTCAGATGTATATGGAGTCAAACCTGCCAGGCTTGCACTGTCTTTTGGAATCTTCCTAGATAATTGTCCTTGAACAGGTGATTTGTATTCTAATAGGTCTTGGGTTTTTCATCTCTAAAATGGGTATATTAATAATCCTGATAACCAAAGATTGGTGTTACGATTAAATGGGATATCAAATAAAAGTTCTTACGACAGTGTTCAGCGCATAATAAATATTTGCCAGATGTTAACTATCATTCTTATTACACAAAAGTGCAATTTATTGGAAGAATTACATATTCAAGGATCTAGGATGCTCTTTCCAATTCTGATAGTAATCTTCAGGGTAATTATTATTTTTTTCTTCCTCAAAGAGAAAAAAGCTCAATTGCTTTCTCAGTCACTTAGGAATAAAATAACAAAGCAGATGTATCCTTGTATCTGAAAAAAGAAATAAAAATTTGTTATTGCGTACATTCAAAATGACTGAAGAACAATACAATGGAAAACCTCTCTCCAATATCTTAAGCTAGCATTTAGAAAATCTTAAAGTAAATGTAAGCTCAAAATATAGTTATCTATACTGTGATTCCTGGTGGCGGAATGTGTGCACTGGTGAAGGAATGGGTGTTCGAGCATTGTATAACTGAGACTTAAACCTGAAAGCTTTGTAACTTGCCACATGGTGATTCAATAAAAGAATAAATTAATAATAAAAAATGGAAACTAAAAAAAGATAGTTATCAGTAAAATATATAATTTGATCAAAAGAAATATACTTTGTATACCAGCTTAATGACACAATTTCTGGTGAATGATAAAATGACATTCAATCAATTCAATGCTCCCCATTCATAAATATTTGCAACTGTAAGCTTAAGAGTCTCTACACTAATCAGTACCTTATTTTTTTTGTCTTTTAGAATGGTTAAGTCCATTTTATATATATTTATAAGTATTGAGGTTATATTGATTTACAACACCATTTGGGTTTAGTTTTACTGTTTCTTACAACAGCAACTGCTTATATTAAATCATGATAAGCACCAAACATCCACTCACAATCCACCACCAACCAATCCCTTTATTTGTTCCAACTCTGGCCGTTCCAGTAACCAACATTCAGAGTCAGCTTGCCAGAGTCTACACATTTGTTTTGGTTTGTTAATTTGCTTTGCTTCTTTACATTTCCAAACTGAGTCATATCCTGAATTATTTTCTATGCATTGGAGATCCCCCCACCCCGTCTCTATAGATGGTTTGTAAACATCTCACATTGAGGAGGCTGCCTTTATTATTTTAAACTTGAGTTCCTTTATTCTGCAGAAGTCTTTTAATTGTACGTAGTACCATTTGTTCATTTTTTTTTCCCCTCTTGCTGTTGGAGAGAATTCCACGGAGTATTTTAAAATTGGGTTGCTGGATGGGTTAATCTTAGGTATAAACCTGACTGGACAAAGGACTATGTCGATTGTTGGTAAACATTTGCTAGAGCAATTCTTCGGGAAAAAAGATGGGAGGCATCACCTTCCCCAACCTCAAACTGTACTACAAATCGGTAATAACTAAAACAGCATAGTATCATAACAAAGACAGATCTGCAGACAAATGGAATAGGGTTGAATATACCCACACACACCCTCAAATAATCTTTGAATTAGTGGAAAACCAGCAGGACCGTTCTGTTGTACAAGAAGGGAGACATCCACCACATCGGCAACTATCGCCCAATCTACCTGCTGTCTGTTGTCTACAAGTTGTTCACTCATGTCATCCTGAATAGAACAGGCAGAACACTAGACGAAGGACAACCATGCGAGCAAGCCGGGTTCCGAAGGGAATTCAGCACAGTAGACCATATCCACACAGTGACGAAACTCATTGAAGTTTAGCGAGAGTTCAAGATACCGCTCTATCTGACGTTCATCGACTTAAAGAAGGCCTTTGATTCTGCTGAGACTGAGGCAGTCATGGAAGCCCTGGCCAAACAGGGTGTTCAAACTCAGTATATCGAAATCCTCGAAGAGCTGTATTGTGGATTCACCACCAGGATCTCACCATTCTACAAGGAAGTGATCATTGATGTAAAGAGAGGGGTGTGGCAGGGTGATACCATTTCACCGAAACTCTTCAGTGCTGCCCTTGAGAACATCATGAGACGACTGGAATAGGAAGGAATGGGAGTGAAGATAGACAGTCGGCAATTACACCACCTCCGCTTCGCTGATGATATCGTTCTCATAACGCCAAACATTAGCCAAGCGGCACAAATGCTGGCTGACTTTGACTACGAGTGTGGAAAGGTTGGATTGTAACTGAATCTCAACAAGACGATGTTCATGAAAAAACGAACTGGTCCCTGAAGCTCCATTTGCTTTCAATGGAACGAACATCTCTGAATGCAGCAGCTATGTGTATCTGTGTCGAGAAGTCAACATAAGGAACGACTTGGTGCCAGAACTGCGCAGGAGGAAGAGAGCAGCGTCGAACACATTCAAGAGCATCAAAGAGAACAAAGAGTCTCCAACTCAGGGCACATCTTTTCGATTCCACCGTTCTTTCCGCAGTAACATATGCCTGAGAGACCTGGGCCCTATGCAAACAGGATGAGAATGCTATTAGGGTATCCCAAAGAGGAATCGAAAGAGTTATGCTGGGAATATCGTGTCTCACTCAAGTGAGAGAAGGAATCCGGAGTTCTGATCTCCGTCGATGGTCAAAAATCAGAGATACTGTCTCGTTTGCCAAGGCGTCAAAAATCAGATGGGCCGGTCATGTAATGCAATTCAGAGGCGACTGCTGTACTAGAGCTGTTACCGACTGGATTCCACGGGACGTCAGAAGACCTCGTGGCCGCCCACCAACTAGATGGTCAGATTTCTTCGTCAAATCCCTGAATGAACAATTTGAGGCTCTTCCTATTCCTGGAGCAAGCAGATATCACTGGGCTGCACTAGCACGTAACAGGGACAAATGGAGACGTTACTGGCTCCCGCTTGAGCAAATTGAAGATCAACAGAACTACAAGTGATACAAGTGAAGAAGAATCTTTGAATAAGGGAGCAAGAAATATAAAGTGGAGCAAGGAAAGCCTCTTGAACAAATGGTGCTGACAAAACGGTACAGCTACAGCAAAAAAATGGGCTCAGACACTGTCCTCCATCTTTTATCCTATTTGATCCCTCAACAATCAGATAGAGTCTTCCTACTTTGGAGAGGATGGTCTGCTTTACTTTTTGTATAGATTCAAAATCTGATCTCTTACAGAAATACTCTCACAGACTAATCAGTACTTTAGAGACAAAATCTAATGAACCCCACTTCAAAACATTTTTAATTTTATTTCTCTCTATATTACTTTTTGTCTATTTGTCTATAGGTCTCTCTCCTTCTCTCTCTTTTATTTTATTTTATTTTATTTTTTTATGGGCTGGAGCGACAGCACAGCAGTAGGGTGTTTGCTTTGCACGTGGTAGACCCAGGTTCGATTTCTCTGCCCCTCTCAGAGAGCCCAGCAAGCTATCAAGAGTATCTCGCCCACAGGGCAGAGCCTGGCAAGCTACCTAGGTGTGTATTCAATATGCCAAAAACAGTAACAACAAGTCTCACAATGGAGATGTTACTGGTGCCCAGTCGATCAAATCAATGAGCAATGGGATGACAGTGACAGTGACAGTGATCTCTCTTTCTCTCTTTTAAAAGTGAATCCTAGCTCTCATCTTTTGGGAATTCTAGAACCTAGCTTTCAGTATTGCTGGATCTACATATACTACATATACTCTTTGTTGTCATTCTCAAAATGACACCATCACTATTTCTAAATAACTTTTTTGACTAACTTCTACTTATTCTACTGGAAAAAAATAGTGATATATCATTATAAAAATATATTTACATCAAAAGAGCATTTGCATAGTTATCTACCAACAGAGTCAATAACTGTATCTCAGATTTAGTTAATACCAACAGACACAATACCTATTTTTCTTCTAATATTTCTATGCCTGTGTTAATAGGAACAAAAACCATAGGTTGTGATTCATTTCTCTCAAGAAGCAGATCCTTCATTACATTAAATTTCTTCTGATGCATTATATTAGTTTAGTATGACTGCTGTCATAAAAAAAAAAAAGCTGTAACAATAGTGGTGGTTTAGAACAACACAAATGCATTCTCTTATAGTTTTGGAAACCAAATGTCCCCAAATCAGTCTCACTGAACTAAAGTTCGGGGGTCAGAAGGCCATTTCCTTCTGAAATCTCTGAGGCATTTCTGAAGAAAATCCATTTTGCTGTACCTATATACCTGCTCTTGATTCTTCCTACAAATTACTCTAACCCCTGCTTCCAATGTTGCATCTACAGCTTCTTTTGTAATGAAATTCACATTCCCCCCCAACACACACACACACACACACACACACATACACACACACACACACACACACACTCCTGCTTCCCTATTGTAAGAAAAATTGTGATTACATTTGGCCCCATCTGGATAATCTCCCTGTCTCAAGATCTTTAACTTAATTACATCTGCAAATCCCTTTCACAGAAGTTAACATAAATAATTAATAGGTTTGGGGGATTTGAACATGGACATTCGGGAATGATGTTAGTCAGTGTACCATAAATATTGTTTAGGAAGGTATCAGAACCAATGCAAATAAATATTTACATCAGACATAATTTAAGAAAGAAGCCACATCATATGCAGAGAATGGGGAAGGATTTTTTTAGCTTTTGGGATCTGATCTGGCTTTCTGACAGGTAATTGTCATAACAATGATAGAAAACATATATCTATATTTCTTGTAAGATGTCAGATATTTTTCTACATGCTGTACTTATAGAATTGAACTAATTTTTTACAAAAAGTTATCCCCATGATCACTGTCACCGTATCACTGTTCATCCATTTACGTTTATAACATCTCCATTCGTCCCAGCCCTGAGATTTTAGCAGCCTCTCTTTACTCTTTTTTCCCAATGATTGGAGGCTCTTTTCAGAGTCAGGGGAACAAGACTGAGACTGTCATTGTTACTGTATTTGGCATATCAAATATGCCACGGGGAGCTTGCCAGGCTCTTCCGTGTGGGCAGAATACCCTTGGTAGCTTGCCAGGCTCTCACCTGCCCCTCTCTGGGGCGCCCCTGGCACGGAGTCGGTGGCGTGGTTATGGGGCCTTACTTTATGCTCCCTTCCCGGAGAAGCATGAGTTCTGGAGGGTGGTCTATGAGATTATCTGGCGTGCTGTGCTGGCAGGAGGTGGCTTAAGGGTGTGACTCCCAGGTCACCGGAGATTGGGGGAAATAGGCAGAGGATCTCTGCTCCAGGGTCCCGTTGAGCCCAGAGTCCAAGATGACTAAGTTCCGCATTACGTGGATTCTGTGGGACTTTGCTCATACTTGAGGGCTCAGCTGAAGCATGTGGAAAGCAGCCTGGAGCATGGCGATGGTTGGGTAGTGGAGGTCGGCAGCAGGGCCTGGGTCCCTTGGAGCGGGGAGGGCTCTTTTTTTGCATAAAAAGCAAAAAGCATTTTATGCTTTTCCTGGAAGGGAGCATAAATGAGACCTCCATAGCTATCCCCATGATAAGGAAGTGAAAACTGAAGCATAGAGATATTAAGTGAGTTGCTCAACATCATACTGAAGTCGTAGAGTTAGTATGCCAACTCAAGGAGTCTGACTCCTAGGTACATAGTGACCAGCTGAGATTTAACTTCTAGAACAAATAGAAGAATAGTATGCAAGGAAATGTAATAATATTACGGACAGTGGGAAAATGATGAACCAAAAAGTAGAATAGGAGGTTGGAGTCATGAGTAGACTGGGTTGGATGGGATATATCAAGTCTGGAAGAATAGCAGGAGCCCAGGCTTAGAAGACTTTGAAACATGAACAAATTCTATAGTTGATGGGGACCCCTTTAAATCTTTGATGAATGAAGGGGACTTAGAATTATGCCTGGGGAAGACTAACCTAGCAGCAATGGTTCCTCAGTACTCTATGACCACGACCCTTAATATATCATCAAATGTGCCCACATTTTAGTCCACTGGAATGCAAACCCCAGAGATTTCTCACTGCACATGATTCAATAAACTAATAAATAAAGTCCAGGTATCGGGCTTAAGGCAGGAGCTGAAGCTTTCAGGGCTTCTGCAGGTGCATAATAGCACTGTTTGCAGACAGTTTAAGGTGACTTTATCCTCATGTTGCTGAAGACTTCTGGAATAAGGTGAAAAGTGTTTGGAAACTTAGGATGATAGAAATTTAGCTCTATATTCAAATCACGACACTGTCAATTGCTTCTGTGGGGTAATGGGCAAATTTTCAACATTCCAAGCTTTGTTTTTCGTATTAGCAGAGACATATATAATTATATATAACATATATAATATAAACTATACATGTGCATATAAATTTTAATTTATTAAGTTATCTGGTTCAAATTGGGTGGCATATAGCTGGCACCCAACATTTGTTTTAGCTTGGATCCTCAGTTATGCTTATTTTCGTTCTATCTTGCAGATGAAGAAATTGAATCTCAAAAGAAAGAGAAAAAGAGAAAAGAAAAGAAAATAAAAGAAAAGAAAAGAAAGGAAAAGAAAAGGGAAGGAAGAGAAAAGAGAAGGAAGAGAAAAGAAAAGAAGGGGAAAGAAGGAATCTATAGTCCTATAGTGCAGAAAGCTGGATTTTAAACCCTGGAGCAAGATTGCCAATTATGCACCAAATCTCAGAAATGCAAAGCAACCTTTAAGGAAAGTGCAGGAAAACCCAGGGGTCCCAGAGGTAAGAAGTGGAAAGATGCTCAGGTATGCCAGAGGAAGGTGCAAAGGATTCAGATAGCAAACACCCACTCTTCAAATGTCAGCAAGGGATTCAGGTATGCAAATAGTAATTCTTTACTTGTAAGCAGCCACACCCTGGGGCAACAGAGAAGGAAACTAGCCCCAGTTGAATGGAAACTTGGTTCCGCCTAGCGACAGCCTTCTGCGTCCTTAACGACCGGGAGGGAGTCGCTCGGGCCGAGAGTCGGGAGTCAGGCCCCGTGATTGGCCCAGCATCTGGGCGCCAGTCCCCCGCCCACCCAGTTGGTGCTGCCAGGCCTGGTCTGTGGGTCGAGCTCCTGGGAGAAGCACGCACCGCAGCGCGCCCCCGAGAGTTGCCTGAGTGTGGGGACCCCGCCTCAGCGGTAAGGCCGCTCCCCGGGCTCTATGCAGGAAAAAGGCTCAGAATTCAAGCGCAGCTGCAGGACAGAGAGGGAACTCTCACTCCCCAGCCCAACCCTCCACCCCTCTACCCTATACTCTCCTCTCCTCCCCCCTCCCTTCCCCCCCCCCGCCCCCCGCCCCGTGCACACACACACTCACAACTTGTGTTTAAAGGTTCCAAACCTCTCCATAGAGTTTGCATTTGCAGGACCAGCAGGACTGAGCTACCTCTTCAGAACAGCTCCGAGAGAGCAATCAAATACTTAGGGAGTTAGCAAGGCCGGGTTTCTGGTCTCCCTGTTAGACCCATGAACTGGAAACAGTTTTATTCTTATAGACTCAGAGACTTTGTGTCAAAAACAAATGCTCTCTGGATTTCGATTCCCCGGTATGCAAAACCAGCTTTGGAATCAGAATTATTTGCACAGACCTCCCCATTTTTGAAAGGTACCGAAAAGGGACTGTTCAGTCCTGGGCTAGGTTTGCAGCCCATCTCTTTTCCTTGGCATCAGATCTGTTTTAACAGCCAGTGCTTGTCTAGTGCAGGGTTTTAATTTAAGACCCACTAGAAAGTTGCAGAAACAGATCAGTGATGGAACAGTTCCCTTTTACTTTGTAAAGAGCTCTTTCTGGATACCTTATTTCACGGAATTCTCCCAAACTTTATCAAATACACAGAACTAGAAACACTGTGGCTTCATAAATGCAGAGACTGTCCCAGTAAAATCTTGGTTTTTCTCTCTTACCTCACAAGAATCCTATGTAGAGTGTTAGAGCACATAAACGTAAAATCACCAAATGAGTCCTAGATCCTCTTTGCAGATCTTTAAGTAGTCAACTGTAAAGACCCATAATGTGATGCTCATATCTTTGTTAAGAATGTTAAATGTAAAATAATTGGTCTCACTTTTATTGTGGCTACTGGTATTGTTGACAGGGATTCTACAGTTGCCTAGTGCAAAAACCAAAGGAAGAGACTTATTTCTCCAACCTTAAGAATTTGAGGTGATTTTGAGAAGAATCATGTCTTCCATTTGGAAGCCTTCTCATGGATCAGATGCAATGCCTGAAATCATGGTGAAAATTATTGGAAGTAAACACTTTCGATACCTTGTGGAAAAACCAAACATGTAAGTTTACTACTTTAAAATTATCCAATTGGCTTGGATGATAATCGCAGTTTTGGTACTTTTTACTCTAAGACTTTACATTTTTGGTTGCCATCCACTAAAATTTTAGTCATTAAGATGTACAGTAGCAATAGTGTTGAGTAGTTCTGTGCGTACTGTTTTTCTGGTATTCTTCACCTTTATGATTCCCAATAGTACTTAATTGCTTGGACTGACATTCCAAATTGATGGGGAAATATAAACATTGAAGCATTTATAATTATTAAAGGAGTATTTCTGCCTCTCCTCATCAAGTTTGTATTCTACCACATGTAGCGATTATTTTTGCATGGGAGTTAAGAGGTGGACAGAAAGGTTGCTGGACAATTTATTGTGAATTAGAAGAGTAGAACTGATAATGAGTCATAAATTTTTTTTAATTTATTTTATTGAATCACCAAGTGGAAAGTTACAAAGTTCTCAGGCTTATATCTCAGTTATACAATGCTCAAACACCCATCCCTTCACCAGTGCCCATATTCCACCACCAATAAAAACAAAAACAAAACAAAAAAGAAAAAAGAAAAAAGCACAGTATACATCCCACCCCTCACCCCCCAACCCCCCCGCCGTGCGTGATTCGTGCGTGAGTGATAATTTCACTTCCTTTTCTCTTTACCTTGATTGCATTCCAGATTTCAACACACAACTCACTATTGTTGTTAGAGTTTCAAAACAGACTCACTATTTTTGTTGAATTTATCCCCCAAGAATACAGCTCTATTGACAAGGAAATATTGATAATAAGTTTTACACTGATGAGAATGAAGAGGTAAAATGTTGCGCAGCCGCTATTGCGGCCGCGCGGTTTACAATTTCTGTATTATAGTAATTAAGTTCGCGGAGATTTAAGTTGGAAAATGAATCATTTCCCTTCCTGGAACAGCATGTAGCAAAAGCTTAGTTCACAGTCTCCATACATGGGTGCAAGCACTTGCTGGAACCCCAAATCCTAAAGCTGTCTCTGGTTCCCGCTCGTTCCACATGCACCGGCTGTGCAGAGGCATGGGCACCCGGGTCGAAACTCAGCCTAAGCCGAGCACCGGCTCCGGCTGGGACTCATGAGTCATAAATTTATGTTTTTACTTACTTATGTTGATAGTCCATCTACCTCTAAATTAAGACCTCTTGTAATATAGCTAAATTATCTTCTCTTCCAAGCTCATTAAATCCACAACGGAAGAAATATATTCATATATTCTAAAATTCACTGTAAGGAGCTCAGGAGGGTATGATTTCTTCTTACAGAAAGTTGGTGATTCGTAGAAGAAGAGTATGTGCCAAACTTGCTATTCATTTAGTAGACATTCTGTAATTTTTTCCCACCTAAAGTTATGTGTTCTTTTTTTCTAGTTCAGACACTTAAAAATCAAACAAATATAATATGCATAAGGTACAGGAAGTAGAGGATACCATATATGTTTCTTGATACAACCACTTAGAGAGTCCTCAAAAATAAAAAATTAGGGTTCAATTCAAGACCCATTGAATCAGAGTCTCTGAAAGTGTGACATCAGAGCCACCATTGTGCAACTTAATTTTATAGAAGGAAGAAATGGTTTCATCTCCTTACCATCATTATTGTCATCTCAGAGAAATTCCAAAGTGCATTCCTTAATCAATTAGTAATGTCTTCATAGCACAGGAAGTGAGCTTTGCAGTACATGGTGTATCTGGAATCCCTATAGAAGTTGACAGATGTGAGTTGAATCCTGGTTCTATACCTTTATGGACTGTTAACACTGGCAAGAAAATTAACATCTCTGGCCTCTGATACTACACCTATCACAGGGATAGGTGTGTATTTAACGAGAATAAGCAAAACAATGCTTACTAGTATGTTCAATATACCTAATAAGTGATTCTGCTTTTGGTACTAAAGATTATTTTGGTACTAAAGATTATAACTTTCCATGAAAAAAGTATGTTTAATTAAAAAAAATATATCTATATAAAACACTTGTTGCTTCTCTTCTATCCTCAGGTGATAATTTATCTCTGTGTTGTGTAATTGAAAAAGAAAGCACTGTGATGAGATATATGTGGACTACTATCAAGTTACAGATATTGTCACAGAAAGTAAATAGGATCAGTTGGGTGTCCTTCATAATTCCCTTCCTCCCAGGGGAATAACATTTCTACTAAGGAATTTGATGCCTTTCTGTTGTTTAGTCCTTTTCATTTCAAGCCCCCTCCCCACTTTTTTTTCCCCAGAAAAACCTGAATTTTGTCTGTGTGTGCAGTGGGGTGGCCTGTTGGGCCATGCATACCTGGCTATGTTCAAAACTTACTCAAGGCAAACATTTTACCTATTGTTCTATCTCCCTGGCCCATACAATTTAATATATCTCTTTAAAAATTGGGTAGATAATAGGTCTTACCTATTTAAGCTTAAAAAGTCTTCTTTTGTTGTATAATAAGGTACCTTCTAAAATATCTATTGAAAATATAGGAGATAAAGAAATGGGCAAGCAGAAAGAAGGGTTCTGTGGGCTGTGGTGAAGGTTTATTATTTGATAGTGGACTTGCTGTGGTAACATTGTATACCTGAAATATGTCAACATTTACTCTCATAAACTTAGCTCACCCCCAATAAATTAACCATTAAAGCATGTACAGAGGTCAGAGCTATAGTACAGCAAGGAGGTTGCTTGTCTTACACGTTGCTGACCCGGGTTTGATCTCTGGCATCCCTTATGGTTCCGCCTAAGAACTGAAGGAGTAATCCCTGAATGTAAAGCCAGGAGTAAACCCTAAGTACTGTTGGGTGTGGCCCCACAAAACATAGTATAAATAAAATGGAACATGTACAAAAAGTAAGCTACATTAATTTTTTAAAATAAATGTGACACAATTACTCCTCTTTCCTCTGACACTAAGGAGCTCTGACTTTCTATTAAGATCGGTTGATTCTTTTTGTTTTCAAAGGATTTGATGCTACTATTGCTGCCATGATATAGGATAATATACTTTGTAAGACTAGTACTATCTAATTCAATAATTAAAAATTCTTACAGTTTTCTTGGTGGGGCCAGAGAGATAGTACAGTGAGTAAAGATTTTGCTTTGCACATGGTCAGCCCAGGTTTGATACTTGGTACCACATAAGGTACTCCAGGACTTGCCAGAAGTGATCCCTGAACATAGAGGCAGGAGTAAATCCTGAGCACAGCCAGATATGCCCCCACCCCACAAAAAATGGGCGGATACATGGTGAAGCTGAAAAAATAATACAGAGATTAAGTCTCTTATCTTACAGATAACCAGTCCCAGTTCAAACCCAATGCTGCGTATGACCTCCCAAGCATAACCAGAAGTGATTCATGAGCCCAGAGCTAGGAGTGAGACCTGAAAACAAGCAGTTTTCTTGTGATGAGGATAGACTCGCCACTGTCATTTATGTCCTATATGTCCCAGTTTACCCCCAAGGCATTTTGGTCTATACACTTCATTTAATTCCTTGAGTAAGGACCTGAAATAGATGTATTTTTTTGGTTTGAATCTCTTGATCTCATTAGTAAAAATTCCACCTAGATGTGTAAAACCCTCCCTGCACTCCATTAAAACAAGCTGTCTCTAAAGGGGAATGAACTTAAAAGAAAAATAATAAATAATGGAAAGAAAAGCAGAAATCTTTTTCTATAACCACAGTTACTTCAGATTTCCTATAGGAAAGGTGGAGAAATGATCAGAAAGGAATAGATAAGCATATTCATTTTCTAGGGGCTGCTAAAGACAAGTAAAGCACCTCCCAATTAGTTGTCTCACTATTTGGAAGCGGAAGTGGAAATCAAGGTGTTATTGCAGTCATGCTCTGTCAGAGTGCCTATCTGTTGCAGTTCTGTCTTCTCATTTATTTGGTTCCATGACATGGCTGCATGCTTAACAAGATGCTTAACCTTGTAGGTGTCTGTCCAAATGTCTCTTTTACAAGGATACCCACTCAGTTGGATTTATGGTCCATCTCACTTCAACATGTCCTTCTCTTAACTAATTACAATAGTAATTCAATTTTCAATTAAGAGCACAATCTGAATTTCTGAGGGGTTAGTACCTAAGCGTCTAGATTTAAGGGGGACACCACACTAAAATGATGTAGTTGAGGCTATGGTAAACTTAAAGCAAACCCAGATATGAAGAAATTAGACAGATCAAGCTCCTTCCCACTTCCCTTATTTAGCATGTGCAACTATTGATGAATAAAGAGAAAATATTCAATGTCTATTTTTTGCACTAAGGAAATCTATATCATTTTGAGAACGATAGAAGTTTGTGTCATCAAAATTTTGCCCTTAAATCCCATATCAGTCTTTTAATTCATCTCTCTGTCCCTAGTTCTCTGAGTCTATTCTTTAGTCCTACTCAAAGTCTATTCTTTAGACTACTCAAAGTGCAGTCTGTGGACCATTATCAAACTATTGTGGGAGCTAGTGAGAAATGCAGAACTTTAGGCTCTTCTTCAAACATGTTGAGTCAAAATCTACAACTTTAGCCAATTCTCAGCTATGTGTTTTTTTTCTCTTTTTTTGGACGTTACAAATAAAGAGGCTCAATTCTGAAGTGCTGCCTAAATTATATTTATAAAATGCAAATCTAAGGTCCAAGGCCCTAATACAGTGGGTAGGGTGCTTACCGATCATGTGGTTGACCTGGGTTCAGTTCCTGGCACCCCAGATGATTCCCCAAGCCCATCAGAAGTGATCCCTAAGTGCAGAGTCAGGAGTAAACTTCAATCACTGGCAGGTGTGCCACAAAAACAGAAGCAAAAATGCAAATCTTATTAGGTGCTTCAGCCCCAAATATCTTCCTCCTCTGACACCACAGACACCTGTAGCAACCATAGCATTCTGAGGGATTATTACATTCTTTGATGATTCTTTATGCATTTCTGCCCTCCCATTACAACTACAAATTTTATGTGCACAACTGTGCTCTCAGAGTCAAATACAAAGACTCATGTATGTTCATGTTCAAACCCTACCATGGATTCCTAATAGTAATCATTGATAGGGCATTGAGATGATATGTCCTGTGACAAGAGACCCACGCTGTCATTCATAAAAAAAGATAAAAGTGAGTAATAAATCTCTGTACTATAGGATTGAGGGAAATCACTGGCAAAATTACTGGCCAACTATTAAATTAATTATAAACACAGAACCAATAGTGATGGTCACTTGGAATTGTTGCAAGTTAACTGAAAGCAGATCATGTCAAATGGGTTTCATTCCTTTTATAAGTGAGATTGCTACAGTTCAAGCTTATATAACATTTTGTTAATTTCCTAGCATAATTAGTCTTGGAACAAGAGAATTCTAAATTGAATAGGAATAGGGTAAGTGCCACACCAATAGGAAGTTGATGAAACAGTTGGTGTAAACAAAAAGTTTTGGAGGGAAGGAGGTTGAGAAGATTTGTGTGTAAGTGTGTTCTTAGTCAATATTTTTTCATTTGTAATGGAAGAAAGAAAGACTTTGCTAAATCAATTTAGTAAACAGGTAAGTAGCAGAAAACAGAATTCTGGGGCTGGAGCAATAGCACAGCGGGTAGGGCGTTTGCCTTGCACGTGGCTGACCTGGCTTTGATTCCCAGCATCCCATATGGTCCCCTGAGCACCACCAGGGGTAATTCCTGAGTGTAGAGCCAGGAGTAACCTCTGTGCATCGCTGGATGTGACCCACAAAGCAAAAAAAAAAAAAAGGCAGAATTCTGAGAAGTCTTTGCAAGAAAATGAGCTAAAACTAAGTCAATAGATATACATGCTAAGTCTATCTTCCACATAATAATTTTATGAATAAAAGTATATTTAAGTGATTATATGAAGATATTCAATATTCTTAAGACTTGCTTGTGTTAAACAACAAGAATATATGTATACTTGCTCACCGTTCTTAGCATAGAGGCCTTGTCCCTAAATTTTATGTGATAAGAATCTTAGGAGCATAGTTTGTTCTAAGGATCTGACTCTTGTACCTTACACAGAAATTAGGAATTTCTTGAAATCTTGGGAGATGGGGTATATATTTTTTCCTAAGTAGATTATTTCTCCTGGGACCCTAGATAGCTTCAAGATGAAAAGTATCACTAAGAAGAAAAAAAAAAAACATGAATAAAATCTTGGAATTTTTCCTCTCACCTTCTCCCAACCTACAAGAAAGGGAGAGATGATCAGACCAGGGCTAATGATCATTAATGCCCCCAAAGTATAGTGTTCAGAGAGATTCTGAGTTGCTGATACAATTATATGCTTGGGAGGGAGGTCATCAGATGGAAAGCATAGATTTGTGACCTTTCTTACACAACTTGTCAAAATGCATCTCTTCCATATGGCCATTCCTGAGTTATGTGCCTATAAGTCAGTTATCTCATAAGTAAACCCATTTACTTAAAATCTGTGAGCCACTCTAGCAAATGAATCAAACCCTAGTAAGGGATCAAGGGAAGCCTGAATTATAACCAGTGAGTTGGAAATATTGGTAGCAATGAAGACTTGTAATTGATATATGATATATGACTTCTAATTGAGGAGACCATAATGATAATTCAGGCAGGAGATATAGCAACAACCATTTGTAGTCCCAATAAAACTGGCGTGAACTTTATGATTTACAAATTCATGCAGCTTCTGGGGCCATAGTGATGGCTCAGTTTGTAGAACAAATACCTTAGATGTTGCCAGACCCTGAGTTCAGGCCCTGAGTTTGGTCCCCAGCACTCCATGGTCCTTCGACCATCACCAGGTGTGGTGTTGGGAATCTTAAAGTGCCTCTGGTCTGAGCACAGTAGCCAAGTTCTTCCTGGAATGACCATTATTAAAAATTTAAGTACCCTACTTATTAATTTTTAAATAACTTATCATTAATGTCTTTTGTATTTATTGCTTATCACAGAGTAACCGCCCTAACAACTTAATATTTGTGAACTCAATCTCTCCTTAAAACTGGGCAATTTCTCAAAGTCTATAGTATTATCTTTGTTTTCAATAGTTCAAAGTGATCAAACTAATGCTAAAATCATGCCATTCTTATGCCATTTCCACTGATTCAAATTATTTATAAATTACTTAAATTGCCTACATACTTACTACTATTATTATTTATGCATTCAAAAAATAAATACGAAGCTGCCATGCTCTTGTTGCCAAGGTTCAGTGTCCGTGGGCTGCTTTCCCCGCTCAGGACAGCCCATGGCAATGGGTGGACAAAGGAGAAAACAAGGGCCAGGCTGGTTGGTATCAGTTGCAGTTTATTCCAATCTTGTCTCTGTTCTCCTCTGATTCTCCTTCCCCCAGTTCTCCTTGATTCTCCCTTCTGCCCACTCTTACAGCCTTAGTTATATCCCAAATCATGATGGGTTGGGTAGCAATTACACATAGGTGTGGTCATAACAACTGAATTAGGACCCTGCTAGGGTTAGGAAAGACTAATCTGGCCTGAGCACTGTAGTCTGAGATCTAAAGCGAGATGTCCCCAGGAGAACCATCCTATAAGCTTAATGTATCTCTTACTGTGTCCATACAAAATTACTACTATTTTTAAGGAGTAGAATTAAGATGAATGTTTAAATTGTGTTGGACTAAGGAAAGGAGAAACGCACCTCTAGATGGTATTTCGCCCTTAGGTGTGTCATATTGCTGAACAAGGATTTGTCCTAGAAGCTTCCCCAAAGGGAAGGACTTTACATCAGCTGATGTAGGTCTTTACATCCACACCTATGTGTAATTGCTACCCCGACCCCTCATGATTTGGGATAAACTAAGGCTGTAAGAACAGGCAGGAGGAGGATTGAGAAGAATTGAGGACAATTGAGGAGAATCGGATGGAGGAGAATCGAGAGAGATAGAGAAGGAATATGGGAGTGGGTGAGACTTCAAGGAGGCAGAAGAAGCTGAGATTGGAATAAACTGCAACTGATCACCAACCAGCCTGCCCTCCTGCCCTCCTTCATCCGCCCATTGCCATCAGTCTTTCCGCGTGGGAGAAGCGGCCTGAGACCACCAAACGCAGGCAGCAAGAGAGCGCCACAGATTCGGATTCATTTTTGATAATACAATGTGGTGCAAGTTCCAGGAAAGATAAACATTGGTTATCTTCATTGATCTCTGATTTTGGTTCAATGGTGAAGAAAAAACTGAGACACTTTAGAAATTATTTTGGGTATATTATGTATCACTGTATCACTGTCATCCCATTGCTCATTGATTTGTTCAAGCAGGCACCAGTAACGTCTCCACTGTGAGACTTATTACTGTTTTTGGCATATTGAATATGCCATGGGTAGCTTGCCAGGCTCTGCCGTGCAGGCGAGATACTCTTGGTAGCTTGCCAGGCTCTCCAAGAGGGGTGGAGGAATCGAACCTGAGTCGGTTGCATGCAAAGCAAACACTCTACCTGCTGTGCTACCGCTCCAGCCTGTATATAATATAATTGGGTATATATAAGATGTATTTTTAAATAAATTTATATGAAGTAGTCATTTACAATACTGTTAATTTTAGTTCCATTCGTACATCATTCTGGGAACACAGTGTATTTCTTTTGCCTGGAGAGGTTAGAAATCATAAGTAAATGATAGCTATTTCAGTGCTTTCATTAGGAAACTTTAAACCTAATGAGAAGATGACATAGATGCCTCTTTACATTTTGAGTTTTGAAAAGTTACCCTACCTAAATCCTATTGTTTAATGATGGATATTTTCTATATTTTGCATTTAAAACCAAATAATATGGAAGAAAGATCTTACACTTTGGTGTTACACATATATGAACATGCATCCTAGGTCTCAAGTTAGTAGGAAAGTAGCCTTAGATATTTACATAAATTTCCTGATCACCCATTTTTGAACGTGTACTGTAGCACTATAACAGTGTCGTCTAGTTGTTCATCTCTTTGTTCAAGCGGGTACCAGTAACGTTTCCATTATGATAATAAATGCTTTTCAGGATTCTTAGTGTAACATAAAAGAATTTATACATATATATGCCTATGAACTGGAGCAATAGCACAGCAGGTAGGGCGTTTGACTTGCATGTGGCTAACCTGGGTTCGATTTCTTGATCCCTCTTGGAGAGCCCGGCAAGCTACCAAGAATATCCCACCTGTACAGCAGAGCCTGGCAAGCTACCCATAGCATATTCGATATGCCAAAAACAGTAACAAGTCTCACAGTGAAAACGTTAGTGATGCCCACTCAAGCAAATCGATGAACAACGGGACAACAGTGCTAGAGTGACAGTGCTGTATATGCATATATATTTGTATAGGTAGGTGACACATAAAATAATTTAGGATATACTTATTGTTATTACAATAATGAAGAAATCATCTAAGCTTAGGTTTGCCAGTTATTTTAGTTTAACATATTTCTAAAGTCTAGACACTAAGATAAGAATACACAGTGTGACTCACTGATGTTAAAAAGAAAAAGAAAAGAAAAGAAAACCCTTACCCTTGCACTTCATCACTGCTCCACTTGCTATAGGTTTCACATTTCTGCTTCCCTGTGGAGTTTGGTGAGATTTTCAGCTGTACTCCCTTCCCCAGTCCCACTTTTATTTTGTATTTTGTTGTTGTCTTCAAAAGAAAAAAGCAACAAAAAAAGGAGTCTGGTTGTGTTGATTATCTGTTATTACTTCCACATAAGAACACGCTTTCATTTACTGAAATTAGATCCCCATTCACTGTGTTGGCACACTCTGGGCTGCCTTCTCCAGAGGGTTGGGGCCTGTTAGATGGCACACAGTTGGAGAGTGGTGGTGTTGAGTTCGTGCCAAGGCTGGCAGACCTTTAAGATGGCATCTGGTGACCTTTTTGCTGAGCCCCCTGGGTCTTCTATTTGAGATTTGATGTTCTCAGCAGGGGTGTCATCCAAATCAAATGTGAGATCTGGTGATCTGGAGTTACATGGGAGGTGGGGGACAAGGGGGGTGCGGAGCACGACATTGCTTTGGTCAGAGGATATTACTTGAAGCCCATGCAGTGGTTCTTTATAACCACGAGACTAGGAGCTGACTAGTGTAGAAGGGCATTGAGCAGCTGGCTTGCAGGAAGAGCCCGTGTAGAGGAGGAAACAATAGAACAGTTTTTTTTTTACCTTATTAATTTGGCATCCAGCAATACAGTAATCCTCCTAATTGCTGTCACTCCTGGATGACACCAAACTCTTCACAGCATCCCTGAGAGCAGCAGCTGAGGTCATAAGTACATGTATGGAAGGAAGCAAGACGTGCCTGGCTTCCAAGAGAACATTAATGGCATCTTCTGTTCACCCCTTTTGAAATAGCAAATTTCTGTTTTTAGTGTTGCAGGTAGATAACATGCAAGACTAGAGGAAAGAACTGTGAGTTTGTGAACAGCCTACCTACAATGTGACGAATTGTTTGTGCTAACAGCAGACGCATGCAGTTTCTCAGTTGGAGAGTCATTCTCATGATGACTTTAAAGCACTATGTCATTTTCTTGAAAAAAATAAAACAGCTTTTCCTTTGGACAGATTTAACAGGTTATTTTTGGTCTTACTTCTACTGTCTTAACAGGCAAATGGCTACATTACACATTTTTTAGGCAGTTCTGTCTCAGACTGCCCACAAAAAGCTTTGGCAGGTGAGTAACGCAAGAATGACTTACCTCCTTTGCTTTCAGTCAGAAGCATTAACTCTTCCCCATGACCATGTTTGCCTCTCAGGGCTGTGCCACCTGATTTAGTTGACATCTATTCTACTTTCTGCTTGGCATATATTCCCAAACTCTCATGGATTCTTTTCTAACTGCTGGTTGTAGGAGTAGGCATAACCAAGCAGACATTAGTTTTCAAACTGATTCTAATACTTAAAAGGTGCACAATAGTATTGGGAAAATCTCATAAAATTTCTGAATTTTTTTTCTCTCTTCACCCTACAGTTAGCACAATAGGACACCTGCCTATAGGAATGAAATGAAGATTTAATTAAATTAATATGTGTACATTATATGCTGACTGTCACATAATTTAATGCTCATGACATTGCTTATTTTTATTTTAATGTAGAAAAAACCACAACTGTTGGTACAATTCTAGAATTAAAATCAATTAGATAACAAAGCTCCAGTATTAAAAGTCAGTAAGTATAAAGAAATTAATTTATGTGAAAATCATTATATCTGCTTGCAGGACTGTTAACTCCTTGTCTAAGAATTTACTAAGCTGTTTATTGCTAGGCGAGCCATCTTTGTTACTGTTTCTGATTGTTGAGTTTACTCAGCTTCTTTGTTACTTTCCCATCTAATTTGCTGTGCTCATGCTGGATTTTCAGTTTTGAGGAATTAGGTGGTGTCCATACGTGGCTGCTTGGTCCAGAGTTCAGGATCTGTGGTCTGGGACAATGGGTCAACAGGGTGGCAGCTGTGGGAGGTGGGCGGCTGCTGGAGCTTCCTGAAGTATGGAAGAATGAGGCAAGGCACCTGCCTGGACTCCAAAAAGAACCAGAGTGCTCACGGGTTGGAGCCATAGTACAGCAGGAAGGGTGTTTGCTTTGCACGAGGCCTACCTGGGTTTGATTCCAAGCATCCCATATGGTCCCTTGAGCACTTCCAGGAGTAATTCCTCACTGTATAGCCAAGAGTAACCCCTGTGCATTGTGGGGTGTGAGAAAGAAAGAAAGAAAGAAAGAGAGAAAGAGAGAAAGAGAGAAAGAGAGAAAGAAAGAAAGAAAGAAAGAAAGAAAGAAAGAAAGAAAGAAAGAAAGAAAGAAAGAAAGAAAGAAGGAAGGAAGGAAGGAAGGAAGGAAGGAAGGAAGGAAGGAAAGAAAGAAAGAAAGAAAGAAAGAAAGAAAGAAAGAAAGAAAGAAAGAAAGAAAGAAAGAAAGAAAGAAAGGAAGGAAGGAAGAAAGGAAGGGAGAGGGAGGGAGGGAGGGAGGGAGGGAGGGAGGGAGGAAGGAAGGAAGGAAGAAAGAAAGAAAGAAAGAAAGAAAGAAAGAAAGAAAGAAAGAAAGAAAGAAAGAAAGAAAGAAAGAAAGAAAGAAAGAAAGAAAGAAAGAAAGAAAGAAAGAAATTTAATCTAAAAATAAAGCAAATTCCATTCTTGGACAAACAAACAAACAACAACGACCACAAAACCCAGAGTACTCAGCCTGGGCATGGGTACCTGAAACTATTTTCCATTTAGCATCGCTACAGAGAATATTTGTGGGGGTAGACTTGAACCCTTGGTGTGGCTGCAGTGGTGAACTGTGGGTGCTGCTTCTGAGACTTTGGCGGGGCCCATATTCACCTGCCTGCCTTCTGAGGGCACCCTGGAGGTTTCAGCTGCAGGGACCCAGGATTCCATAAATTTTAGCTGCATGGCGTGTGTCTCCTGAGAGATTTCACTGGGAATCAGTGGAACAGGCCCAGTGAGTATCATAACAATTTTGTGATCTTTGCTGACCTTTGTTATTGCTTTCTAATTTCAAATAGCAATGTAATCACTGTATCACTGTAATCCCGTTGCTCATCGATTTGCTCGAGCGGGCACCAGTAACATCTCTATTATTACTCTATTGTTGCTCTATTGTTGTTACTGTTTCTGGCATATCGAATACACCACAGGTAGCTTGCCAGGCTCTGCTGTGCGGGCAAGATACTCTTGGTGCTTACCAGGCTTTCTGAGAGGGGCGGAAGAATCGAACCCTGGTCTGCTGTGTGCAAGGCAAATGCCCTACCTGCTGTGCTATCGCTCCAGCCCAAATAGCAATGATTTTCTGTAAATTTTACTTCACATGTAGTTGTATGCTCATTGGATATGCATTGCATTATTTGTGACAATTTTGTACCAATTTTAAAACAGTTTATAGAAATATATTGATGTGTATTGTTACATGTACGTAAAAGTGCACGTCATTAGTATATCACTCAGTAAGTTTTCCCAAACATGACATTCCCATGAAGCAAACATGGTTTAAGAAAATAATCCCACTGAAAATAGACTATAGACCAAACATGATGGCCATTTAATACCTCTATTGAAAATTACAACAACCAAAAGGAGAGAGAGAGAGAGAGAGAGAGAGAGAGAGAGAGAGAAAGAGAATGCTCTGCCACAGAGGTGGGGTAGGGTGAGGGGGACCAGCTGGGGTTGGTGGGAGGGATTCTGGGACCATTGGAGGTGGAAAATGGGCACTGGTGGAGGAATGGATACGCGACCATTGTATGACTGAAATGCAAGAACGGAAGTTTGTAAATCTGTAACTGTACCTCACCATGATTCACTAATAAAAAAAAGAAAAACAAAAAAAATGATTCCCATATATTCAGCATGCCCCAGGCTTGCCCTTCTGAACTCTGTATGACCCTAAAAATATCATCAATATCCTGGAATATAGTAGGTTCATTATTCTAGTTATTAATTTCATCATCTTGAGGCAACCAAATAAGATGATTTTTTGAGGTCAGGGATTATATACTATGTCTTTTCTCATTGCAAGAATAATTAAGAATGCACTCTGCTTCCAATATTCCTATTATGTTCTGTGGTCACTGAACTATGTTCACATGACATAACCCTAGACCTGGATGCACCCCACTGTTTGACATCGCTGCATCTCTACAACAGCTACTGGGAAATCCTAAAGGACAGCACACACCATGTCAGAGCAAAAACACAAAATTTGCCCCCACATAAGCCCTTCAGTTGTAACCAGCCAACTTTCCTCCTCTAACTGATACGCGCTCTTCTGCACTTCATCACAAATATTTTAAACCATCTGATCTTAAGACTTTCAACTTCAGCAACCCCCCTTGGTACCCAGCAGTCAACTCATACATCTATGTCAAAGAGAAACTCAATGCTGTCACTAGATACACAAATTTACCTCTGACCTCACCTATTAGCCTGGATTATCTAACCCTAAATTCAAATTTTATCCTTGTTCTATCAAAGATTCACATCTCATCTTCCTATCTCACTTTGTTAGGATGCACCTTATGTCTTCAATGATACTTTTCCCATTCTCTAGTTCATTTGGATCTTCACCACCGGCATTTAAATGTCTCAAATTCTCAATGTCCCTGCCACAGAGGCAGGGATGGGAGAGGGGGGTT
Organism: Sorex araneus; assembly: GCF_027595985.1. Taxonomy (NCBI): domain Eukaryota; kingdom Metazoa; phylum Chordata; class Mammalia; order Eulipotyphla; family Soricidae; genus Sorex; species Sorex araneus. Next base: position 16,014,790 of record NC_073306.1, read on the forward strand.
GGGGGAGGGAACCTGGGAACATTGGTGGTGGAGAATGGGCACTGGTGGAGGGATGGATACTCGACCATTGGATGACTGAAATGTAATCATGAAAATGTGTAAGTCTGTAATTCTATCTCACGGTGTTTCTTTACATTTTTTTTAAAGTCTCAAATTCTCTACTGCATTTAAACATGATAATAATACTCCATCAAAAAATCCACATTGCACCCCAATTATCCCAATCATCTTGTTATCGCTCTCTTCCTTCAATCTCTTTTCTCTCAAGAACTCTACATACTTTTCTGTCTTTATTTTCCTATGCCCACTTTTATTTATCATCAAGATTCATTACCTCATTGAAGCTCCCTTTATCGCATTGTTGACAAGTCCTTATAGCTTGACTCAATGGATGTACTTCAGAGTCCACTACATTGCATTACATTAACATTTTCTCAATAGCACTTGACACTACTTATACCTTGACTCTGTGGCTGAAGAGATAGTGCAGGGATTATGATACTTTCCTTGCATGTGGCCAACCCTTATTAATCTCTGATACAGCATATGTTCTCCCAGCACTACCGGTGTGTCCCTGAACACAGAGGCAGAAATAACACTGGGCCCTGCCAGATGTGGCCCTAAACATCACCACTCCAAATAAGAATAATAGTAATAATAATAATGATTACTCCCTAACTGAAAAATTCATATCATTTTTTGTCAAGACTTCTGATCTTCTGCTGAAAATGCTGCTTAAATCTCCCTATTTCTTATTAAATACAAATAAACGTTTCTTAGAGCTCTTTCTTTGGCCTTACTTTCATCTTATGGTCCTACTATGAAGAGGGTATATATTTGAATATATATATATATTTGAATATATATTCAAATCATTACCTATGGCTTGGGTTTACAAACAAAATATAAAAATTTATTTTGGAAATAACCTGATATACTTTAAATTATAGCAACAGCCAGAACATGTAGAAGGTCTTTAGGCAAAAGACTCGAATTATACTTTTTTAATTTACTTTTTCTGATTATAAAATAATATCTTCAAAAATTTATAATTAATAGTTGTTTTATAGTTATCTACTCTTTATTTACTTTTGGCATATTTACTTCTAAATATGGCCTCTACTCTGACACTTAGAATCATACAGTATATACATGCAGTTTTAATAGCTAAGATAACAAGATTTTTTGTCATTAAAAATGTTAATAAGTATGTAATGACTATATCGTTTCATATGATAAGAACTAAATATTCAATTTATCTCTTGAAACCAAATACTTGGTTTTCAGTTTTTCTTCTTCTTGTTTCAACTATAACACACTCTTAAAATTTATTTTAGAATAAGGAATGTCAAATCCCTAATCCTTAATATATCTTTCAAACTATCTACTTTTTGTTACTCCTATTTATGTGGCAATTAGTATCGAGTTTTTTATTTTCAGAGTTTTCTTTTTTTCAGAATGGCATATGATCATTGTTTTGACTCATGTTTCATTATTAAAGTTGAATAGTTTTTAAATTGGTTTATTATTTAAATTTCTTTCAAACACTTTTTTTCCCCTTTTCTCTAATATAAAACTCACAAGGCTCTAAGAGGAAAAGTTGCCTTCATAGTAAAGTAATTGAGAAGAGATAAAGCAGAGCCAGAGTTGGCAAACTGCCTTGACTTTCTTCCTTTTCTAGTTGCAGAAACTAAAAATACCTGTTAGACTGGTAAGTAAGATACATGATAACCTCCAGAGTTCATTTTTGACACTGCCATTACTTTCTTTGGAGTTTCAGAGCAGATGGAGGGATTATGTTTGTGAGTATGAAGAAGAGAGTAGGAGCAGATAAAACCTGAGAAGATAATAACATGGCCTTTCTATGGTACATAACCCATAGACAAATAACCATCATTTCCTTCTTCACTACACTATGTGGATTTAACCCTGTTCACACACCAGACTAACACCTTCTGTTCCTCATGCAGCCTGTGCATAGAGAGTTTACCCTGTGAGTAACAAGGTGCAAAACTGTTTCTTCACAGTAAGGAGAATGAGAACTTGAAGGCAGAAACTCAACCCGTACACCAGAAATCTGTGGCTGGCAATGCAACTCCAGTGAGCGGAGACTCCCCAGCTTCTCCAAATCCTGCTGATCACCAAATCAATAATGAACCGAAAGAGGTGGAAGAGAGCAAACACCTTGACAACACCCAGAAACCAGAGAGCATCCAGAGACACCTGACAGGAGTGCGTGGTAGAAGATTTTTGCATGACAAAGTGAGTGACAAATACCAGAGCTTTTCTTGACACTTGATTAGGAAAATCCAGGTTAGGGAGGAAGCATATGTTCACAATAGCACCCTCTTCTGACACTTGATGCTAATAATGTAGAATTATAAACTAGGTCCTCTTATTTCCAATCTAAAATAAACTTGGAAGCATACTTCATCTTTCTTAACTTCCAATGGCCTTGGTCAGTCTACACCCCTTGACTAATTTTGTAGCAGTGATGTAGGCATAAATGTTACTGTGATTCAGAGCGTGTTGGAAAGTGAAACTTTATATACCTTAACATTACATGAAGATATCATTATCTTTCAAAATCTAAAGCAGTCATGTCTAGGGGCTGGAGTGATAGTACAGCGGGTAGGGCGTTTGCCTTGCACGCGGCTGACCCGGGTTCGATTCCCAGCATCTCATATGGTCTCCTAAGCACCGCCAGGAGTAATTCCTGAGTGCAGAACCAGGAATAACCCCTGTGCATCACCAGGTGTGACCCAAAAAGCAAAAAAAAACAAAAAACAAACAAAAACAAACAAGAAAAACAAATAAAGCAGTCATGTCTAGATATCAAAAGATTATCAACCCAAAACTATCTGTCTTGATGGAGACCCATAGCTCTGCACTCTTTCAAGAATTAACCAAACACTTCACAACAGACTAACTGGATAATGGTGACTATAAATGACATGTCATTTGCAATTAAAAAATTTTTTAAAAAATAGCAGCAATTGAAAAACTGGATCCAAATCAAGACTAAGCTAACGTTTCATTGATAACAAAGTATATTTCCAAAAATTGCTGAAATTGCAGTTAAGCAGATACATAGAGTGGGAGTTTTGCAGTGCTGCCAAGCATTAAGTGACAGCCAGATATTTTTGTAGAATACCGAATTAGTATTCAGTAAACTCTAACATAATTATTTTTAGTTTGTAATTTTAATAGCCCTTTCTAAATCACATATTAACAGTCTTTAGTCATGAGAAAATGGAAGTCAGTCTAGGGATCTGTGCTCTTCAGCTTAGAAGAATTCTGAAGTATTATGATTAGTAGTGGTTAACAGCTACTAATGGACTTCAGAGACCCTGGTACAAGATTTCAATAAACACGAATTTAGAAGCAAATAGACTTGACAAAAATATTAGTGGCAAACGCTGTTCTTGACCTCAAACTTCCTAATCTCCAATTAATGTCTTCTTTTGGTTTACACATAATGAAACCTTGAATCAGGGAATGGTCAGAGCAAGAAATAATGCACCTGTAAAGAATAACATTATTCTGCCAGTAAAATAATCTGTTATGAACTTCTGAAGATCTCTGGGGTTTTAGTTTATTTTATTTAATACATTTTTTGATAAATATGCATATATATAATGATGAACTTAGAGTTAGAATTATGGTTTAAAGATATTTTATTATTAATTCTTTACTTTCAGAATTTTTTTACCATTTTATTTTTGGACTTAACCCTGCATGATATGTTTTCTTTAAAACTTAAATTGTTATCTTTATTTATAATGTAAAAGATTACATAACCTTAACTCATGCATAAATTTGGGGAATAGAAGGAGAATATAGATAAGAAGAAAACATAATCAACCAAAGAAAACTTGGGATTTGTTTTTCTGTCTTCTTTCCTCAATACCTAGATCACGATCACGATCACGAAAACCCGTTAATCTTAGATTTCTTGAGTGGGCTCAGTAACCTCTCATTTCGTCCTTTCCCTCAGATCTTAGAAGTCTATCTCAACTGGGCCCTCCCAGTGATGTCGCACTGGGGGCTCTTTCAGGGTCAGGGGAATGAGATCCAGCTTGTTACTGGATTTAGCATATGAATACATCATGGGAAGCTTGCAAGGCTGTCCCATGGGGGCAGGAACTCTCAGAAGCTTGCCAGTTTCTCCCAGGGGGAGAAGTAGGCTACAAGATATCACACGGCCGCTTCGAGGCCGCGCACTTCTGAGAGCTTGCTTTTAAGTCTCTCTCTGGATGTTGGCCGTTGATGGGATTACACACACCTGGGTTCCTCTGCCAGTACCTTCATGCATGAGGCCCATCCAAATGTGTGGAGAGGGGCCTCCAGCATGGCTGTAGCTAGGTTCCGGTGGTCTTCAGCCGCCAGGAGCTCTGCTCGGGGTAGGGAGGAAAGCTGGAGCCCATCCCCTCTGAGGGGCCCCGGGGAAGACAGCCAGGCGTGTGGGCAAGAGACTCTCTGCATCACTCTCTTCTGAGAGCTTGCTTTTAAGTTTCTCTCTGGATGTTGCCTAGATATAAAATGAAAATTATTATTTATTACTATCTCTTTTTCAGACTGATGCACTTTAAGATTTCTCCCCCTGGATTTACAAAATGCATCTAAAGCAACATCTTTAGTAGATATCTGAGAGTGATATTCAGAACTAACACAGATAGTATATACTGTGCCAGACACTATTCTAAGTTCTCTCTTTCTCTCTCTCTCTACATATATCATATATATGTTTATACATACTAAGTTACTCCTCCGAGTATCCAGTGAAGTAAGAACTCTTTTATTACCTAAAGTTCATAAATGAAGAAACTGAATAAATCAAGTGCATAAGTCATAAGACTGAGAAGTGACATATTGTGTAGACCGTAAATCCTTAATCCACCAGACTGCATTCATTCCTTTTAGATGAATATAACATGACTATTTTTTCTTTTTTAATTTAAGGTCATTTAATTTATGTTCTTCTCTAGTTTTTTCTTTAAGAGTGAATGTTTTATGACATCACACGTATCACATCAAACTGCCCATTCTGGTGCAGACTAAATTGGCCATTATATATTATACATACTCTTTTGAGTATACTCCTCTTAGATCTCATAATTTGGATTCTTTGCTAGCTCCATAGTGTGAGGAAAAGACATTTGAGCTCCCCTTTTCGGAAATAGGTTGAAGTTTCTTGTAAGAGGCTCAGAGGGTTAATACCCAACCATCACACACAAGGCCTGGTGGGAGGTGTGTGGTCTAATTGGTTCTGTCTGCTGAGTGTATGGGATTGGTCTGCCAGATGGCAGCCACACTTAGTATAGAGAGCCTCATTACCACCTTGACTATGTGGTAAATGGAATCCTGCTGCAGCCACAGAAGCAAACCAATCAGAATTTCTTCTAGAGCCTTATCCTTCACAGATAGAAGAAAATAAGCTTTCCTGCCTAAGAAGTAACTGGCAATCTGGGGCCACTGGCTTTGTTTCAAAAGAGAAGCTGCTGATGAAGACTAAAGACTATCATGGATAGGAACGGGCAAGTGGGCCTCCTCTCTGGATGGTATAGCGTTTGAAGAGTATTGTTCATAGGAGGTAACTTAGCTGCAAAGGTTAAGGGACTCCATTCATTCATGTAGATAAGAATGAGTACTAAGATGTTAAGACATCAAGTATAAACCATCATTTCACAAGTCATGAATGAGAGAGGTCCAGAGAGTTTAAATATTAGCTAAAGATCTCACGAATAAAGAGCCTACCTCTTCTTTCTACCAACCAAAGGATACTTTGTCTTCAAATTCCATTCCTCACTATTTTAAAATAGGTATGTTTTGTGTATATTGTTTTCCAGAAATAGACAGAGGTCAAGAACATTTCTACTTGGCTGTGCACTAGCAGTTCAGATTCAAAGCCGAATCTATGACCCTAGTTTTTGTCCCTTATGGTCTGTGACTCACAGGGGTCTGTGGTCATAAGAGTTGTCCACAATATTTTCTGTAGTTCCAGCACAAAACCCAGGCATGTTTTAATTTTAATATAATATCATATCCATCTAAGTCCTTAATATGTACATTGTACATCCTTTATATATTTTGAAAAATATCCTCTTCTATATTCTTGTCATTTTTCTAGTAGATGAACATTACATACCAGAAGGGTTAATTTTATCTTTCAATTTTTTCCCCTGCTTTTAAGCTTCCCTGTCTGTATCAGTCAGATATTATAATAACATGACTGTGTAAAATGAATAGAATATTCGGTGGTTTGTATCATAAGTTGTGTTCACATCTCTGTGTCCTGCAAGTTACAAGCAAATAACTTGCTTATTTTAGTTGCACATTATTAGAGTGGCCTTAGACTATAGATGTGGTTCAGGTCTGCTATGTGAATTTATTGTTCTGAACCACTGAGCTCCTGAAGGTTGATTATTCTCTCTCTTTTTTTTTTTTAATTTAAATTTTATTGAATCACCATGTGGAGGGTTACATAGTTCTCAGGATTATGTCAGTTATACAATACTCAAACACCCTTCCCTTCACCCGTGCCCATATTCCATCACCAACCACCCCATTATACCTCCCGCCCCCTCCCGCCCCCCCAGTCCCCGCCTTTGTAAGTGATAAGTTTCACTTCGTTTACGCTTTACCTTGGTTACAGTCCATGTTTCAACACATAACTCACTATTGTTGCTAGGGTTTCCCCCCAAAAAAGAAAAGACAGTCCCACTGTCAAGGAAGCATTTGATGGCTCTCCATTGCTGAGAATGTAGAGATATTAAGTCCCGCTGTTTGTTACATAACTTTTCTATTTTTTTCCCCCCTCGTCCCGCGCCACCGAGATCACGCCTGTTTAGTAATCACCACGCTGCCTGACAAAGGGAAAACAAACCAAAAAAGATGATTATTTCTCGTCATCAGCCGGCGTGGGGCTCTGGCTTAGTTGATAGTCTGGTAGAATGTCTGCAAGCAGTTTCTGGAACCAAAAGTAATACGCTGGTATCGGCCCCGGCTCAAGATTCCACCGGCGTCCCGCTGTTCCAAGTACATAATAATTTATTCCCTTGTATCCCATTCCCACGCCACCAGGTCCGTGTCAGCTTAATGGACATCATACTATGGTTAACGCCACACCGCGTTTCTTCCCGAGAAAGAAGGAGATTTCTTCTCAGCCAGCATGGGGATATGGCTTAGTTCAGTCTATAGAGATGGCTACCACTTTGGTAGCCTTCAATATTTCAGCAAAAAGACTTACTATTCTTGTTAGGATTTCCCACTAAAGTCCGACCCGTTAAAAGGGAACCATTTCATATTGGTGATGATTAAATGACAATAGGTTGCGTGGCCATGGCAGCGGCCTCGCGGCTTTGAATTTCTGTATAAAGTCCAGGGAAAGTACAGCCAGAAATTACACGTCGCTACAAACTTTAACCCTATTATGGTCCCCCCAAAGTCCAACCCATTACAAAGAAACCATTTCATATTGCTGATGATTAGATGACATTAGGCTGCCACGGCCGCGTGGTTTTGGGTTTCTATATAAAGTCCAGGGAAAATTCTGCCTAAAATTCTATCGCTACAATCTTTTACCCTTCAACAAAAAACTTAGTACTATTGTTTGGAGTTTCCCCCCATGTTAATAAGCCCTGCCAAAAAGGAACATTTACACATTGCTGACAATCAAGAGATATTAGGTCGAGCAGCTGCTATCGCAGCCTTGCGGTTTTGGATTTCTATATGAAGTCCAGGGAAAATTCTTTTGGTAATTGCATCACTCTCTGGCAGCGCCTGGGCCAGAAGCTCCGAGCACACAGTTTGGAGGCATTTTGGGGGCGCCGCTCGTGTCCAAAGTGGTTCAGTTGCCTCCGGGGTCAATCTTGCGCGGGGCCGGAAAGGAGCGTCCCCACATGGCTCTGTGCTTAAATGTCGGCCGGCACAGGGCGGATCCGGAAGTCCTGCCCCATCGGCTTTCCCGGGCTTCCTGTAGAGTCTAAAAACCGGCTATTGGAAGGTTGGTTATTCTTATAGTGATGAAAACATTTCAAGAGTAAAATTAATTAGATGCATATTTTCGTGGTTTTTTTTTGCTTGTGTAATATCATTGGTAGCACAAAGCAAGTCATATGGCAAAGCTCACAACCAATAATTCAGAAACATTAATGGTACCTCTTTCAGGAAGAATTTCTCCTAAAGGATGCTACATAACTATGGCCTATGTAAGAAAGAACACTACATAAATATGGCCTCTACTTGGAACATTTAAATTATTGTTTAATCCCATTTTCTAGTATAAAATTTAAATTCCTTTACAAACCATCCCAATCAATACTCTGCACTCTTTACTTCTCTCACATCTCACCTTTCGCAATACTAAATTTTAATTTCCAAAGTCACTATCACTGTCACTGTCATCCTGTTGTTCATCGATTTGCTCGAGTAGACACCAGTAACATCTCCGTTGTGAGACTTGTTTGTTACTGTTTTTGCGTATCGAATACACCACAGGTAGCTTGCCAGGCTCTGCCGTGTGGGCAAGATACTCTCAGTAGCTTGCCAGGTTCTCCGAGAGGGGCAGAGGAATCGAACCTGGGTTGGCCACGTGCAAGCCAAATGCCCTACCCGCTGTGCTATCGCTCCAGTCCAATTTCCAAAGTAGTTTTTTTTTTCTATTTTTATTTGCCATGTTGTCCCATTTGCATAAGATTTTCTTCCATTTTAAGTTGAATTAGAGTTTAAATTAAAATTCAGTTAAATTCACTGTGTCACTGTCATCCCATTGCTCATCGATTTGCTCGAGCCGGCACCAGTAACGTCTCCATTGTGAGACTTACTGTTACTGTTTTGGCATAGCGAATACGCCACGGGTAGCCCTGCCAGGTCCTGCCATGTGAGTAAGATACTCTCGGAAGCTTGCCGGACTATTTGAGAGGGATGGAGGAATCGAACCCAGGTTGGCCATGTGCAAGGCAAATGCCCTACCTGCTGTGCTATAGCTCCAGCCCCTTTAAATTAAATTTAATTTAATTAAATTTAAAGATATTTAATTAAATTTAAAATTTAACTAATTAATTTAATTAAAAATTAATTTAATTAAAATTTAATTTAATTTAAAGATATCACATATCCATCTATCAAGAAGCATCATTTTTGATCGTCAAAATTAATATGAATGTCTTTTCTTATAATTTATTAATCAATCCTTACATCTGTAGCAGATGTTGCTATCTCCTTCAGATTGTTCTTCTCTCTTTCCATGTATCTGTATGATCCCTGAGAATTAATTTTGTTCATTTTTGTTTCCAAATTGCCTCTGTATTATTCTAAAGCCAATATTTCATTTAATGCAGAAATACTGGAAGCTTTAATATTAGTATATGAAAGTAATATATGGAACCTACTGTATCACCACTGGTTTTCAATATATGTTGAAATGATAATACAACTAAACAAAAACAATTTGCATACATAATATTTAGAAAGGAATATGAGAAAAATTTTTGAAGATGGTAAGATTATACACATAGAACTCAAAACAATTAATAAAAACATTGTCAAAGATTTGACAAGAAGATTGAAAGATAGTACAATAGGTAAGAAACTTGCCTTGCACACAGCCAAGCCAGATTCAACACCTGGCAACATGTTGCCCGTGTTCAATTCCTCCGCCCCTCTCAGAGAGCCGACAAGCTACCGAGAGTATTGAGCCCGCGCGGCAGAGCCTGGCAAGCTACCCGTGCGTATTGGATATGCCAGAAACAGTAACAATAAGTCTCTCAATGAGAGACATTACTGGTGCCCTCTCGAACAAATCAATGAGCAACGGGATGACAGTGACAGTGACAGTGACCTGTCAGAAGATAAAATGGGAGTGAAGACACTATTCACAAGGCAAGCAAATGTATAATTGAATTAAATAAATACGTTAAATGCCCAGATAGAAACTTGACAAGTAGAACAATGGGAATGAGTGTTGTATTCTGAAAAAGATATCACTTTATCAAAATTTCAGTTATATTTTTGCAGAAATGTGAAAATCCATCATAAAATTTACAAATAATTGTAATTGATCATGCAGATTCAAAGCAATCTTGAAGAGGAACCAAGTTGGAGAACTTAAGATTTTCTAATTTCAAAGCTTACTATTAATGTGATCACGTGGGGTGCCACCCAGATTTCCCATTTTCCAGTAGGTAGGCAGTCCCACCCAGAAACTGCCCCTGGAGCTCTGTAATCTCATTAACGGCCAACATCCAGAGACTATAAAACCAAGCTCCCCGAAGCACAAGGCCGCATCATGACAATGCGACATATCCGACATCTGATAGCCTAGTTTTCCTCTTGGAGAACCTGGCAAGCTACTGAGAGCTCACTGCCCACATGGGGGAGAGTCTGGCAAGCTCCCTGTGGCATATTCATATGCCAAATACAGTAACAATGATGGGTCTCATTGCCCAATCTGAAGAGCCTCTAATGTGGCACCATTGGGAAGGACGAGTAAAGAGAGGCTGCTAGAATCTCATGGCAAAGATGAACGGAGACGTTACTGGGCCCTCTTGAGCAAATCGATGATCAATGGGATGACAGTGATACAGTGATACTATTAATGTGAATTAATGAAGGTAATATACTACTGGCATACACATGCAAGGCATGTGCACTTCCAGTGAGCCACGTCCCTAGCCCCACAGCGTAGTTTCCTTAATAAATAAATTGTAAGCAAAGAAAGCTGCAAGAAGAAAGAGGGTTTAGGAAGACCTAGAGATTTTAAAATACGTCAGAGATATAAACCAAGTGCAGCATATGGGTTGTATTTGCCTCCTGTTTTGAATAAACCAACAATAAAAATAAGGCTTGCAAATAATTGGAGGGTTTGGGGTAGAGCGTGGATATTTAATGATACTAAAGAATTGCTGTTCATAATAAGGGATTTTTAAATACTAAAATGTTATTGTGGTTATGTTTAAAAGACTATTTGACTTTAGGCCCTGATTCTTAAAGTTACTCCAGTAAATACCAGAAGGCTTATTAAAAAACAGACTTTTGATCAACAGCCCCAGAACTTTTCATATACTGGGTCTGAGGTGGGTCTCCAGAATCCATCTTTCCGACAAGTTTATAGGTCCTTTAAAAAAAGAACCATACTCAGGGCCCCTATTCAAAAATATCTGCTTTACAGGCACATACTGAAATCATGTGAATTGAATCAAACACTATCCAGGGCGTAGCTTATGGAAGATGATAGGAGTCCCATCAAAATAAGATTTCAGATGATAAATGAAGGTTGATGATGACTATTTTGATGATAGAGTTTTTATTATGTCTTTATCATTGCTCATTCCTATATTTGAAGGGGTTTTTTTTTTTTTTTTTTTTTTTTTGCTTTTTGGGTCTCACCCGGCGATGCACAGGGGTTACTCCTGGCTCTGCACTCAGGAATTACTCCTGGCGGTGCTTTGGGGACCATATGGGATGCAGGGGATCGAACCCGGGTCAGCCGAGTGCAAGACAAATACCCTACCCGCTGTGCTATCGCTCCGGCCCCTATATTTGAAGTTTTTCAAAATGGGAAGTCAATGTTTAAATAAAATATTTTTTACAGATATAAGTAGTCAAATAATTGATTCTGATAATCACATTATTATTTTTTTTAAAAATAACACATTAAATCACCTGTTAGATATATTAATTAATAAGTATAAAAATATCGCTAGGGCATTTGCTTTGCATGTGGCCGACCCGGGTTCGATTCCTCCATCCTTCTCGGAGAGCCCGGCAAGCTCCTGAGAGTATCCCACCCGCATAGCACAGACTGGCAAGCTCCCTGTGGCGTATTTGATATGCCAAAAACAGTAACAACAAGTCTCACAATGGAGACGTTACTAGTGCCCGCTTGAGCAAAATCTATGAACAAAGGGATGACAGTCAGTGCTACTGTGCTAAAGTGCTATGAAAATATAGTACTATATTAGTTTAAATTCTACAATGCTATCAGAATTTTTACATATATTGCTCTCTTCAGTGCTTCTAATCATCATTACTAATATTACTTTAATTTTTCAATGAATCAAAAATATTTTTTACTTAAATAAATTGACTTAGAGAAGTGTGAAAAGAGAGAAAAAGAGAAACACATGTTCAGTAGAGAACAGGAACTTCTCCTGAGTGAAAACTAATATTCTTTTTAAATCCACTTAAATATGTTTTTTAAAACATATCAAGAACTTGGTCTAGTTGTTAAAGAACTTTTCAAATCTGCATTTGATACTGTGTTTGTAAATTTTCTCTCAAGTAACAGCTGTGCGTGAAACAATGCAGAGATAACTTTTTGTTCATTTGTCATGGAGGAGAGTGTTAGTGACTCTTCTATAATTACTTCAAATATTTTGATAAGAAATGTTTTTCAAGTCTTTCTTGCATTTGCAGTACTTCCAAGTTCCAACACCCTAAAAAGAGTTACTGAGTTAAATTTCTATGCTTCATTTGCAACAATTTTTTAAGTAAATAGCACAGCATTGCCATTACTTATAAATCACTTCAGACTATTGTCTCTTCCCTGAGCAGTATTTTGTGAACAAAGTAAATCAGATGTACATTAATATCATATTAGAGACTGACAGCTACTCTCAGAACTCTTGAAATCATAAATATGATGATTGAGTGAAATTTCCCATCTTACCTTCTTTGACACTGGCTACACTCTTTGCTCTTGCAAAATAACAGCCCAGGGAGATTAATTCAGTGAAATGGGAAAATCTGAAATGCAATGCATTGCCGTATTCTGACACTGTTTCTCTATCTCCATCTTAAAATGTGGTACTTAATGCTGGGAATTAGCAGAATTACAACAGTCTTGGCCTATACTCAGTTCAGAGCCTGGGAAGCGACATATAAATAAACATGTTAAAACACACAGATAGGGGCTGGAGTGATAGCACAGTGGTAGGGCGTTTGCCTTGCACACGTCCTACCTGGGTTCGATTGCCAGCATCCCATATGGTCCACCGAACATTGCCAGGAGTAATTCCTGAGTGCATGAGCCAGGAGCAACCCCTGTGCATTGCCGGGTGTGACCCAAAAAGCAAAAACAAACAAACAAATAAAACCACAGATAACAAATATCTGACATAGTTTCAATTTTAAAAAATAGTTATACTTGTTAGAGCACTCATAATTTACAGTATTCTTGGGTGTACAATATAGAAGTCTGCTACTTCTATATTTAAGATGACAAAATTTAGTATTTTATGTGTAGGACAGTAAGAGTGGGTCAAATATCTACCTTGTTCATCAGCATTTGCTGTGCTGAAGATTAAGACAGTCAATAAATATTGGTGTTTATATAAGAGGAAAGGGGGCTAAAGACATAGAATTATGGGGTATTGACAAATGTTTCTTTGGAATCTATAATAGAGAGGGTATTAATTGTCAGAGGCATAAATTATATACCTTAGGTCAAAAGGTGAAATAGTTTATTACATGTAACTTATTACATGTAATTTCTGAGGAAACATACTTTTCTGTAAATAACAACATCTTAACTACTGATCCAGTTATTTTACAGCAGTAAATTGCTCTTTGTGTTGGATAACATGAGGTTGTCCTTACTCCTCCCTCAAGAAGCTTAAGTTACACAACAGTGCCCCTGAGGCATACCCAATTCCATCAGGCACTAAGAATCCTATACTGCTTTCTCTTTATGTCATTTGCGTGGCTAATTTATCAATGGCCATTTTGTTCAGAGACAGGAAGACAGTTGATGCTATTCTCTTATAGCATGGAAGTTAATTGACTCCAAATAATATTTATACCTGGGCAATCCATTATATTTACTTGACTTAAGCCTCAGTTGCCCTTACTTGCTAACGCCCCCAATGGAGGGTCCTGACGAAGGGACTGGATAGATCCAGGGCAAGCTGAAAGCTACCCTGGCATCGAAAGGGACAAGCTAAGTGCCATAAGTATAATAAGTTAGGAGCATGGTCATGGGACAAACTCTGTTATGACCCAAAAAGAAGTAATTGAATAAGGACCCTGCTGGGGTTAGGAAAGACTAACCTGGCCTGAGGACTGTAGTCTGGAATATATAGCGAGATGTTGCCAGGAAGAGCCAACCTTTAATCTTAATATCTTTAAGCTTTAAGCTTAAAATCTCCTACTGTATTCATACAAAATGACTAGAAATATTATAAGAAGTATATTTATTATGATTTCTTAAATGGATTACTAGCTGAGGAGAGGAGAAAGCAATACACCCTAGTTGGAAACCCACCCTTGAGTGGATCTCCTAGTAATTGGGAGTGCTGAACTCTGATGAGATTTTGTCCTTGAATTAACCCCTAGAACTTCCCCTGAATGAGTAGCTTTACCTCTGTTTGTTGTTATTATAATGTTAAAGTCCACCTGCATGTACCCCCACCCTTCATGATTTCTATATAATTATGCTGTAACGGTAAAGAAGGGACTATGAAGACAGAAAGCCAAAGTCTAGGAGACTAGAAAGAGAAGTGGTAGAGGACTTTGAGGTCTATGAAGAGACTAGGATGATGGAACTATGATGACCGGGAATACAACTAAAACTATGACTAGGATTGTGTTGTATGGGAGATATTGGACTATGCTGGGGAGGAGAGAGAAATAAACTGACTACCGACCACCCTGGGGCCCGGTTTCTTTGTTTCCCCCTTTCTTCATCTGTCTATTGCCATGGGCTGGGCAGTGGAATAATTCTTAGTCACTGAACACTCGAGTTCCGTATGTGCCCATGCTTTTCTTTTGAAACTCACACTTTGGACAAAGACTGGAGTCTATTAGTTGAGGATAGTGGTGAAAATGCAAGGTACAAATTTCTGCACAGTTTGCTAGGGTATAAATTTTTTTTAACAATTCTGATATAATAACACTGTACTAAAAATATTTCCATGACTCTTCAGAATGAACCTCAAAAACTAATAGACCTACAGTAACCTGCCTGTGATCTGCCTCTGTTCTCTGACCTTCCTCGCCAGCCTTATCTTTTGCTCTTCCCAAACCTTGAACTGTACTCAGGGAGCATCCCTCTGACCATTTTCTGTGTAGCTTTCTCTGTTCAGTTTCCATTCCCTATACTTCTCCTCTTCCTCTCCGTTTATTCACCTATCAAAATACAAACCTAACTCATTATTCCAACCCAGATTTTCCATGTCATTGCTTCCAGACCTGAATCAAAAAGAGAAACTTAGTGGGGGAGAAAGGAGGTGAGTCCATGCGTCATACTGTAGTGGCTCTAATGCCCCATGTTGTACTACGAGTGGTTCTTTGTGCCTCTCACTCTCAGCAATGTCTGTGGAGGAAGAGGTTAAATCTCTCATGTTTATTATAAATCCCATAAATGTTCTTGCATCAAACTAGGCAGGTCACAGTTATTTGTTAAATAAAAGATTAAAGTAACTTCTGCAAGTTTTCTTAATATAGAAGAATGCTAACTGCCTACCTTATAGGATTTTTATAGGATCAAATTTAATAACAAAGACTGTGTGCCCATTTAATATTTCTTGTTACTTTTGTGCTTGTTTCTAGAACTGTGCAAATCCTGCTCATTCTATCCACTAGAAAACTCTTGATTTTTCTTGAAATGCTTCCTGTCTATTGAACAGCTATAGGCTTCTATCCAGACTCGTTATGTAAGATTGCTATCAATAGCATATTGATAGACATTCAGTTTTCAGTGAGTTATTTTGATAATGTCTGCTTTCAATTGTGTGTGATTAAAAATATCCACATATATTTATTTATAACTGAAAATTTATTTTAATCAGATATGAACCAATGTAAAGACAATTATCTTTGAGAACCATGGTATCATGTATATTTCCATGGATAATGAGGCATGTCTCAACATACAGGGTCATAAGGGGAAGCACCAGTATTCATCAGGAGACTGGAAGAGTGAAGAGAAAGCACAGATTGTAGTGCTTATTGGAATTTCCACAGGAAAAGAAAATTAGACCCAGGGCAGGCAGTTTAGGACTCTCTACTCCAAATTATTCCAAGGAGCTTTAGGAATTAGACAATCCCTACTTGTCTAATATCAGGACCAACATTAGTTTCAAGCTGGATATTGGCTTGGTGTAAGATAAAAGAGACAGTGGAAGTTAAGAAGTCAGGATTAGTTGATTTGCATAGGAAAGCTATATTCACAGGCATTGCTTACTATCCCTAAGGATAATTAACCCTAATTAATCAGGGGCAGATTTCTCCAGCCGGTATGGGTTCCCACAATGTTTTAAAACATCATAAAATATTACACATAAAAAGTGTGGCAAGAGAGAATGGGGTTTTATCAATGATTCTTGTTCCTTCATTTCCCCTATTGTAATTCTTAATAACGTTGCTTTTTTGGGCTTTTTAAATCTCATCATTCCATTCTTGACAAAGCTCACAATTGCCTTTGATGCCCTCCCTGAACCTGTTAATTAACACAGCCTCAGGACACCCTTCTCTCTAATATAAACACCTATGTTCTACCTAATTTTTCTTTGCCACAGACACCTTTCACAAATTCAGTATCTGATAATATATTTGTACTACTTGTGTTAATAATATGATGTTCAAGTTGAGCTTGAGGCAAGATTTCTTCTTTTTTATTTTTATACATTTTATTTTCATAAAGTAGTTTACAGTATTCATTGCAGATAATATTCAAACACCCACCCAACCAGCGAGCATCTTCCCACCACAATAAGAGGAAAGTGTGTGAAGGTCGTTGTATTTCATTCTGGGGCCATTTAAGCTCATATATACAAGAATACAAACAAGTATGTTAAAACCAAACACACATGTGCTACTTTAGGTATATCAGTGGGCTAGAGTATAAGAGGTTCAGGAAATACTGCATCACTTTCTTTCAGGAGCTTTATTTTATAGTCTCTGGATCTTGGCCATTAACAAGATTATGTGGTGCCGGGGGTAGTTTGTGGGTGTGACTGCCAAGCTACTGGAAAACTGGAGACCTGGGTGGAGGAGGCCCAGTCCTGATCCGAACAGGCTTGGAGATCTCAGCCACGGGTCCCGCATACCTGGGTTCCTCTGTCGATTCTTTCATGGGTGAAGCTCATCTGAGCATGTGGAGAGTGACCTTGAGCATGGTTGTGGCTGAGTTCTGGAGGTTTTTGGCTGCCAAGGCTCTGCTTGGGGCAGGGAGGGAAACTCAACCCGCCCTCCTTCAAGGTGCCCCAATAAAGATAGCCTGGCATGGGGTCGGAAGATTCTGCTAAGCTTTCTTCTTTAGGGACTCAATAACTCCATGACTATGTGGGCTAAAGTTAACTGGAACTGCAATATGTTTTAAGAAATTGGTTTACTCTTTCATATTACTTTTGGTTCTTTCTTTTTCTCTACCATATTCTGTTCCTTACTGCCCTTTATCTTTGTTTATTTAAGGTTCCCAACCAAGCAACTGTCCATTGCAGCTCTGTCCCAAGTGGAGACCAGACCTTGTCCTATATCCATGGTCTCCCCAGGAAAAATCTAAGAGACTTGTCCTTGGAACAGATGGTGAGAGATGTCTCTGACCAACCTGAGGTCTGTATAATTAGAATTGATATCTAATTATAGATATGGGGTGTATCACATCCTTGACTATACATTTTGATGTATAACTGATAATTAAGATAACCTGAAGAGGGGTCTGTGAACCATCGACTTCATACGTCCAATCTGTCTATTGGTAATGTTCCATGTGCAGTATTAAGTATCACAGCTGAACTCATCTTCCATCCTCTACCCTCTTCCATTTCAAGAGTATCTAAGCCTGAAAATGGCCACTATAATCCCAGTTCACTTAGAATCTAAGTATCATCTTTGATCTCAACCTCTGAGGACCGGATCAGCAGATCCAATGGGTCTCTCATATTTGTTATTATAATTTTTCATAGAACAGATACATTTTATTTATAAGGAAAACAATATATCTTAAAACGCAGCCTAACAGAAGGCATACCCTGGAACAGTTTTTTTTTTTACCTTCTTCAAAAGCAGAACTTCCTGCCTCACTGTAAACTAATGAACGTCCCTCAGAGTAAACAGATCTTTACCATCATTGGTACAGATTGCTGTTTTGTCTTCTTCTAGAAAAGTCCTAGAGCTTCATGGCACGTCTATGTTTCTGTATTGATTTCTGCCATCTCTTTAGTACAATTTTGTGTTTCTTAATTGTTCTGTCAGGATGTTGGCCAGAGACCAAGTGGAACAACAAGACAAGATAATTTTCTTCTTGCCTTGGTCCAAAGTGAACTCAAGTCACGCCCTTTGAGTCCCAACTTATTAGAAAAACTTCAAAAAGAGCTGAAGATCCTGGATCCTATCTCTTCAGGATTTCTTCTCCAATCTCAGCTAAGCCGCCTCTTCCTGAGACACGATGTTCCTCTACACCTGCCAACAGTAAAGATCCTTTGCCAGAGATTTTCTAAAGAGGACTCTCCTGAAATGGTATGTCCAGCTTATTACTTAAATTCTAGATTCCTTGTGTTTATCTGACTCATATTTTCCCATATTAATAGAATTGTAATATTAGTTTATTTCTTAAAAGTAACTCTTAATAATCTTGTCAATCAACCTTATACCAATTAAAAATAATTTGTTCCATCCATGTAGCAGCTAACTACAAAATCTCATCTTTTCTTAAAGTTGAATTGTATTTTACTGTGTATCTGTGTCACTATTTCTTTATCCACCTACATATTCTTACTGACTTGTTTCCAGGTCTTGGCTATTGTGGATAATGCTGAACATCAAAATGCAAATATCTTTGCCGAGTAATGATTCCAGGATAAGAAATGACTTGATGTTTGACCAATTCTTTCATATTTTAAAATTTTAATGTGATGATGTGTTGTCAATATTTGAATTTGAGGGTGTTGTACTGAGCAAAGTGAGTTAAAGGGAGCAGAACCAAATACCAAATGATCTCTGTAATATGTGGATCATAAAGAAATGGTTAGGGAATGAGTGGTAAGTGATAATAGACCTGGAGAATCAGCTTATAGTACTAAGTTTGCTAATTAAGGGACAGGATGGGAGAGAGTAGTGGAGGAATACTAATACTCTTGTGATGAGTATGGTATAGCAGTATTATATGCCCAAAACATTACTTAAAAAGTATTATAAGTAATAATTGATAAAATTGTCAGATATATCTATCATATAAGAAAAGGAAACATATTTTAAATGATAACTACTTGTTTACAATTGGCACTAGATAAAAAGCTTATTTCAATCTACAATTCTACACAAAATCACAATAGAAATATATTAAGGATTCTTCTTTTTAATTAAATAATCTTTGGAGGACTTTCCTGTCCTGACTTTCATTTCCTGCTCTTAATGCCATTGAAACAGTAACAGGCTTAAATTAATGAACCCACTTGGGTTCACTTATAAGCTGACTCAATCTTCCCAGGCTCCACAGTTGGTAGAACGCCTTTGACCATGATCTCCTATGCCCTTTGTTTCCTCTGTATCAACACCAGCTTTCTGTTAATGGGCCATGTTCTTTCCAATCTTTTCTCTGCTGATAGGTTTTCTTGTGATTTTTTTTTAACTTAGCATTATCAGGCCTTATACGCATATAATCTGTATGTATATATCTGCAAAGTATTTATCAATACTATTATTTTAACATGTACAGTATATAGTATATAGAGAATATATATGAAATGAAGGAGAGAGACAGAAAAGGAGCCAGAAGAGGCAGGCTGGAGACTAAGCTATGCTGTTGTAACAAATAGCTCCAAAGTCTCAGTGGTTTAAATCAACAAATGTTAATTTTTTAATCTCGATTTCCATAATAAGTCACCCACAGGTTTTCAAGTCCCCAGTTCCAAATAACGGGCTAGTCTCCACTCAGGAATCAATTTGGACATGACAGTAGAGGGAAGAAAGGATATTTATGGTGGGTCGTGTGCTAGCAATTACATTCTCAGCCTGAAGCAAGGCATGCCATTCCTCCTTACCACGTGTTAGGCAGAACTGGTCACCTTGCCATATCCAAGCAGATGTCAACCAGGAAGCATGCTTTATCATTGTCCCCAAAGGGCGAATAGATATATTTGGTTTTCAGAAAGTACCAAAGGGGGGGCTGGAGTGATAGTATAGTGGGTAGGGCATTTGCCTTTCACATGGCCAACCCAGGTTTGATCCCCAGCATCCCATATGGTCCCCTGAGCACTGCCAGGAATAATTCCTGAATACAGAGCCAGGAGTAAAAAAAAAAAAAGCACTAACGGTTATACTATTTTTAAATACTGCATGATCTACTCTAGGCATATACATATGTCTTGTTAAATTTTTGAATTATAGTGAGTCATATCAATATATGAATATATACACACTCCCATAGAAGAAATACCTTTTTAATTTAAAAACTTTTAAATCATATTTTCCGAAGAAATTTGATCTCAGCAGCCTGTATTCCTTACAAATAAATTAAAAGAGGATATTGAGTTTTATGCTTAATTTTCAGGTGAATTATGAAAAGCTTCTCTGGTTTTTAAAAGTTGCCACTTCCAATAATCCACAGCAGAGCAAAGGATTTGTGGACAATGATCTGAGGAAAACTCAGGGTCGTATTCTTCAGAGCCGAAGGTATTTCATCCGCTTCTAGGGTCATATAATCCTTTCACTTCTCTAGTAATTAGGGTCTTGGATGACATGCATGGAAAAGTTCACTATTATGTATTCTCTTCACTCATGCTTGGCTTTGCTTGCAGTTTTCTCTCTTTGCAACAAAGTTACTTGCAATAATTATGTGTGTTTCTTAATACACCTAATGTGTATCTTCTCTTATGAGAAGGTAATAGAAAGCCTCACTCTGGAGTAAAAAATGATCAAAGTACTGGTGCATAGCTCATCTGTGAAATAGTCTTCCAGAAATGTTCATTGGAAACTCCTGGATTAAAGGCATTGACAAAAAATAGGATAAGATCAGATAAAGAAATCAATAAGATATAGAAAAATGAGATATAAAAATCAATATCCTTTCTAAAGATATCAAAGGGGAAATAATTCAAAGGAAAAGAGAACGTGAGGAACATTATTAGAGTGAGACACAGCAAAGCTTGGTAATCTCTGTGTTATTCCTGAAATGTGACCAAGAGGAGTGTCAAGGGGTATAACCTCCAATGCTGGAAGCCTGGCTCCCATTCTCAGGTCTTCCATTAGTGACTCTGTGACTTTAGGTTAGTTGCTTAACAGATACTCTGTGCTTCCATTCCCCAGCAATAAAATGAAATAATCATTAACTCCATATATTTGTAAGACTAACAGAGTTCACGAATACAACATTCTTAGAATCTACCTTATACTTAGCGCTACGCAAGTTTTCTACTACTGTCAAATTCACCTACCAGAAGGCAGTCTTTTCTCTTACAAATAATATAATATAATAAGAGTGATGGTTCACTCTCTGGGGGAGAAAAGCAAGCTGCAAATATGCTTTTTGACTGAGGTTTAGACTTGATTACCTTCTCCAATGTGTTCTTTGGAATGTATGCTTGATTCAAGAAGCACTCACTGAAAGCCAGCTGCTTGCTAGGCACACTTTTCTGGGCATACTAAACTCAGAGACGAGCAAATCCCAGTCTCCCTCACACTTAAAGAAAATGAAGGTACCATGTGGCTACACCAAATACTGCTGTGAAAGCAACTGTCCAATGGAGAGCCACACAATCCTAGAAATTCCAAATATTCAACAATTATACTTCATAAATACAGAGCACTAGATCAGGACCCCAAGAGATTGTAACCTATTTATTAGAACCCAAATAAGAGTCTTAGGAGTTTTTGACAGGAAAGCTTCCCTGAACCCTAGACTGGATTTGACCTCTTGGTTTGTGGCACCATAAGTTTTTCCTTCACCAGATCAGTTTATTTGTAATTCAGTGTTTGAGAGTGAAGGTTCAGATCAGTTTCCATATGTTCTCTCCATAGTTCTCTCCAGGCTCCAAGAATATAAAAGATATATAAGACGCTCAAGGAATATTTGTTGTATGTAAATGATACCCCGATTCTAAAATCTGTGTTCTTGTAACTTGCAGGGACATCTAGATATGTGTGTGCCCTCTCTCTCTTATTCTCTCTGTACATATATGTATATATATTCATCATTATTATTATTTTTAAATACCTAAAGAGATTGTTTGAGCTCATCAGAGAAGGTGCTGTTTTATATACAACCAAATAGTACGTTTGTGGAAGTGCAGGGCAGATGGCTTGAAATGGATTCAAGATCTTTTCTAATTAATGTGCTGCTCAGGAAAAGACCCTCCCATGTTCTGTCAGGTAGAACCTTTAATGAGGCAGTTCTGTGATGTTTACAAAGGCTCCAGCATCCCCAGTGGCAGCAAGAATGGCAGCAGCTTTTATCACCTAAGTTGGACCAGATGAAAAGAACTCCCACAACAGGTTTCCTAAGAAACCTACCAGCTGCAACAAATGGGTTCCACACAGCACCTGCCTATTCCGTACTGGGTATACTGAGCTGTGGGTCAAGGCTTTGTGAATTCTTGCCCCCAGGAACTGGCACAGAAAAACGGGGATGGAGGGGCCAGAGGAAGGAAAACTTCTGATCGAATCTGTTACAGAAACATCTGATTGGCAAGATCTGGGCCCTATGTCCTCTCAGCAGAGAGATGCTACTGAAGCAAATAGTTGGTATTTTCCTCTGCTAAAAGGAGAGGCAGACTCGAGAGCTGGGAAAGTCCCTATACAGGGCAGAAAGGCACAGAAACTCGATAGATTGCTAAACCCAGTCATTATTCCTTTTGGGACCACGCTTGGGAACAATATTAAGTAGCTCAGAATGGTCTAGTTTATAGTTTGGGGACTGACTTTCAAGTAACAGTCACAAAGCAAAAATATAGAAGAGGATCTTTATGAAAAGATTTACATATTTATGTCTATTATAAGTATATGTATTAGTGTGTATAATATATGTGTGTATGTATACATATACATATATACTTAAGCAGACTCACAACATTTTATTGAGACATCTGAGGAAGTCAGTAATGAAATAATAATCAAGGACATTGAATTGCAATTCATGGGATGCTTTTTTGAAGGGAAAGGCAAGGAATCTTGGAAAAGTTTATCAACCAGAAGGATACTAGATCTGGGTATGGAGATCAGTTAGCACTGGCACTGTCATCCCGTTGTTCATAGATTTGCTCGAGCAGGTAGCAGTAACGTTTCCATTGTGAGACTTGTTACTGTTTTTGGCATATCGAATATGCCACAGGTAGCTTGCCAGAGAGGGACAGAGAAATCGAACTTCAGTTGGCCCTGTGCAGGGCAAACACCCTACCCGCTGTGCTATGTTTTTAAACAATTACTTTTTTTTTTTGAAGATGTGTGTGTGGGGAGAGAGTTGGACCACACTTGCACACTTGGTGGTACTCAAGCCTTACTCCTGGCTCAGGGATCAGTCCTGGTGGGCTCAGGAGTACCCTGAGTAACTATATGGGTGCTGGGTATTGAACCCAGGTTGGCCATGAGCAAAGCATGAAGGTCAATTATGAGCATAAACTCCCATCTTATTATTCACTCTCGTATTAGCTTAAAATTGACCATGGTTGAAGTATTTACACAGTTAAAAATTTGCAATCTTGGGGCCAAAGAGAAAGTACAATGGGTAAGGTGCTTGCCTTGCACACAGATGACTCAGGTTTGAGCCCAGCACCCCACAGGGTCCCCAAGCCCACAGGAGTGACCCCTGAGTTTAAAGCTAAGCTAGAAGTAAGCTGGGTGTGACTCAAACAAAAACAAACTGAAATGCTGCAAATCACTACTTTATCATGGAAAAGTGACTTTTAAGGATTTTCCCAGCACAGCATCAAATGGAAAATGATTTGCATGAGTGGAGACTGGGGAAAGATCATAGAACGTTCCTCCAGGGAAGTACCATTTAATATGCTACTGTGGAAATTAGAAAGTTTTCACTGTAGATAAGGTGGCCCAGTTGGGTTCAGAAATACCTGTGCCATTGAATGTTGAACAGGTAAATGTTTCTAATTAAGTTTTGTAAAATAAATGGTTGTAATGCTTTATTTCCCTTCTGTTTTCCACCAATTTTTTAAAGTCACAATAATTATATCAACCACCTTAATAATGCCATATATTTTTATGTCATAAAGTAGGTACAATATGACATCAAGTTTTTCTTCTGGGGTCTCCAGATGCAAAGAGGAGATTCAAAGAGGAAGCAGGAAGTTCATCTGGTTCAAGATTTCCTTCTTTACAGTTTCTTTTTTTTTTTTTTTGCTTTTTGGATCACACCCGGCGACGCTCAGGGGTTACTCCTGGCTCTGCACTCAGGAATTACCCCTGGAGGTGCTCAGGGGACCATATCGGATGCTGGGAATCGAACCCAGGTTGGCCGTGTGCAAGGCAAATGCCCTACCTGCTGTGCTATTGCTCCAGCCCCTCTTTACAGTTTCTTAGGAATCTGAAAAGCACTGCTTTGCTTTGCTTGTAGCAATGAATAGTTTGAAAATTTTGTTTATCATCAATAATGATTTGGAGTTCAGAAAAGTAAGATCAGATTAAATTAAACTAAACTATAATAACTTAAAATAAACTACTATAATCACTTTTGTTTTTTTTCTCTCAGCCTGGAAAAAAAATAGAGAGAAACCTAGGTTATATATTTTTGGTCTATGTTCTAATCAAATCATTTGGTACCTCATGGAACAGAGAGCACAGAAATCCATAGACTGAACAGACTTTATTTATTCTGTGCAATGACTGCACACACGATCCCATGAACAGGTTACAAAAATGCAGGAAGCCTTGTTGGGCGGGACGCGGGTAGCACAGTGTGGAGAGACATGAGATCCGTGTGAGAAGCCTCATAGCTACTGCGGGTGGATCATCTTTACAGAGTCTTTCCCCTGTGCCTCCAAATAGAACTAGCTCTCAAGACCCCAGCGCACAGTCTGAAGTGAACAAGAGCCTGGTGGAGATCTTGAAAATGGCACTAAGAGCAGCCAATGGCAAACTCAACATAGAGAATCTCAGTCTGAGTTTTCGGAAAGAAGATCGCTCCTTCTCTGGGTACCTGCCGCCACCCAAGGTAATCAAAATTAGATTTCAAATCTGTTCATCCCTAGGGACTGTCTTGCATTCTGGGTCTTTCAGAAAAACAAATAGTTAGATCTGCTTTGTTCCTGTGGATGATATTGAACAATTGTTTTATGCGCCACCAAATAAAATGCGAAGGGAACAATTAATATTACAGAGTTGCCCCAGGAAATTCTTCCACTGAGGTTTGTTCTGTGTAATAAAAGAGAATATGAAAATATTCACAGAATAAGTCATACTGGCAAAAATGTTTCATGTTTCCCAACTCCAAGTGTTGTTACTCACACCTTCTACTACCTCCCAGTGGTCAGTGCATGCTTAGGGACATCACATTTTTGGACCTGATTTTATTTATGGCTAATGAAGTTTAGTATGCTATTTTGAGCATTAATTATTATTATAAATGAGTTTTATAAAATCAGGTTTGCATCTGTATTCACGTACCATTAGAAGTCAAACAGATCCCAGTTAGGAGAATATCTTATATATGAAGAAAATAATAATTATTACCAAAATTCTCCATGACAACTTGTCTTCACCAGCCTTGATTGAGTTCTCACTAAGTGCCGAGCATTGTGCTTATTATATTCTCTAAATTAACACTTACAAAGTTAATTGCTTAAAAATAAATACAAAATCTGGTAGATTTTATAATGCCTGCATAAGAAATGGAAAAAAAGTGTCATCGAGGCCAGTTGAATCAATCACAATCACCCACGGACCTGTGAGTCAATGGAGAATCAACATTCAAAGTATAGGCAAAAAAAAAAAAAAGTATAGGCAACTACTAGAGATTGAGAACCAGAATTGAAATTCAATTAGGCAAAATACATATGGAATATTTCAGTGAATTTAGACACAAGAACCAGAATTCTAGAGAAGTAGAAAGAATTTAAAATAATGTGAGAAGAATACTTTGTAGGAGAAATTATAATATGCCTGCTATATAGGTTGGTGAGGATTGGAATGGAGACAATGAGAAAATTTAAAAGAATTAGTAATGCTTACTGTGGACTGAAGTGATAGCATAGTGGGTAGGGCGTTTTCCTTGTAGGCGGCCGACCCGGGTTCGATTCCTCCGCCCCTCTCAGAGAGGCCGGCAAGCTACTGAGAGTATCTAGCCCACACGGCAGAGCCTGGCAAGTTCCCTGTGGCATATTTGATATGCCAAAAACAGTAACAAGAAGTCTCACAATGGAGAAGTTACTCTTGCCCGCACAAGCAAATCAATGAACAAGGGACTACAGTGCTACAGTGCTACAGTAATGCTTACTAAGAAAGCAAGGACATAAAATGCTGAAGAAAGTTCTATTTGTGAAGCAAAAAGCAGGGTTTTTGATGCTTTTATATTTCAGTCCTCCAGTCATGCAAAGTCAAAGCTCACATTAGTGTGTAGAAGCTTGTGTAAATATGTGTCAATGATACCCGTGCAAACATGTTTCACTTGAAAGAGAAAACATGACCAATTTCACACAGCATAAATGGCCTTTATTATGTTTATGAGAAAATTAGTAGAAATAGAATAAGAAACAGCAATTGTCATTATATTGGAAACTATATAACAGTACCAAAGAAGTTTGAATTGTTTTCAGATGATGCTAGTAAAACAGGACATAAGTGACTGGAAAATCAAAATAAATTTGCTTAAACTGTTTGAGTATCAGATTTTTCATCTGGAAAATCTGGGTTCCAAATATCTACCTCCTGTGTCTATTGGGAAGATTATTTGATAAGTAGATGAAGGCACTTAGCACTGGCTATCAGAGCAGACATTCTTCCCGCCACAGCTGGCCCTGAAAGCTTAAATTTGTGGTTCATATCCAAGGAAATAGGGCACATTTTCCTTGAAGCTGGTCGGCCTCTTGTGAGCCATCTGGCATCTTTTAAGACATCTGGAACTCACTCAAAGTATATTACAGTTCTGGGAGGCATATAAAATAAAATTTTGTTTCACCAGAATGTGAGACAAATTGAGGCCCAAGGGACATTGGATATAGAATTCAGCAAGATGCACCCCAACATCTTGCTTTAGGACATAGAGCTTCAGAGTAGACTAGGAAAGGCCATCGAAGTTAGAAGGGTTCTTTTTTCCCCTTTCCACCAGTAGTCTAAGCTCTTTAGGATGACAGGAAGAATCCCAGAATTCTAAGTATCTTGTTAAGTCTTTGTTATCCGATCCTCAAGGGATTGGCAGAGGGGGAAACACCTGCCAATGAACTTCAGAGCAACACTTCAGAGCATTTGTGGATTATCTGTAGGATTAACTGTAGGTTCTCTGATAAATAGACATGATCTTAAAAGATAATCATGGATGTTATTACTCAGATCAATGGAATTTTGACCATTCTTAAAGTATAGTGGAAAAAAACCCCACAAATGTCTGTCTTTCTAGCTCTGTGGCTTCAGTTCTTCCATTCGTAGTGTTTTCCAAAGAAGGTGATGAGACCTCCCCTCTACCCCCTACTCAGACCAGAGACTCTGTAATGATGGAGTTGGATGATTCTAGTACTTTTTGGTGAAACTGGTGGGTGCTCTCCATTTCTTCGCATGAAACCCTAGCCAATGTATTGATTTTTTTTTTCTTTAAAGGGGAGACAGTACTCCAAATTCCAAATGGAACCTTCTGCTCCAACACAAATTTTTTTAAACTGTGCTATGCTTTTATTAATTACATACGTGATGTAGAAAGATTCCACTCATCTGTGGAATATAAAGTAGCAGAATGGGAGACTAACACCCAACACTAGTAGAGATAAGTACCAGGAGGTTTGCGCCACGG
Organism: Sorex araneus; assembly: GCF_027595985.1. Lineage (NCBI taxonomy): Eukaryota > Metazoa > Chordata > Mammalia > Eulipotyphla > Soricidae > Sorex > Sorex araneus. The sequence goes on from NC_073306.1 coordinate 16,042,676, forward strand.
CTTGGAAGCCGGCCTCACATGGTGGGAAAAAAGGCAGCTCAGATAGAGAAGGGAACGCCAAGCACCAAGTAAAGAGTGTTTGGAGAACCCACCCGGGATGAGAGACACGTGCCAAAAATAGACTATAGACCTAACACCATGACCACTCAATACCTCTATTGCAAACCACAACACCCAAAAGGAGAGAGATAAAACAAAAGAGAATGCCCTGCCACCGAGGTAGGGTGGGTGTGGGGGGGATGGAATGAGGCTGGGGGAGGAATACTGGGATCATTGGTGGTGCAGAATGGGCACTGGTGGAGGGATGGGTACTCGATCATTGTATGACTGAAACACAAGCACAAAAGTTTGTAGTCTGTAACTGTACCTCATGGTGATTCACTAATAAAAAAATTTAAAAAAAAAGAAAGAAAATTACATACATGATGAATGTTTCCGTGTAAACCAAGTTAGCTTTATCTCTCATAGCCTATTCTGCCTCCTGTGTTTCCCATTATTGTTAGTGGGGCTAGTGGCATGATTGTTTTCCAGTTCCTCAGGTTAACATGTTTAGGATCCAGGAGTAGCCTCTGACCACTGCTGCGCATGGCCCAAATTCCCTCATCCCTCCCCACAGACTCTAAGGAGGCAATGGTGGGGAAGAGGAGCAAATATATATTCTAACAACAAGATGATGAAACATCAACTCACACTGTTTAGTGTCAGTGAATCAGAATTATTATCCATTATTATAGTTTGCTGTTTTAAGCAATTTTGAAGATCTCAGGTGATCCTGACCTATGTCCTGATTTCAGTTCTCTAGAACCATGGAAGTGACTGCATGCAGATGCAGATGTGAGCATATCAGACCTGTTTGACAGTCTTCCTACTCCCTGCAATCCCCTGCCGAGATGGGGATCTTCCCTTTCGGTCTTGCTTTCTCTTTCTCATCCTTCCCTCAGTTCGGTGATCCAGACTGCACTGCTCCCTGGAACCTGGAAAAAAGTCATTTCCTTAAAAATAGCCAAAAGGCACATGAAAAAATGCTCCACATCCCTAGTCATCAGGGAGATGCAAATCAAAACAACAATGTGATATCATCTCACACCACAGAGACTGGCACATTCAAAAGAACAAAAGCAACCAGTGCTGGCGTGGATGTGGGGAAATAGGGACCCTCCTTCACTGTTGGTGGGAATGCCCACGGTGCAGCCTTTCTGGAAAACAATTTGGACAGTTCTTCAAAAACTAGAAATTGAGTTTCCATATGACCCCTAATACCACTTCTGGGAATATATCACAGAATATATAGCACAGTAGAAATGACATCTGCACCTATATATTCATTGCAGCACTGTTCACAATAGCCAAAATATGGAAACAATCCGAGTGCCCTAAAACAGATGACTGGTTAAAGAAACTTTGGTACATCTACACAGTGGAATACTATGCAGCTGTTAGGAGAGATGAAGTCATGGAATTTGCTTATAAATGGATAAACATGGAGAGTATCATGCTAAGTGAAATGAGTCATAAAGAGAGGGACATACATAGAGGGACTGCACTCATTTGTGGAGTGTAGGGTAGCATCACATGAGGCTGACACCCAAGGACTGTAGATAACAAGGGCCAGGGGGATTGCCCCATAGCTGGAAGACTGCTTCATGAGCAGAGGGGAGAAGGCAGATGGAATAGAGAAGGGATCACTAGAAAATGATGGCTGGGGGAACCAGTTGGGATGGGAGATGCATGCCGAAAGTAGATAATGGACCCAACATGATGACCTCTCAGTGTCTGTGTTGCAAGCTATAATGCCCATAAGTAGAGAGAGAGTATGGAGTATGGGGAATATTGTCTGCCTTAGAGGCAGAGGGAGGGTGGGAAAGTGGGTGTATACCCGGGATATTGATGGTGGGGAATGTGCACTGGTGGAGGGATGGGTGTTTGATCATTGTGAGATTGTAACCCAAACATGAAAGCTTGTAACTATTTCACAGTGATTCAATAAAATTTAAAAAATTAAACAAACAAACAAACAACCGAACTGAGCTTACGATTACAGATGGGAAAGGTGGGAGCAAGGTGAACAGTGTCTTCAGGGAGACAAAGATGACACTCTAGTGGAGAAAGGGGTGAAATTGGAATGTTGTATGCATGGAACCTTATAATTGACAGCACTGTAAAAAAGAGTGAGTAAAATAAATTTTGTTTTAAATTAAAAAATAAGTCATTTCTTAGCTCTCTCTTTATGGCCTCACTCATTGTTGCTCAGAGATTATTTCTAGCTCTGTGTTCTGTGCTCAGAGATCTCTCCTGGTGCTGTTCGTGGGATTCTATTTGGTGCTGAGGATTGACCCAAGGTTGACTGCATTCAACGGAAGTGCTATGGCTACCCCCTGTACTATCCCTCCAGCCCCTTGCTCTGTCTTTATGCAGATGTTCTTTCTTCTGCACTAATTCTTTTCCCTGACTTTCCCCTCTTTGTTTATAAATATGTATGGCTGGAACGATAGCACAGTAGGTAGGGTATTTACCTTGCACGTGGCCAACCCGGGTTCAGTTCCTCTGTCCCTCTCAGAGAGCCCTGCAAGCTACCGAGAATATCCTTCCTGCATGGCAAAACCTGGCAAGCTACCCATGGCGTATTCGACTTGGAGACGTTACTGGTGCCTGCTTGAGCAAATTGATGAGCAACAGGATGAAAGTGACAATGACAGTGATATAGTATGTGTTTGTATTACAAAATTTAGCGGACCTACTAAATTATTTTTAAAAAACCATTGACATTGGTAGACAGATGCTGGCATTCTGGTGATGGAAATAGTATTGGAACATTGTCTGCCTGGAACTTTATTAACCATATTGAAAATCATTATGCCTAAGTTAATTTCACTTAGATTTCTGATTTTTACCATGAAAGTTTAATTATATGTGGAATTTCCAGCCCAATATAGCTAAAATTTGGAAAATGATTTTAAGTGTAAACATAGCATTAATTTTATATTTATTAAATAAAGTATATCATTAAGTGAATATATCAGTTTATTTTACTGATGAGCATCAGTGATCTTCATTCTTTTAATACTTTAAATAATATTTATAGAAGCAAAATATCTTTCATAATTTCACAGTGTTATATTTATTATATTGAGTTTTTTTATGTAATGAAAACTACTTTAGTTTCTGCCGGGTAACTGAAGTAGTTTAGATCCCCAAATAATTACACAGACTGTTGTCTACATCAGACATAGATTTGATCGATTTGTAGAACCTAAGAAGTTCCTGAACATGAAAGCTCTACTTAATCCTTTTTTCCTTAATCCATTCATCTTCCTCATTTCTTGAATTCATCATTTTTCTGCCTCACAAATGATCCCATCCATAACTATTTCCATAGCTTCAACCCCAGGAGAACTAACTAGAACTCAGATTGAGCTACCTGAAATGACTCTCCCTTTGCTTTCAAGAAACTTCTTCATGATCATAAGGAGGTTATTCTGTTACCGAAGAAAGCAGAGTTTGTGATTGCAAAAGCTATTCTTATGCTAAGGATCTTGCTAAGGCACTAGTCTACCTACTGATAAAAACTATATGACAGTCTTCTGAAGTAAGTCAGGCTTCATTTTTAATTTAGTTTTTCCATATAAACACATATGCTCTAAAAAACAAAAATACTTTTGCTAACATAAAACTAATTCCTTCCCTCCAGTGTAATAACCATTTTTTCTAGTCTATATGCCATGTTCAATCAGTTTTTGCATCCAGCATATAAAACTTAAAATGCATTCTTAACATTGATAAAGCATTGTGAACAACAGATTGAGAACAATGATATCAGTCCCTAAGTTTTCCAAGAGCTCAGGAAAAGAGCAATATTTTAACCATGTTGTCATATTCTGTATGAGAAATCAAATCAGTGATGACAATGACTGTGAACACAGAAATAGCATCAGCATAACCCAGTCCAAAAGCTCTTCAGAGGACGTTTTACAAATAATGAATCTTTGAAGAGGTGGATTTGGCAAAGAGCTCTGGGCTTGAGACAAAGGAATGGATATGTAAGGTGCTCCACAGCAACATGAAATGATAGTTTGGATATTTAAGATACCTGAATGACATTCATATAGACGAAACATAGGCAATGGATAGTGGTTAGTGGTTAGGGACAATGTTAGTGGTTAGGGACATTGTCCCTATATAAAAACGTGAACATGATATAAAAATGTGAAGTAGAAGCAAGTTTATGATATCTTTCTAGAGAGTGTGAACTTAATCCTGAGGCCCAAAGGAATCATCAAAGAATATTAAAGAATATTAAACAAGTGAATGATAAGACCAAATTCAAAGTTTTAAAATAACACTCTAATAGAACATGGAGAATTAGAGGCAGGGAGTCTCTATAGGAAGCAGTTTCAATAATACCAGCAAGAAATTATGAGGGTATAAGCTAGGCTAGAAAGAGAAGGGATGAAGATATTAAAAAGGTAAAAAAGTAGGTCTTGGGGAATAATTGGATGTGGGCCCTAAATTAGGGGGAGTTAAAAATGACTCCCAAGATTCTGGTTTTGGCAACTTGGTGGATTCTCCAAGAGAGGAAAGAGGAAGGAGTAGTTTGGAGGAGGAAAGAACAGGATGAGGAGTTCAGTTTCAGATGTACAGATTTGAATTGAAAGTCTAAAGCTAAATTGTAACTAATGTGAAACTGAGGAGAGCAGTTAGAATTACCCAAGAACAAAAAGAAAATGAGACTGAAAACTTGAAAGGATATTGGAAGTAACTAAATAGATGCCAACAACGGAGATGAAAAAATAATGAATAGATGTGGGATTAGTCACAAAATATAAGAGAAAGGTTTATGGAAGGCAGGCATGGTCAACCATGATATATATTATATATATGTTATATATAAACTATATAGAGATAGTATTTATAATTAATACAGAATACATACATTAAATTTTAAATTATGGCTAATGATAAGACTTGGTAAGTATAGCATTAAGTCAGGTGATAGGCTGGAGTAATAGCACAGTGGCTAGGGCATTTGCCTTGCACGCAGCTGACCCAGGTTCAATTCTTCCGCCCCACTCGGAGAGGCCGGCAAGCTACTGAGAGTATCTGGCCCACACGGCAGAGCCCGTGGCATATTCGATATGCCAAAAACAGTATCAACAAGTCTCACAATGGAGACGTTACTGGTGCCCACGCGAGAAAATCGATGAACAACAGGATGACAGTGACAGTGACAGTGATGGAGTACAATGCAAATGGATCCAGAACTAGGAAGAGAAGTGAAAAACGTCTGTGTGGCACTCTTTCAAGGAGCATTTGGGGAATATGCACATTTATTTCCCAACTCACTTGCTGAATAACATTATTTACTTTTGATCAGGAATAATTTTATTTACAGAGAAACTCCACACAGTACATTCTTTCTTAATGAAAAAATGGTCATCATAATGATTGCTCATGCTGTAAAAGATTCTAATAAGACAAAAGCTAGGTTGTCTAATACATATTTCTATTGCTAAGGTTGTTTAAAAGATGTTTCTTATTGCTCTTTTACAACTGTCAGCAGTCAGTTATTAGCAGCTATCAATCAATATGCTTCTATGAACCCTGATATACTATTTCTAATCTGCTGCTCATTGTAGCCTAGAGCAAAACTTAGTGCTGCCAGAAGTAAATGAACTGTTTTTAGAGTAATCTCTTCTATTGATATACAAAAATACATCAATATGCTCTGATCATGAAGATAACTCAATTCTCAAGGGATAAAATGGCCTGACATAAGTAATTTCCATCACTAAATTAATTCTATTTTCAACATCTGACTATTCTATTTTTATTCACTTCCTAGTTCCTCCATGTATTTATCCATCTATTTAATAATCACTGAGTCTCTATTTTTCAACACTGTAATAATAATAAATATTTATTATAAATAATAAATATTTATTATAAATAATAAATATAATAATAACTGGTAAGAGGAAAAGGAATGAAACAAAATTCCAGACTTCAGTAAGCCACCATAATGTAGAGAAGATCTCATTCATAATTTCTCTCCAGCCATAAAGAAAAGAGTATACACCTCTTTTTAGTACAGTAGATGTCCAAATACATGCAGTTTCTACAAAGCCCCATGTTCTTTCTAAATGGTCATTTGATTACTTTCTTCCCTACCTAAAGTTCCTCCCAACCCCTGTTCTGTAAAACTCATTCACTTTTTTGTGATTAATGCCCGTGTTTTCCTCTTTTAAATACTGACATGCATCCTGCACACCTGGTTAGTTACATATGCATGCTTCAGACTTAGATGAATTGTTTCTTTCCTTCTATGAAGACAAATGAAGATAAAATATCTATCACTATGTTAAAATGTGGACTTTATTATCACTCAGGTCAGATAAGATCAACAGACCAGGAGATGACTGTCATTGAAAAGATCATTTATTATTCACAGTCCTTAAGACTGTGCATTATTATTATTATGTGTGGTATGTGAAAATACATACTCACATGCCACACAGATAATTGGGGGAAAGTGTGAGGGCATGAGGGCAAGTCAAGAGACAGAGAGAAATGTGAACAATAGCCTTTACTGTGTATTGGAAGAATCATGGAGAGCAGGGTTGGTACTGACTAGTTCAAATAATTTCAGTGGACACTTCAGTAGAGAAGTTTTCCTTAGTTTTCTGGTACTTGGCTTTGGGGGTGATCAGGACAGAGAAATAGCTCAAGTATGAGAATAAAAGTAATTGATCTTCACACACACGCACACACACACACACACACACACACACACACACACATAACACTTTCAAGCTAGCCCTTTAGTCTTTCTAGGACCTAGCTAGCTGTGGGAGGTAGAGTCCCTTGAGGGGTAAAAATACTCTAAGATATCACCATATGAAAATGAAAGAAATGTTCAAAACAATCACAATTCTAAATTATAGTCCCTGGAAGGGAAAAAGGACTCTAAGATATCCACATAGAAAAATTTTTAAAAAATTGTTCAAAATGTTCACAATTCTAATACCTCTCAAAAAGTAATAGTAGCTACTATTCAATTAAAAGCTGGGATACTCTCCATCTCCTCTTACTCCTTTCTTCTCTTCTTACTTCACTCACTCTTTCCTTCATCTTATTCCCATATTTTTGTCCACTCTCTTGTTCTCAACCCCTTCTCCTCTTTCGCCTCACCTCCTGTCTTTTATCTTTATTCTCTTTCTTTTCCTTCTAACCCTCCAATTTACTCTTTTCTTTTTTGGAGGAAAGAGTGTTTATCAAATGCCTAGTTCTCTCCCATAAATCTGAGTATTAAATTGGTGTATCATCTATGAAGACAACCCAGATCCCCAACTCTAGGTGAATGATCAAGAGGTTTTGGTATATATATATATATATATATATATATATATATACATATATACATATATATATATACCAATGGAATACTATTCAGCTCTAAAAAAGAACAAAATTATGCGATTTTCACTGATGTGAATGGAACTGGAAATGATATTGCTGAGTGAAGTCAGTCAAAAAGAAAGGGATAGATACAGAACGATTTCACTCATATTTAGAACCAGAAGCTGTATACACCAGATAGTAACAAATGGCTAAAAAACAACACATCAGGAAAATTGATCAACAAAATGAAATTAGTTGGATGGGAGCTTCAAAGGGAGAGGCATTGTAGAACTTGGGGGAGGGCAGTGGCTACACAGTGATGTATGCAGTATCGGAATAATGTGTCTGGGAAACAATAACAGTATTGTAAATCACGGAACCTCAAAAATTTCAAAGAATAAAAAATATGCTAGTCTATAATTTGAACTCAGAAAATTTTAAGTCCTGATAAGTTGCAGTTAATGACACTTTATTCATTATCCCAACGATATGTTTAGAAAGCATCGTATTTAGAGACTGTTGACCATCTAGTATTGAGGAAACAATTTAATATCTTTGTTCTGATTTCCTCAAAAATTAAATATAGTAGGTATTATTATTAACTATTAATGTGATGAGTTTGATTTGTAAATAAAGTGGATGAAGAAAACTATTTACAATTCACCTATATAATAATGTTCATATGTGCAGCTTATTTTTAAACTTGAATTGCCTTAATTTTTATTATAGTTACCATACAAGCTTTAGGCATACAGAATCTGTGTAGTTTTTTTTGACTTAATACATACTTTTTTGAGGGGGTTGGAGCGATAGCACAGCGGGGAGGGCGTTTGCCTTGCACTCAGCCTACCCGGGTTTGTTTCCCAGCACCCCATATGGTCCCCTGAGCACCGCCAGGGGTAATTGCTGAGTTCAGAGCTAGGAGTAACCCCTGTGCATCACCAGGTGTGACCCAAAAAGAAAAAAAAATGCATACTTTTTTTTAACTTTACTTAAACACCATTGTTTGCAAAATTGTTCAAAATATACTTATTACAGGCAATCAATTGTTCAACACCATATCACTACCAGTGTGACCTTCACTCACCATTGTCCACAGTTTCACAACCACCCCATAAGCCTCTTAGCAGGCACAAAATTATTTAATATTGCTTGTTATAATTGGAAGGCTAGTGGAATTATAAAAGCATGCTTCAATAAGAAAATTTATGAAAATTGTTCTATGTCACAGTGTGGTTATTAAATAATATCTAAGGGTTAACAAAACTGTTTGTTGCTAACTGTCCCTTCAGTGTTATTGTTTTTGTTTATTGAACTTAGCTTAGTAGCTGTTTTCCCTTCTAATTTGGTGCGCTTCTACTGGGCTGTCAGTACTGTGGAACTTGGAGGTGGCCCACAGCCGCACACGCTGCCGCTTACTTCAGGAATTCTAGCATCTGCAGGACCGGGCTCCTCAGTTTCCAAGGCAGTCGCGGTGGGGTGTGGGTGTGGCTTCTGGAGCTTCCGGAAGTCTAGGGGGTGGGTGCAAGATGCCCATGGACACTCCTAGAAGACCCCAGTGTTCTCTGAAAACTGATGTACCTGAGATTTTTGTTGGTTTGTTGTCTGCAGGGATTAGTCGTGAAGCAGTGAAGTGATGATCGTGGGGTGTGGGGGTGGCTGCCAGGGATTTGCGGGCAGAGTTTTAATGTAAACTTATATCTGTTTTAATATGAGCATTTCAATTTTGAATTATATATCTTTAACACATATAACATAATTATATATCTTTAACATATATAACATATATAACATATATATAACATATATCTTTAACATATAACATTATATATCTTTAACATATATAACATATATAATATAACATACACCATGTTGATTAATGAAAAAGGAACATCTCAAGGAACACACAGAATATGTACGTAGATATCCTAAAAAAACACCTTCTTTTAAAATTTAATTTTATTTCTTGGTTTACAGTACTATTAATAATAATTTCTCAGGGACCAACGTCTAGCTTCCATACACCATTGTAGATTGACTCCTTTCTGTAATCTACTAAAAATTCAATGGTGTGTAAGTAGTGACAATGGCACTCTGTTGGGGCTGGAACAATAGCACAGTGGGTCCGGTGTCTGCCTTGCACGAGGCGAACCCGCGAACCCGGGGTTTGATTCCCAGTATCCCATACGGTCCCCTGAGCACCACCACGAGTAATCCCTGAGTGCATTGCTGGGTGTGACCCAAAAAGCAAAATAAACAAATAGATAAAAACAGCACTCTGGTAACCGAATAAAAATTTACCATTGATGATTATTCACCTGAATAGTCTGTCCTGGATTTCATGTTATTATGGTATAGTGTACTTATGGGCACTAATATTTTGCTAAAATCATATATTTGTAAAAGAAAAATTGAATCTTAATTTTATTATAGTAAACTTTTTTTTGAAGTAAACAGATTTTATTTAGAGGCTTTTGAGGATAGGAGGAAGGGATAAGAAAGGGAGAGAGAGGTAAGAGTAACGTGTTCAAGAGAGATCGCGGGCTTCTCAAAGGGTGGAGAAAGCCCCTACACATTACCGAGCTTTAGACACAAAAGTATGAAAGCATGAAAGTACACATCTCAAGAGAGGAGATGAGGGCGACACATGTGCTCGGGCAACACATGTGCTCGGCCACGTGGGTGCAAGCAGCACATGGAATCAGGCAGCATATGCGCTATAGTAAACTTTATAATTATTATTTATTTGCAGGTCAGAGCTATATGTGGGAAGCATGGGATATATCTGACTTTGAGCCTCCTAGAAACATTGCTTAACCATCAGGATTTGGGTTATCAAGATGAAATAAAGTAAGTTGATATTTTATTCACATGCCAAACACAAAGACAAGTTTTATGTCTAAAGCCACTGATTTCCATCACTTGACTAGAATTAAGGAATGCTTGCTTATATTAAAACCAGAGTGTTCTCGACAAAATAAAAGAGAAACAGCAAGTGGCCATTTGCTGTCACTATTGACTAACAAGAATCATATATACATTTTACCTAAACTATAGGACTATAAATTTCTCATTTCACTTTGACTTCAGTCAGCATAATGAACAAGGGGAATTTAATAGACAGCCAAGAGGCTCTTCAAGCCCCTGTCCTCCCTTGAACATGTATTTTGCTTGCGTTTGTCTACATTGCTTATTTTCACTCTGGAGAATTCTGTGTTCTCTCTAGAGCAGTATCTATTCTTTCTCTCCCCTTACATCTTTCTAAATAAGTTTCAGTGAAAATTCTCTTGCTTGACAAAAGTAAGGGCTGGAGCGATAGCACAGCGGGTAGGGCATTTGCCTTGCACGCAGCTAACCCGGGTTCGATTCCTCCTTCCCTTTCAGAAAGCCCAGCAAGCTACTGAGAGTATCCTTCCCAGATGGCAAAGTCTGGCAAGCTACCCATGGTGTATTGGATATGCCAAAAACAGTAACAAGTCTCACAATGGGGACATTACTAGTGCCCACTCAAGCAAATTGATGAACAACAGGATGACAGTGCTACAGTGCTACAGTGACAAAAATAAACAATTAAGAAATAAATGAAAGTCTAGAACTTTCCTGGCATTTAAGAGACAAAGGTTGGAATTAAAAAGGGTGAGGAAGCTAGTATGCACAGTGCAGAAAAGTAGAGGTGAGAGATTACCAAGAAATATTTTTCTGAAAATTTCCAAAGAGTTGCCTTCGATTAGTATTGGCTAATATATCCCTTTGGAGAAACTACCCAAGGCCGGGGGAACAAACCAAGAGGAAAGAACAAAAAAATTTATAAATATTCACAGGTTTGGAAATAGCTTGTCTTCACAGGGAGAATCATATGCTATGGGGTAGAATCTTCAGTAGATATTATGTTATATTGGAGCCAAATTACCCAAACACAAATAAAAAAAATCCCTTAATGCTTTAAGGTTATAAAACTGTTTCTAAGATATTAGTGACATACAAAAACTTATGTGCATCTGTATTTTCTAAATGACTAAAAAATGAATAATGCAAGATGTAAAATTTTCTATCTCTTGAGTTCACACAAAAATTGCTATAATAAAATAGCAAAAAAGTTTAATCAATTATTACAATTTAAAAATTAAAATAGTAACAGGCTATTCACAATGAACTCAGGTGAGATAAGTACTGTACAATAATATAAAATCATAATTATAAATACATTTTACATGGTCAAGAAAGTATAGGAAAGTAAAGGTATGGGAAATAGAAAAAAATCAAAACTTCTGAGATGCAAAATACTATTTCTTCTTGAAACCAATAAGCTCAGTTTAGTAATAAGGAAAATCTTTTATGAAATGCAGCAAACCTATATCTTATAAGATACCTTGACAGTACTCCATAAGATTACGAACATTATGAAAAGTAAGAAAAATATGAGAATCTGTCATATCCAAGAGAACCAAAAGGGACATAAAGACATAGTAATATTGTAGTGGGCATGGGATCCTAAATAAAAGATGAATGTCAGGTAAAAACTAATGACAAATAGTATGGATTTTAGTTGGTAATAATTTATCAACCATGTTTTATTACCTGTAATAAAGGTACCACTCTAATGTAAGATGTTAAGAAAAAGAAATATGGATGTGAAAAGGTGACAATTTTCTATTCTATAGTTCGCTTTCTCTATAAATCTAAATTTATTATTTATTATGAAATTAAAGTTAAAAAATAAAATATCTTCAAAAGGGCTGGGAAAATAGTACAGAGAATAAGATATCTGTCTTGCATAAAATTAAAATCAGACTCCTCATTGGCAACTGTATATTGTCCCCTGAACACCACCTGAAGTGATCCTTAGCCCAGAGCCAGGATAAAGTCCTGAGCCAACAACCCCCAACCCCTCTGTGAGTTTCAAGAGAGGGGCACTAGCATGTGGGACTTGAGCTTTAGGTGGCCAAGCAATTCCCCTGGCCGGCCCTCAGAGACAGACAGGCAAGGACCTGTGGAACGGAGAAGCAGGGCCCCAAGCTTGTTGGTAGCCAATTTATTTTTCTCTTCTCCCCAGCATAATCTGATCTCTCCCCTGACAGCACAATTGTAGTTTTGGTCATAGTCCCAGTCATCACAGTTCCATCATCCTTGTCTCCTCGTGGTCCACCTAGTCCTCATCTAGTCTCCTCTTACTATCTCTTACAGCATAGTTACATAAAAATCATGAAGGGTGATGGTACACATAGGTGGGCTTGAGCATTGTTGTAACAAATAGATGTGAAACCACTCTTTCAGGGGAAGTTCTAGGAGATTATCCCAAGGACAAAATCTCAGCTGAGGGTTCAGCACTCTTGATTACTAGGTGATCTGCTCAAAGGTAGGATTCCATCTAGGGTGTATTGCTTTCTCCTTTCCTCAGCTAGTAATCCATTTAAACTATCATAGTAAATTTACTTATAATATTTCTAGTCATTTTGTAGGAACACAGTAAACTTAAAGATTGGCTCTTCCTGGGGACATCTCGCTATATATCCCAGACAGCAGCCCTCAGGTCAGGTTAGTCTTTCCTAACTTAAGCAGGGTCCTTATTCAGTTACTTCTTTTTGGGTCATGACAGAGTTTGTTCCATGACCATTCACTTAACTTACTATACTTATGGTGCTGAGCTTCTCCCCTTTCGATGCCAGGGTAGTTTACAACTTTCCCTGGGTCCATCTGGTCCCTTCGTTGGGACCCTTCTTTTGAGGAGTATTATGAAGTAAAGGCAACTGAGGCTTAAGTCAGGTAAATATGATGGATGCCTGGGAGTAAATACTATTTGGAGTCAATTAACTTCCATGTTACAAAGTAGCATCAGCTGTCTTCCTGTGTCTATACAAAAAGGATATTGCTAAATAAACCATACAGATGACATTAAGGAAAGAGAAAAGCAATATAGGATTATTAGTGCTTGATGGAATTGGGTGTGCCTCAGGGGCACAGTTGTGGGGTAACTCAATAATCCTAAACTCCCTGAGAGAGGAGCAAGGACAACCCAGTGTTATGCAACATCCTGCAAAGTATATTAATGAAAAATATCTGAGAGTAATAGCATTTTATATTCACTGTATCACTGTCATCCCATTGTTCGTCAACTTACTCGAGCATAACTTCTCTATTCCTCCCAGCCCTGAGATTTTAGCAGCCACTCCTTACTCGTCTTTCCCAATGATTGGAGGCTCTTGCAGGGTCAGGGGAATGAGACCTATCATTACTGTTTCTGGCATATCTAATACAACACGGGTAGCTTGCTATAACTTAACATAGTAATAGACATTATCAAAATATAAATCTGAAATATAAAAAATAGCAGGAACTATTAACAAAGCATGTCTGTGCTTTGTGACAAAATCAGAAACCTGGACCACAGAAAATTAGGACATTCAAAGGATAGCACAGAAGTGTAATAGAGAAAAGAATATAGGAATGAGATGGGAATATCACTGGCTTTTCCTTAAAATTTTGAGAAAACATGAAAACAAGTATTCAGTGGACCTCAATTCTAAGAAATTTTCTGCAAACACTAACAACAAGATTTTATAACTAAATTGATTATGTTAGTATTAAAAACTAAAAACATTATAAAACTAAGAGAAAGACAACTTTCACACAGAGAAACAAAGAATTACAACAAGCTTCTTATCATAAACAGTGTGAGTCATAAGACACTAAAATTTCATCTTAAAAATATTAAACAAATAAAACTATCAACCTGTGGGGCCAGAAATATAGGATAATGGACACGACATTTATCTTGCATGCAGCAGACCTGGGTTTAACCCCTGACATCCCATATGATCTCATGAACACCTCTGGGAATGATTCTTGAATGCAGAGCCAGAATAATCTCTGAGCACTGCCAGGTATGGCCCCTCCTAAAACAAAAAATATAAAGAAATACAAAATAAAACTATCAACCTGGAATTCTACATGCTGCAAAATGTCTTTCAAAAGCTAAAGTGAAATAATTTTTCCACACATATAAGGTAGAAAATAATTCATAATCAATTGACTGCTCTTGTAAGAAATATTAAAAGAAACTGCATATAGAAATCATTTGGATATATACAAAGGAATGAAGGGACTACATGTTAAAAGTGTATGACTAAATAAAAAATATACATTTGCATATTTTTAATATTCTTTAAAAGATAGTTGATTTCCATTGTAAAAATAAGAGCTATAAATTTGAGGGTTTATAACAACAGCAAAGCTTATTTGCCATAAAAATATTGACAATAGTATTGAAGAATCATAATGAAAAATAAAGGTGTACTGTAATGAAGTTCTTATACTGCAAGTTAGGTAATATAGGTTTTAAGTAATAGTGATGTGCTTCAAATGCAAATAAAGGTCAAAGAAAGAGTACAGGAAGTAAGGTGCTTGCTTTGCATACAGACAACTTGGTTCAGACCCCCTGAGCATAGTGAGGAGTGATCCCTGATCACAACCAGGAGTTAGTCCTGAGCACTGTTGGTGAGCCCCCTCCCAAAAGGGGGGTTTTCAAAGATGCTAATGTATAATATTAAATGAAAGCAAAGTGATACTCATATAATAAAAATAAATGGAAAGAGGAAAAAGAGAAACAAAAGTGATAAAGGACAAACAAATGGTGGGTATAAACCCAACTATCACTGTATCACTGTAATCCCATTGTTTGATTTATTCAAGCGGGCACCAGTAATGTCTCCATTCATCCCAGCCCTGAGATTTTAGCAGCCTCTCCTTATTTGTCTTTCCCAAAGATTGGAGGCTCTTTCAGGGCCAGGGAAATGAGACCTTTTATCATTACTGTTTTTGGCATATTGAATACGCCACAGGGAGCTTGCCAGGCTTTTCCGTGAAACCCAACTATACCATAATTAAATATGTGTAATGTATACAAGCATTATCACTGTCACTGTCACTGTCATCCCGTTGCTCATCGATTTGTTCGAGCGGGCACCATATTGTTACTGTTTTGGGCATATCCAATATGCACGGGTAGCTTGCCAGGCTCTGCCGCGCCGGCTCGATACTCTCGGTAGCTTGCCAGGCTCTCTGAGAGGGGTGGAGGAATCAAACTCGGGTCGGCTGTGTGAAAGGTGAACGCCCTACCGCTGTGCTATTGCTCCAGCCCATAAGCATTATGCAATTGATAATGTCATAGTTAATCAAAAAAATTTGCTAAAGTATGGGCAGAAATTTTCAGATTTTATTAAAAAGTCAAGGAACAACTAAAATATGTCCTTAATGAAACCATTCAAAGAAAAAAGACAGGGGCTGGAGCTATAGTACAGCAGGTGAGGAACTTGCATGCATGAAGCCAACCTAGGTTCAGTTCCTGTAACCCATGTGGTCCCCCTAGCACCGCAAGGTGTGATCCCTGAGCATAAAGCCAGGAGTAAGTCCCAAACACAGGTAGGTATGTCCAAATAGACAAAAGTGAACAAACAAAAAGACATAGACACACTAAAGGTATGGAAATATGCCATTATAATTCTAATGAAAACAGAGATGGAGATATTACAGTAATGTCAAAGAAAGTTCCACAAGAAGAGATACTGCTGGAAAATCAATTAATCAAGAGAAGATAATAGTAAAACTAAATGTTCATAATAAGCCTTAATGATATCATTTTAATTTATAAAGCAAAAATATCAAAGAAGCTCCCCCGAAATAAAAAAGATTAAAAATAAATAAAACTTAAAGCAAGTCATGTTGTTAATTTGCTCAAAACACAGTGTACAAGTATTGCATTTCGCTGGGAGGGAAAACAATAAAAGTCCTCTTAGGGGCTGGAGCGATAGCACAGCGGATAGGGCATTTGCCTTGCCATGCCTTGCATGCCGACCCGGGTTCGCTTCCCAGCATCCCATATGGTACCCCGAGCAATGCCAGGAGTAATTTCTGAGTCCAAAGCCAGGAGTAACCCCTGTGCATCGCCAGGTGTGACCCAAAGCAGAAAAAAAAAGCCCTTTTAAATTTGCTCCCACTCACTTCTCAGATAACTCAATTTGCTTGTGCTTTATTCCTTGTCTTCTTCAAACACACCTGCATATCTCCACGTAGACATCAGTCCTCTGAACATCTTCCACACCTAGGATGAGAGTTCAGATATCTTCATACTGAATCCTTTATCCTCAAGTGTTTACTCAAATGTCCCTGTCAATGAAGTCTACACAAACCACCTTATTTGAAGTCGCAGTCCCGCTTCTTAATTCCTTTTAACTGCTTTTATTTCATCCATATATGAATCAATTTTTACTGTATTGCGGTAGTTTTCTGATTCGCTTCTTTGTTATTACCTGTCAGTCTCTGACAGACTGTGTAATACCATTACCAAAGATCTATGCATTATTCTTTGCCAAATGCTAAGTGTCTAAAGAAGTTCCTGGCACATAATGGGTATTCAATAAGTATTTTTCGATTGAGTTGAAGTAGGAAAAGAATAAAATTTCAGAATACTCTTGGAGATAAAAATACAGGAATTTGACTCAAACCGAAGAATACCTTCTGTAATCATTTCATCAGAGTCAGTTTCCTTGCGTTATTAGCACTCAGTCATTTTGTTTCTTAGAACTATTTATAATTACTTATTTGTCTGTGTAACTTGTTTGCTTAATGTCTACATAATGAATTCCTTCCTGGAGAAAAACATGATTATTTCCCTCAAATTATATTCACATTATCCTGTGGCCCAGTAGTTGACATGTCGTAGATGTACAATAAACATCTGATTAACTCATTTTTTCCCTATCCATTCAATAAATATGTATGTCTACTGCATATCAACCACTATTCTAGTCACTGGGAATATATATGAATAAAACAAAGCTTCCTCTCTCCTGAAACTTATAGTCTGGGGCAGAAAAACATAAATAAACTAAAATATATAATGCACCACATTTTATATGTCTGTATAGAAAAAGAAAGTGTAATATTTATAGGAGAAATCAATTAATAAATCAATTTTTATGAAATTAAGTATAATCAATAAATTTCCACAGGCCTAACTTTGGACGTGGGGGTTTGCCTTCTCCAACATACTGGATTTAGTTGGGTGAGGGTGAGTAGAATGATTATATAGCAAGCACAGAAAAGTGAAGTCATTTCAGAATAGGCATTTAATGTTTCAGTATTCATTGATTAAAATCAGGGATTCAGAATTAAAGCAGTAAGAACCAGAATTATAAGAAAAAGGGAGAATGGAGAAGGTCTACTTATAATCTCATTTATAGGTCACAATTGGTGTGTTTTATGCACAAATTGGAAGCACACACATTTCTTTTATCACTTCTCTTTTACTTGAGTGTTCAAAGACATCAGAACTATGAGAATTTTATGAAGAATCACGTTTGTAAATGTTAAAACCATTTCATCCCCAAGCAGTCATTGGCCAGAGCTTCTTCAGTGGAATTAAATCCTTTCTGTTTAGAGCTTTGTATGCAAACCTATATCCTTAAGAGATTACAGATGCAATTTAGACACACATTTTAGAAGCTGAATGCTCGAATCATTATTTTAGTACATATTGTCCATTAATCTGCTGTTCAATTGGGAACCCATTTGGTATGTAGCTGCTTGCTAATTAGCCGGATTCTAGTGCTGAGCTGCTTCCTGATTAAATGTCCTTTAGAATCAATAAAACATCAGGAGGGATTATGGTGATGTGGGATTAGCCCCCATCTAACTAAATAAAACGAGTTGTGTTTCCTTCTTAAACTGTCACATTGCACGAGCTGATGAGAAGAGCAGTTTTGCCAACACTGTAGCAAAGTTGTTAGGGGTTATTTTTGTTTTGTTTTGCTTTGTTTTTAACTTTCAGATTTTGTGATTTTGCCATTTGCCTACCAATTAGCAGAGAGAGACATTAGTGAATGACTGCCAGGGTAAGGCGATTTTGAGAAAGACTTGATTACGATTTCAAATCTCTACTCTGAATCACCCTTATATAAAATGAGTTCAGGTTGTGCTGGATGAAAATCATTATCCCTGTTCTTGGCCACGAGCATGTAAGTCAGAATTAGCATTTAATGTTTCTGTGTGACTTTACAATAAATGGTAATTAAGGAGGGCAGAAAGAGAACAGGAGGCAAACTAATACTCTAAAATTATATTGGCAAAATTAAATGCTGCAAACCCAGTTTAAAATATAGACTCAAGCCAAATTGTGTTGGGGAAAGGGATGAATAATGTAGCTGCTAGGAAGCTTGGTAAATAGAGAGGAGCAATTGACACAGCCACAAGTAGGACTTATCAAACACATCTGGCTCATTATTGAGAGTGCAATTAGGTTGAAAAGGACTGGTTTGGTAATCCCAGGAACAACTAGAGGATTTTAGCCGATAAAAGAAACAGGAGGTGTCTGATTCAGCAATTACTTTTTAGTGGGAATGGGAAAAGAAACAAGCTATTAGAGATGTGTTATGAGTCTTCCCATTGGTTGGAAATCAGGAACCAGACCTGATTTTAAAGAGTTCATTAATTTCAGTCTTCTGTTTGAGAATGCCATAATTCATATAGGATAATAGTTGCAATATAATAGTAATTATAATCATGATTATGTGGCTAATGAAATTAATGTAATTATAGTCAGCATTTATGCAGTGTGCATTTCAAAAATTTTTATTTTTCATAAATAGTTGTTTTAAAAAAAAATCTTTGCAAGTGTCCCCTGAGGTAAGTTCTGAAATTGAGTTGTGTTTCATCAGAGAGATGTGACAGCATGAGATTTGAAAGGTTGAAGCGATAGAAGAGATAATGACAGAGATATTTTGTGTGTTTATTTTCCTGCAGTAAAATAAACTGAAATAAAACTCTTTTGAATTATTTATTTTTTTTTATTTGGAGAGAGCACACCTAACTGTGAGGCTCACGCCTCACTGTGCACTTAGAGGTAAATCTTAGTGATCTCAAGGGACCATAACAGGGCACCTGGGATCAAACCCAGGTTGTTGGCTACTTGCAAGGCAAGCGCCCGGCCCACTATACTGTCTCTCTGGCCACAGTAGGAGCAACTCTAGATTCTGCCATAAATCACTTTTTGCCAATAAGTAACCAAAACGCATTTTGTACTGTCGGATTACCAACTCTCTCTCGGGGGCAACTGAAACATGAGATAGTATTTCCTGCAGCTTCCTGGACTCAAGACTAAATTTGCTGAGCCTAGCACCAAACACCAAGTTCCACTTTAACAGCCTTTGAGATAATTTTATGGGTACCTTATTTCCTATATCAAAGCTCTTCCTAGTACAAATACCAGAATAAGTTTCCATTTCCTGCCTGTCGCCTGTATAACATAAGTATGAAAATCCCATTAATATCGCTATTAGTATAAACTTCTAGTTGATTGCATATTCTTCCAGAGTGATGATATTGACTACCAATATTAAGGTTCTTTTTCTTGCCCAGGTGGCAGAGTTTTGTTGAACTGTTGAGCAGAGCTTCCTCTGATTTATCATCTGATTTGCCTACAGGTGAGTATTTTGTTGCTCGAGAAAACTCCTGCTTTTAGATCCAGTAGTTTGTTTGTTGAGTTTCATCTTATGGCTGCAAGAAATGTAAATGTCCCAACATGAAAAAACAGAAATGAGGATTGTATTAATGGCAATCTGTTTGGATCAATTGAGTCATAAAAAGTATAATTCTTCATGTTTTAATACTTTTGAGGCATTGTCTGGCAATAGTCTTTTAAGATGAGCATGTACACATACTCGATAAGTTAATATTATTTATTAGAATTTTAGTTACACAATTCCTTACATCTATAAATCTTACGATTTATCCTCCTTAGTGCCCATAAAAAGTAAGCTAATGAAAAGTTAGTTTTTAAAGGCCATTTATTAAATTATACTAGATTAGTAAAATAATACAGCTATAAAATAAGACAGCTGGTGTGATATAGAAGATTAATAAGATATTCAACTAAGTGAAATTATAAATACAATTGAAAATATTTTAGCTAAAATTAACACAAAATGATGTTAGGTCCCAACTTGGGATCATTAGGAAATAGAAGTGATAGGTATGACAAAGATCAGAAACAATATGTTTAAGGCAGAGATGTGGTCATAAAGGAACTCTCATTTACTGTTGTGTGGCTGTTACATAATTAAACCTCTTTGGAAAACAGCTTGGAGATCTCTCAAAACATTCACTTTTGATTCCACTCCTGGGAATCCACTACAAAGAACACAAAAACATTCATCCAAAAAAGATATAAGTTCACTTATGTTAAATGCAGCACTATTGTAATAGCCAAGATCTGGAAGCATCCCAGGTACCCAACAATGGACAAGTGGGTATTATTATTATTATACATATTATAATTTATGTACATATTATATAGTTATGTACATATTATTTTAATTATGTACTTATGTATTATAATTGTGTACATATTATATAATTATGTATATGTTTATATTATATATACATATATCACATATACATGTATGCACATAATAAATACTGTGAAAGATCATGAAATTTCAGTTTGCTACAACTTAAATGGATTTAGGTGTCACGTTAAGTGAAATAAGTCAGAAAGGAAAAGATAAATACCAGAGTATAGCCCTCATATGCAGAGTACTAAACAAAGAAAGAGATTAGACAGTCTCCCCTGGAAAGAAGTCCTGAGACATAATCAACAGAACTGGGAACTGAAGGGTGAAGGACAGTGGGGAAAGGGACCATGGAATAATGATGGAGGTATAGAACACTAGTGGAGGAATTATTCTTTGTGCTCTGTAACTATAAAATAATCTTTAATATGATTATAAATGAGGATATCTCAGTAAAATTTCAATAAAGGGACTGGAGGGATAGCACAGTGGGTAGGGCGTTTGCTTTGCACTCGGCCGACCCGAGTTCAATTCTCAGCATCCCATATTGTCCCCCAAGCATCGCCAGGAGTAATTCCTGAGTACATGAGCCAGGAGTAACCCCTGTGCATTGTTAGGTGTGACGCAAAATACTACTACTACTACTACTACTACTACTACTACTAATAATAATAATAATAAATAAAATAAAATTTCAATAAAAACTTAATAACAAAGAGAAAGTATTGGACACAAAAAGCAACACACTAGTCTAATGGAGGAAATTAGGAGGGGATGATGGTAGCCTTAGAGGTAACTCAGTCCCCTCTAACATTCCCTAATTCTTGAGAACACCTAATTCTCAAGATAACACAGAAAAAAAAGAAAGCTGTTTGGCCTCCCTTTTGTCAAGGAAAAACTATGTATTCATAATCATCTCTTATTGAAATGACTTATAATGAAGGGATAAAAAAGTCATCTTAGTTGATTTAGAAAAGAGCTTCTAAAAGTTTCTCCCTTCGTGACCCTTTCCCTCTGGGAAAATTTTAAACGATCCTCGGCATATGAAATAGTTATACAAATCAAAACTTATGCTGATAATAAACTATAAACTTACCTTAAAACAAATTTTTCACAATGCCCATATTCAGTTATGTGACTTCATGTGGAGTTACAGCCAAGGGTTTAAGAAGCTAGGGTTCGGGCAATAAAGAGATTTGGGTTTATGTAACTTAAGAAATCTGGCAGCAGAAAGGTATAAATCTTGTTATTAATCTGATTTTTTTCTCTCTGACCTGTTTTGCCTGGTGTTAGTATCATTTTCAAGCTCTGCAAGGTGGTCCCCAGGTGCTCGGAGAACTCCTTATACAATAGCTGATTAAGTTTCAAAACTATGGTCATCACATCTTTTCATTATTCTCTCTTGATAGGGCCTGCCAAGAAGACATAAAATTTACTAAGAGAGTGAAGAGGTTTCTCCTCTTGTCTTGGAGGCCCAGATGGTCCCTCTTTGAATCATGTGATTGAGATACATCACAGTCTTTAGGCAGTAAATAATCTCAGAGGTGGAACTCAGTGCTACCACAATAGCACTGGGATGGGGATAGAAGTGGTCCTCACACAGAAAAGAAATGGTTTATCACTAGAAATCTATAATAGCAGTAATCACCTGAGAGGAAATGAATGTGGGAATCCTATGGGAAAAAGATCGTCTCCGGTCATGAAGCATCACCCATGAAGCACTTCTACTCTGTGAACACTTAACCCACTTCTTCCTTTTCATCATGCATCAGTAAGGCTCTCATTTCTTGCTTGAATGGCCCCAACACAGCTCTCCACTGCCTTTGTCCTTGACATCTTTTGCTTGAAATGTTCTTTCCTCCAGGTATTTATTTGAAGACTTTCTCCCTTGCTTTTCAGAGTGTTTTGATAATTCCTTGACTTAAATAGCAACTGGCATTGCTTTTTCTGCCCTATAATTGATTTTTAGGGATAGCACTACCTCTTATTACTATTTGGCATCATTTTATGCATTTATTTGATTGCCCTCATATTGGAATACCCATTTTTATGAGAAGATTCTGATTTCTTCATTGTTTATCAGAGTGCCCCAAACAGAATTTAACTATCAAGTGTTTGTGGAATGAATAAAAGAGTTAGAATCTTAGCACTAATTCCATCTCTTTTCTTTTAGCAGTTAATTGAACATTTTCATTGCCTCAGTTTCCTCATAAACAAAATGCAGACAATTTCTACTTCAAGGGGTTATTGTATGGATTACATTTTTTTAAAAGTGTGAAAGATGTCTGATATATATATATGTGTATATATCTTTCACACATGTGTGTATGTGTGTGTTTGACAAATATTAGATTCCTCACAAAAGCTTCATTTATTAGGTCCAAAGAAATCAATTGCTTGTTTAAATTACTTGTCCTGGCTTCCCTTGAGAAGCTCAGTACTTCTAAAGAATCACCTAAGGAATTCTTAGCTGGAGTCTCATCCGTAGAGATTCTGATTTAATGGGTCTGCGATGATATCTGAGAGTGGGCAATGTTTTAAACTCCCACCTGGTGGGAGCTTTAACCCACCAATGCTGATGGCCACCCCTTCCAGTAATTAGTGGGGGCAGGGGAAGACTGGTTGGCTTTGTAACTATGAGAATCCACTGGAAAACTTGTAAAATCTGGCCTTCCAACACCTGGAATTCTCAGGGACCCAGTTTGGCTTGTTTCTGCCAATACAAATCCTGAACTGGCAGACTAGACAGATGGTTATTATTTATCCTTCCTGCTGTGTTAGAAAGAAAAAAAAAGCTCTGCCTGGGATTTCTCGAACAGTTTTTACATGGGCAAACCATTACTTTTTATATTCTTCCAGGTATTAGGAAGGAGAAAGGGATGCCTTAAAGAACCCTTTGTGTTAAAGGGCTCTTAAAAAAGATTGGTGTTCTTTTCTCCTAATGGATCTTGTAGAATTACAGACAGCGGGGACAGACAGAATTGGGAAACAGTCAGGTTCTAGATCTCATTCTAAAGTAGATCATGCTTGGAAAACGCTACCCACAGAACTGCAATGAATTCATGCTAGCATCTCTGCTCGGGGGGAACCAGATTTGCTTCCAATCATATAACAATAATGCAATTAAAAATAACACCTTGAATTATCTTCCCCATGTTAATTCTATGTAGGTATGTTTTTAAATGACCACTTTATTATTAATCACTGGTATCTTCCTCTTCTCATAACTGACAACGTTAGAATCCCAAACTTGGCAACTGGTGAAGGGAAGAGAGATTCAGAATCAACATTTAGCTCTGACATCAATGTATGTCTTACTATCTATGCCGCTTTTAGATTCCCTTTAAAATTCAATCTGATGATTTGCAGTAATTTGAACTTTTTTTTTACCTGCAGTAAACAGAAAGTTTTTTTCACATATAGGGTGAAATAATCATGGGCCACTAGTAGGTGATGATGAGTTTCCATGACAACCTAAATTTGTATGGAATGAAACCAGAGCTTCCTGGAAAGGACTGCTAATCTGGCTGCTATTATGATCTTCACTGAGCATCTATTTCATTTTATAGAATATCGCATCTGAATTTGATTTTGGAAAATAAAGAAATGCAGAGAAGCTTTTCTCCAAGGGCAGGAAAAGGTAGCTCCAAGTTAGGGCCCATTGGTCACTCATTTAAGTCAATGATCACGAGTGGAATCTTGATTCCAATGCTGAGTGCAAAGGACCAGAGAAGACTGAACATCACATTATTTTCCCCATGGGAAAAAAAACAGACAAGAGATTCATTACATTCATAGATGTTACAAAGAAAACAAAAGGCTTTTACTCTTGCATAGGAATGCATTTATATAAACATTCATAAGATAACATGTTATTAATTCTTTTGAGAGCTTGCTAGGCCACTGGTATTTATTTGCTTTCTAATTTTTAGTACAATTAATCCTCAAAATTACCTATAAAAGGGACTATCCCTATATCACTGAAGAGAAAGCTAAGCCACAAAGAGAAAGAGCAATCTGTCATGTCAAACAGATGGAAGAGAATAGAGCGAGGACTCAAACGCAAGGCATCTGGCTTCCAACTCTCTACTCTCTACCACTATGTAATACATTTATCCTCCATCTTCTGTTTAACACCTGCTGATTGAGCCATTTTATTGAAAATAATAAACTGCAACTCAGAAACATCAAGCATTTGTTAACTGTATGTTTGCATCATGCACTAAATATTGAAATGGGATCTCCCAGTAATCTGTGCTGTATGGTCATTTTGTGGTCTTGTAAAATACATCATCAAGTTTTTGTGACTTAAAGAAATTGATGAATGAATGAAGAATGAGTCTTAAATGAATAATGAATGGTACCCAGTTCACTTCTACTCCTGAGGGCTGTAGGGTAACAGAATTCCATGATGATAGATGGTATTCCAACTTCTTGCCACCCAGGACCTCTCACCACTTAAAGAAGGAAGGGAGTGAGAAGTTAAAGGGTTCTTCCCCACCCCCCTCATTCTCTTGGGTGCACACACGTATAGAAAGAGATAAAGCACAGGAAGAGACCACAGCTGGATCTTCTAAGTGGAAAAGTCCCAATTCAAGACTGGCTGCCTGTGAATTTCACTGCTTATCTGGAACTCTGTGCCCAACCAAACTCCCACAGTCCCCTCTGCCCCCAAACACTTCAAATCACCAAGTTAAGTGTCACTTTAATCTAAGAAACCTTTACTAATAATTTACCACTCCCCCCTCTACCTTGAAAACCAGTTTAAATACTGTTATATTTTTTCTCAGTGCTCTTTAAGGTGATTTTCAATGAAATAATTACTTAGGTAATTATTTAGCATCTACTGCCCCTTCCTGAATTCCATTAAGGAAGAAAGCAGGTCGTGCTGATCCAGGATGCATGAATAGGCTCCTGTCCCCTGACACAGTATCTGCCAAGGAGTAGAATGCTAGGGCTTCCTGCTCTTGTGTGGGTATGTGTATGAGTTAAAATTTAAAAGACAAAACTAAGTCCTTCCATTTTTTTTCTTGTCCAGGAAAAAAAGACAAGGGAACTTCTGCTACTGCTATGCCACCTGAAGAACGTGAGGTGTCTCAAAGCAACAATGAGACTTTGGTCAGTATATCCTTAGTAAGGCTTGAGAAAAACTTTGCCATCGAAACCAATCCTCCATCTTTTTTTTTTCCTTTTGCTTTTTTGGGTCACATCTGGTGATGCTCAGGGGTTGCTCCTGGTTCTGCACTCAAGAATTACTCCTGGTAGTGCTTGGGGGACCATATGGGAGGCCGGGGATTGAACTCGGGTCAGCCGCATGCAAGGCAACCACCCTACCCACTGTGCTATCAATCCGTTCCCCCGCCTCTATATTCAGTTGCCCTACTTGGGAGGATTTTGTTTTTAACTCAATGCCTCACTGTCAGACTGTTTCTGACTTGGATTGTCCAAGGGAGACAGAAAAGCTCCAGTAGTATAAGTTGGTTCTTGTGCACGATGGTTTGCGTGCATAAACCTGTTCTCATGACATGTCAGTGGGCAATGCCACCTGTTCCAAGAAATTAGACTTAAACCTCTCCCAGGGGCCAGAGAGATAGAACAAGTTAGTCCCCTGAGCACCGCTAGGGGTCACTACTGAGTACAGAGCCAGAAATAGCTCCTGAGCTTTACTAAGTCCCTGAAAAAATTAAAAAAAAAAAAAAAATAGCTTCTCCCAAAGCCTGTGACCAGTCTACCAACTGCCAGCAAAACAAAGTTTGGTTATGAGACTCCTTTTAGCATTTTAAGTCCATTTTCCAAAAATGGAGGGTGACCTTTACTGAAGACATATCATTTTAAAATGGAATAGCTCTTAGGTTTAAAAAAAAAAAATCTGGCATGCAGTTAAAATTCACTTTAATATTCCCAGAACTTAGCCAGGAGAAGCTGCAGACAGAATTGAAAAACAGCCTGAGTTTTTCTGTTGTTGTTGTTTTTTTCAATGCTCAGATTAGTACATAATTCATCTTTAAATGACGGGAGGCCTCCTCATGCACTTCACACTTCGAAATATTTTAGAAAATAGTATCCATTTTGGCAAGCCTCTTGCCATGCAAGAAACAACAGCAAATGCTTTTCTCCTTGAGTGTTAAGTCTGTTGTGAATAAGATTATAAAAAAAATATACTTTGCTCTTTTATTTTGCTTCTTGTATGAGAATTTTACTGTATTTCTGGAATAATTTATTTTTTCTCTCACATTCCTATATAGAAGCAGCATTCATTGTCCCACTTTTTAGAAAGCAGCATTAAGGGAGAGAATTGGAAAAGCAAATTTTTCAGGTGTCCCAGGGAAAATTATTTATTCATTCACTGTTTATCCAGTAAGCATGTCTTAGGACCTTCTGTATATTGAACCCTCAGCACACCTGTGGTTTACAAAAAGGATGATTGGACAGGCCAAATCTACAGATCTGTGGTAGAAGCAAGAGATTCACCCAACTATAAAAATGTCCACAGATAAATGCACATTATTTCTCCCCTAGGGGAAGGCATTCACGAAATGAGATGAGTTGTATCTTGAAGGATGAGTATGAGCCCAGTTGTTCAAGGCATAACTGGCAGGAAGGGTCTTACAATAGAAATAGTAGCATGTTATATAAGAAAACATGACACACATCCATTTTTATGGTTGGAGTAATACGTGCATGTACAGTGGAAAGAAAATAATTCAAGAACAAGAACTTGAGTGGTCTCATGTGCCAAACAAGCTATTTGAACCTTAGCTGGATATGATGGGACCAAAACACCGGAGTTTATGTTAGTTAGTTACTAACTGATTGGCTTATTTACTTACTTACTTGATCATAATTCACATCAGTACAAATTCTCCTTTCCTTCAGTGATCAAAGAGACCATTGAAGAGTCTTATGGTAAAACTCTATCTGAAAAACAATTTTTTAAATCATTTGAAATTGACTTCTCAAATCCAAGGACAGCTTTTGAACACTCTAAAATTGCCTACCAAATTATTTGCAAATGTGCATCTAAAACTTTTGACTAATTTCTAATGTGATCCAGAGTTCTAAGAAATATCAAATCATTGTTCTGTATACTTTATGAAAATTTTCAGCTTTTCCTCACTTTGAGCCTTTTAAAGTAAAATTCTTTTATATTAAGCTCTTAAAATTTACTGGTCACCCATGTAAATGTTTCAAATAGCCTCAAATTCTATTAGTGAAAAACAAAAGAATTCTCCATATTCCCCAATTGCAATAGCAATATGAAATTATTATTCTTTAGAGCTCTGGAAGTTTCACAGATCATATGTAAAATTTTTTTTAGACAAAAGTGAAAAATTAGAGAAATTTGGGTGTCTGGAAGGTGAGGAATAAAAGTTAGAGGCATAATTTTGTTTTACCGTCAAAATTAGTTGCATTACCATTAACAAAACCAACTCTACCAGTTTGTTAGAAGGAAAAAACATTATGCGGTTCTGTGTAAGGACCAAAATGTAGCAATGCATTTAAGCCGGGGATTTCAGCATTATCAGGACTTCTTCTCTAGCACATTTTCTCTTCTCTTTGGTATTTTCTATCAGCTTTATTTTTTCTCTGTGTATATGCATCAATCAGCCTCTGTATCTCTTATCTCTGTCATTATTTCTCTCTCTTCCTGTCTCTCTTTCTCTCCCCACCCCCTCTCCTCCTCAGACTACATTTATCTGATTTCTGATAAATGCAAAGATAATCTAATAGAATTCCTGCTTCTACAAAATGATCTCAGTTCATCTCATCTGTATTTCTGTCTAAAATTCTTGGGCAGTGTGTTTGTTTATTGGTCCACTTTGATTCAAGATGCCTAGTACTACAATCTGCTATTCGAACATTGTTCTTTCTAGAGCCCAGTGGATCAAAAGGAAGAGAATTTCCTCCTGCAGGAGAAAAAGTAGAGCTAGATTGATTACTTGGATTAAATGGCTGGAACTCATTTGTTGATTTATAAACAAACATCTTTAGTAGCTCTCGAGATGGTACAGAGGTTAAGGTGCATGCCTTGCAGACAGCCAACCTAGATTCAATCCCACCACCACATGTTGCCCTGAGCAGCTCAGGGAACAGCCTTGGGGGACCCCAACTACTGCCAGGGTGACCTGCAGAATCCCCTGTACCACATGACATCCTCAGACCCACACCATTAGCCTGGAATCAATGGAAGGGAGGTCTTAAAAGATAAATTTTAATTTTGTGCTGGACATGGGATAAAGATACCAATATGAGTTAGAAATAAGCTGTACCCTTTGGTTTTAATTTTGTCTCCTCCACTTCTCCTCTGTGTTATCTTACTAAATTACTTCCACTCACCAGACCTCAAAACCATTGGTTAAATGAATATAACAGACTCAACCAGAGGTGCTTTGTCATACCTGGGATCAGCCCCTGAAGTAAAGATAATATCACTATCCTTTAAGTCACTCTTTGTCATGAACTTCACACTCATGATCCAGATGTTTTTCCACCACAAAATTATAACCATTGCCTCAAGCCTACGCTCTCTGGATCCTGCTAACAAAAACCAGAGTAGAACATCATGGAAAATCTCCAGCAGTTACAAAAACCAGTGACAAATAAGAAATTCAAACTAAACAAAAATCAGGATTTTACCCTTTTCTTAAAAAATAATTCAACATAATAGTTTATATCCAACAAGACTTGGCAGATAGGGGTCTATGGCACCAAGCATTGAAACTCATACTCTCAGTTTTACAAAACAAGAGCTTTAATAAGTCTTGCATGTTGTGTGGCCTTGTCCCTGGGCCAAGAGACCAGTGAATCTCGGAGTGGTGAGTACCTTGCCAGTAAGATGCTTGCATTGTTTTTGTAGAAAACTCCAGAAGAGCAACGACAACCAGAAAACCCTCCTGTTGAGACTTCATTGGCCGAAGATCGCCTGAACTCTTTGAAGATCAGGCCAGTTTCCCAGCCTCTTGTGAGTCCAGTCATGATGGAGTTGAAAGAAAGTGAGACTTGGATGGACAGGTTCAGGAAGCTAGAAAATGCCCTCTACCTGTGTGATCTCAGTAACACAGGTAAAGTCCAAAGCTTAATATGGGGAGATCTTTTCACTTATGTTCTAATCTGAAAATAGACACCTCCTTGTGAACACACTTTAAGAAATTTGATCTGTAAATAAACCACATGCCTCATACTGCATTGAGTACAACCATGAGATGCAAAGAGTATTCATATATAGTCCCCACAATATTGTTTATAATTTCTTTACAACTTCAGCCCTTCCTCCATTTCCCCTCCAGACCCACAATCCAATCTTGTAATTCCTAATATATCTACAATGGGAGATAGCAGGCTATCCAGCTTCCCTGGAAAGACAAACACAAGTCCTCTTCATCCATGCAGCCCCATCTCCTTCACATTTATTCTCTCGGATGTCCTACACTTCTAAAGAGTTTGTTCTCTGCAGTGCACCTTCCTTGACCCTATGATGATGCTTTTTCTAATCTGTGCCCTTCTACTAAACTGTTTGCTCCTCTTCTACCTACCCCACACCTCTTCACCTCTAAATCTTGTCCATCCAATTAGTTGTAGCCAAAAATTTTTCATTTGGAACCTAAACCATAGTCCTTATTTTCTGGAGTTGTCCGCAGCTAACCTTATCAAGGCTCACAAAGATCTTGAGTGCTCAAAGTCATATTTGACCTACTTCACTTTGTTTAATTGGGGGGGGGGTGGTTATTACTCTTTTGTAGCAGACTATATTTTTTTCTATCCCTAACACTTTGCACACTTCGGCCCAACCACTCTTTCAGAGTCAATGAGTGAACCTAAGATACAAAACCCCAAATAAAAGATGATAACTACTGGTAGAGTTACTATATAGGCATTCAGGAGAATTAAAGGCAAATGCCTAATTAAGGAGTGATTAGGAGAGGCTTTATAAATCTGAAAGGATCATTAAATATTAGGTACAGAGTGAAAGAGAGATAATGCAGTGGGAAAGCATTAGATTTGCATGCATCTGACCTGATTTGATCCCTGGCAATACATATGGTCCCCAGAGTATTGGCTAGGAGTGACTTTTGAGCACAGAATCAGGAATAGCACTGTAGCACTGTCATCCCATTGTTCATCGATTTGCTCGAGCAGGCACCAGTAACATCTCCACTGTGAGACTTCTTGTTACTGTTTTTGGCATATTAAATACGAATACATCATGAGTAGCTTGCCAGGCTCTGCCGTGTGGAATTGGATACTCTCGGTAGCTTGCCAGGCTCTCCAAGAGGGGTGGAGGAACCGAATCTGAGTTGGCCATGTGCAAGGCAAAAGCCCCACCTGCTGTGCTATCGGTCCAGTCCTAGAATCAGGAATAAGCCCTAAAAATTGAGTATGGCACCAAAAAAGGAAAGCACGGTTTGTATTAAAAGGAATAATCTATGGAACCCTTTATGGAGAAAAATAATTAGAAATACAAGTGAACCAAGCTCAGTGTTATGTATAAAACTCAATTCAAGAGGGTTGATTTAGAGACTTTAGTTGCTACTAAATGAATATTAGATGATAAAGGCAGAAATATAGGATGCAAGCAGATCTAGAGAAGTTCCTTTTTGCCCTATTTTTATTTAGGTACCATACATTACAATATGTTATGTTAATGACAGATTTAGAAAATCCTGGTCTGACCAGGAAATTTGAACTTAATTCAAAGATGATGAGTAGCAGTAGCGTCAAGAGTTTCTAAGCAGCAGAGTGGTCCTTAATGACTGTGTGCTGAAGGAAGAATAAATTAAAAGCAGGAACAGCTATTGTAAAGTCCAAATAAGAGAATGAAATCCAGATCTGAGTCAGAGACCTGGGGTATGGGAAAGAAGGAGCAGATTCGAAGCATATGCACTGAAAGTGCTGCATCCAATCACATACTGAGATTAATGAAGTTAGTGTATTATATATGGAAACTGGAAACATAGACACGAATTACAGAACGGTGATTGTTAGGAGAAGTGGAGACAGGTTAATCAAAGTATAAGCACGATATAAGAAAAATAAGTTCTGAGGATTTAACATACAACAGGAAGATTCTGTTTGGCAATCCTTTTATATATTCCAAAGATGCTATAAATATAGAGTTTTCGTGTCTTCACCACAATAACAAAATGGAAATTATGTGGTTGGGGATCCGTTAACTGGGCTTATTTTGGCAAACAATTTTCAATATATATTCATTGAATCATTAAATTGTATGCCTTAATATTAAACCTTCTTTGTCAATTTTTCCCCCCAATGGCTCATCACCCCTTATTTTTTTTCTCTTTTATTTCTTTTTTTTATTATTTTTTAAAAAATTTTATTTTATCACCATCTGGAAAGTTACAAAGTTCTCAGGTTTATGTCTCAGTTATACCGTATTCAAACACCATCCTTTCACCAGTGCCCATATTCCACCACAAAAATCCCCGGTATACCCCCCGCCCCCCACCCCAACTGTATAACTGATGAATTTCACTTCATTTTCTCTTCACCTTGATTATGTTCCATATTTCAACACAAAACTCACTATTGTTGTGGGAGTAATACCCCCAAACAAGATAACCCTATTAAGTAAGCATTTGATAATTAGTTTTCAATTAAAAGATTGTATGTTTTCAGGTTTTAGAAAAGGTTTTAGAAAAGGTTTTAGAAAAGCTTACGCGGCTGCGTGGCTCGGATGTGTCCCAGTCCCGAATCCTGGAGCCGTGTTAGTTGCTGCTCAGTGTCGCCAGGGCTCCATCTGGAGAAGGTGTGCTGGCGGCACCTCCTCCTTCCGGCTCCCCAGTGTTGTTGGCCCCAATTCGGGTCCGGAGCATTTTCCGGGCCGCGTTGCTCACCAGAATGCCTGGCCGTTCTCTTTGTCAATTTTCTCTCAATAAAGATATTAAAAAATAGTGTGGACCACGGGGTGTGGTCGAAGTGACAGAGCACATATTTTATAGTGCACTGACCAGGGGTTTATGCCTGGTGTCACACAGTCCCCTGAAAACTGAGGGCTGTGGCCCCCATAGTAATAACAGCTAAACAATAATAATCATATTAAAACAGAAATAATTGGATTTTAATTCTCTGCATAATTTTATTTGTTTTGCTATGAATTTTCAGAGATTTTCTAGAGTACATCAAATATAAATATTATAATATCCAAAGAGTTCTCATAACTATACTAAAGAAAGGGGGGAATTAAAATGAAAAACGCATCAAGCTGAATAATTTTTAAAAATCATGTATTAATACTCTGTCAGGACCTCCACACTGTCCTAAAGGCTGAACGTGAATCAGAAAAGAAGAGGCATGCTCACTGGCCTCAGCAAGCTTTTAGATAAGATAGTAACTGAAAATAGTTAAATATCGGTAAAAAAATGAGTATTTAGATGCCACTAATATGGAATAATTGAAAACACAGAGTTAACGAATCCTAAAGTAGAACTGTTGTCCCATTGTTCATCGATTTGCTCAAGTGAGCACCAGTAACATCTCCATTGTGAGACTTGCTGTTACTATTTTGGGCATATCAAATACGCCACGGGTAGTTTGCCAGCCTTAGCTGTGCGGGCGAGAAACTCTCAGTAGCTTGCCGGGCTCTTTGAGAGGGACGGAGGAATCCAACCCAGGTCTAACCCGGGTCGGTCATGTGCAAGGCAAATGCCCTACCCTACCCACTGTGCTATCACTCAAGTTCAATACTAAAGTAAGGAAGAAGAAATGAAAAGAGGCTTGTTATCAAAAGTGAATCGGGGTACTAAGAGAGGATTCCATGATGAGAGAAGTTTAATCTGAGACTTGAGGAAAAGTAGACTGAATAATTAAGGCATCTCCAAATTGAAATTCCCCATCTTAGAAAGGGAAGGATTTGGAGATAAAAATGTGTGTCATGGGGAAGAAAGGGAGAAAGAAGCTGGAAAGGTAGTTTGGTTTGAACATTAGAATTAAGGCCCATGTGTGAACTTTGAGGACCAGAAAGAGGCTTCATTCTTTACCTCAGATCCACCCAAGGGTCACTGGAGGAGAACATAAAGAAAACAAATAAGGGAAAATCCTAGAGAAAAGATCAAAGGATACTGCAATCATCTCGAGCTCGGGATTTATACCAAGATGTTCGAAGTGGTTCTGGTCTTATAAACACAACCCAAGTCAGTTCCTGAGTAGGAGAGACAAGACATTTCCAAAGAAAGAAATACTTCATTGTGATGATGATGATGGATCATAAACTTGGTTGCTAAGAGACTCCTCAAAGACTGGAACTGGATCATCTCATAACTTCTGAGCTGATCTGAGGAAAACTGGAGTTTTGTTGACTTTGGAGGCAGATTGCTGCAGGACTGAAAGGTCTTTCTCATGGCCTCTTCACTATTTATGCTTGTTTTCTCTGTTTCTATGAAATTCATTAGTTCCTTAACGGCCAAGGAATGTGTCATCCAAATCTGGGAACATCCACAACTCTCATTAATGAGGAAAGGGGATTAACTGAGGTCACTGGGGTTGTTTCTTAACCACAATGTTTAGCAGACCACCACTGTCCTACTCAAGACACTGAGCAGATGATACCTATTTTGCCCACCGATGAATCACTATTCTTTATTATGTGCTAGGGAATATGTAGGCCAGGGTGTTCTTCATCCAGGGTGAAAGCTGACTATCCATCATCAAATTAGTGTTTCTGGGAACCTACTCTGTGCTTATTCTCTAATGGGGCTTGTCAAGAAAATATCCATGAGGAGACAAAATGAGGAATGACTATGAATAACCGGTCATGATTTCTAAAGAAAGAAGGGTGGTTGAGATAAATGTTTGGTTAAATGGTAGATTTGGAATCTTCCCAGTGAGGATGGTTTGAGAGAAAATATTTAGAGTTCAAAAAGACAGAAGGCAGTGAGGACATTCTTTGCATGAGTTCTGAACTTCACCATACATTGCATTACTAATTCCTCACATCAAACACATGCTTTATGAATTAGTGTTCTTGTTTACAGAGGAGAATATCCATGCTTGTAGTGATATAGTAGCGTTCAGTAGAAAACAGGCATAACTGAAAACCAGTTCTATTGGACTACCCACGATACCAGCCTACATTTCTCATATCACAAAATACCAGAAAAAAAGCATCTACTAATGTATTACTTTGTGAGGGTTTGTTTGCTCATTTAAACTTTATTTTCTTTTATCTTGGGAAGGTATAATATTATTAAAAGTTATGGTATTGATATACAAACTTATTATCCCTCACCAGTCTTTACATATTTTCCAGTCAGTTTCCAGGGCACTACCTCTGTATTTGGGGGAAAGTAATTTCAGTGTCATTATTATAGTGTATCAAAGTAGAAGCTCCATGTATAACTGATGTAAATAAAAATTCAAAGCTTTCCATTGATTCCTATAGTGTAGACCACTTCCTCAAACTTTTTTTGGACCTCCTTCTCATCTTGTTTCTCTTCCTCTGGCCCCCATCCTGTTGGTTGGCTCCCCTTGACATGTGCTGTCCCTCCATTTAACATAGATTTTACCTGTGGACTCATTGTAATGTGGAGGACAGGGGATACACGTGGTTTCAGTTTTGAAAACTGGTGACGTGGACCATCACGATTCAAGGATATCTTTACGAAATAAAATGAGCCCTGCTTGGGACCATTTCTCCCCCTCATTCTATAATGTCATGCTGTAGCTAACTGGATAAATTCCTGCTGTCTTTTGCCTCCGTTTCTCCCTCTACAATGGGAGTTGTTTTAAGCAATAAATAACAGTATTGATAAACTATTTGGAGGGGCACCTAAAACATAATCGATTTTATTTACAGGGCTCTGTCATTCTTGATATTGTAGTTGCGCTCCAGTTACTGTTCTGCACCTTGTTATCCCCAGCCAGTCCAGGACGTTCTTTTCAGGGCCAGGAATGGTGTGGGGCCACACCCAGAGGTGCTCAGTTACTCTGGGGACTGAACCCAGTCAGCCACTTGCAAGGCAAGCACCCTACCGCTGTTTTGCTGTTTTATCTTGCAGGCTGGCCTCTCCTAGACCTTCTTAAAGTGACAGACCACTCCTCCACATTCTCTGTAACCCCAAGCACAGTGTCTGACATATGTAAGCTCACAATTAGGGGCTTATGGGTGAGGTACTCATCTTTACTAATGTTGTGATCCACCCTTAAATTCCTCTCTTCAACCTGCCATAAGGAGGGAGCGGATAGGAGAGTTGGCATATATACCATGTGGGTAATAGAGAATATTCTTTATTGAAAATTTCAACTCTGAGCTACAGCATATTAGATAATTTACCTCTGATCACTCTGTAAACTGGTGCGAGACACAATAATTACATTTTCAGGAATGCATAAAAATGAGCTGCTTAAACCCTGCCTTTTTGGAGCATGCCTGGAGACTTCAATGCGATGAAAAATAAACCAGAACAATTGGGAATTGTTTTGAGCAGGCACCCCACCTGTTTCAAAAATTGGCCTTTAAATTTTATGACTACAGAGAACAAGCTTAAATTGTTTTAGAATTTATCTATGGGTTTTATTGGGCCCTCTTTGTTTTCCCCAAATTACTCTCAAATTTCTCCTGGCATCTACAATGCACATCCAGGATAGTAAGTACCTCAAGGTAACACCTGATTTTTTAAGAAGCTTAAACTTTCCAAATACTAACATGTTATGTTTAGTTCAAAGTCATTTAAGCTAATACAGTTTTTTCTCTCTTCTTCCCCCCCACCTCCCCGCCCTTCCTACATTCTCTTAAAAACTTCCCACCCACCCAACCCAATCACAGGAGTCCTGGAGAGGGAACGAGCCAAACGTCTCATTCACAACTACAATCTCATTTACAACCTGTCCCTGAGCCCTCGGAAAATCGACCAGGCCTTGCGCAGATTCCGTGAGGGGGAAAATATGCTTTTGGAGCCAGCGCTTCGGTACTTAAAGGAGCTATGATAACAAACCCATATTGTGAGAACAGATGTTTCCTTTATCTCCCTTTTCACCCAGACACGTGGTACTCCGAAGCCCGAGTACGGAGTGGAGGCACTGTCAGCGTGGAGGCCTCATCAGCTACCACAGACACTTTGGACCGGGGCTTGTTTCTGGCGAGGATGCTCACTCAGAAACCATTCCAAATGATCCGAGCAAACCAGGCCTCGTCTTCTGAGGTGGCAAGAACCCAATGGCTTAGAATCCTCTTCTGTTCTAATAAAGTATATTATTGGTATCACATACTCTTTCCTTATGTGGCTGATCAAACTGTGTCTTCCCCTCCCTCGTAGGCCAAGCCAGTGACAATATGCAGATGTTGTGAACCCCATAAACGCCTGGCACAAGGCAGATGAGAGAGCTTGCATGGGCATGAGCAAATCGGCCCTTCCTCTTGTCGCTATTCTAGGAAAGCATTTCACATTAAGCAGAAAATAAAAAGAATTCACCACAGGTTAACTTAACACTAAGCAGCAGAAGAGTAATTCCAGGCATTTTGCTGAATAAATTTTCCTTAGTAAACAACTAGGTGGTGTTATGCTATCTCCATGGATATGGATATTTTCTCAGAGAACTGGATAGCAACTTGTTTTCTTTCTCTTCTATTTTTTTTTTTAATGGAGGGTGGGAGGTTATCCCAAGCAATGCTCAGGGGGCCCAGGGACTGGGCATTATTCAACCAGCGGGGGGCAGAGGGTTCAATGCTTGGGCCCACCAATGCAATGCAACTGGTACTCAGGCACCATGCAGAGCTAGAGATCAAATTCAGGGATTTGGGCATGCAAGGCACATACTCTCGCCCTTTGAGCTACCTTCCTGACCCAAGGTAGATGTTTTGAAGGGAGATTTCTCGAACAAAGGATTCTAGAAACGTGTAATTTCTTGGCTCCCTCTGGCAGGAAGATCCCACAAAACTGCACTGATTTTTGGTCCTTAACAACCTCCAGAGTCTACACTTCTATGCAATACATGCGTCCCTGCGCATCTCACCCCACAGGCAGCATGATCTCACTGAAAGAGCCCTGGCCCTGGGCTGGAGAGACAAATGCATTCCCAGAACCATCATCACAGCCAGTGACCTGGAGCCTGATTTTTATATCTGTGTGGGAGACAGGGTGAAGGGGTCAAGCCAAGGGAGGAAGAAAACACAAGGGTCTTTGAGAATCTCACTGTGTCCATTTACAATACTAGGGAGTCTCATCAAATCTGATGAGCAAAAAAATTTAAGAAGAAAATAATTTGCATCCATTAAAAGAAGTGGCGAAAGGCCGGCTAGTCTGAGCTGCTTCCGTGCTTATAATTCTTGAGTTGCCTTAGAAAAAAATTTTTTTCCTCTGAAGGCAATTTTTTCCTCAATATCTTAGAAACATGAGGACCAGGGATATGGCTAAAATACTGGAGCAGCTGCCTAGCATTTGTAAGGCATTGAGTGTAATACCCACCACCTCATGCCTCCATGCATCTGCCAGGTTGAAGCAAAGCAAACTCAGCAAAGAGTCCTTGGGTCGACTAACTGCCTTTTAGGCCACGGAAGTAAGCAATCAGCATTTGCTTTCTCATCATTCCAAAATACCAAATTAGAATCACTGTATCACCGTCATCCCATTGCTCATCGATTTGCTCGAGTGGGCACCAGTTAACGTCTCCATTGTAAGACTTGTTGTTACTGTGTTTAGCATATCAACTATGCCACGGGTAGCTTGCCAGGCTCTGCCCTGTGGGCAAGATACTCTTGGTAGCTTTCTGGGCTCTCCAAGGAACCGAACCCAGGTCAGCCACGTGCAAGGCAAACACCCTACCCGCTGTGCTATCGCTCCAGCCCACACAAACACACATACGCAAAGTAAAGAACAGGTGTTACTGATGAAAGGGAGAAACTGCTCACAGATCACTATAAGTGTGTAAAATAGTGCAGCAAGTGTGGAAGTTTGAGGCGGCTCCTTAAAAACCGAATGAGGGGCTTGAGAGTAATAATTGAATCATTTCTCCCAGAGTTCTGTGCCAACAGACCATGCACACCCCTTGTTTCAGAAGTGTCGGCTAAATGCTTGTATAAGTAGCATCGTCCTGGCCAGATCTGGAGCCACAATCATGCGACCAGCACCCCCCTGTAACAGAGAGTAGGAAAAGAATTATGTTTCCAAAGTATTCCAGGATGTGCTCTGGCTCTTAGAAATAGGTTTTTTGTTGTTGTTTGTTTGTTTTTATCAAGTTATCATCTCCCTATATTTACGGCCTGTGAAGGAGTCATCTAATTTTCTCATGGGAGTGGTATAAACAATGAAATCAGCACTCTTCAGGCAGTTTCTTGCACAATGTAGAGACGGGTCTTTCTGATGTCCCTTCAGTTTACTACCAAGCATCAGGAAGCTTAACCAATGATCTATGAGAAGCACAAAAGGAAGGCCAGGTAACTTACAGCAAAATAAAATTTGGGATATTTATTCCTTGATAGTCTTCTTTAGACACTCTCAACTACTTCAACTCAAGAGATGTGTGTGTCTATGTGTGCATGCGCGCGTGTGCACACATACGAACACACATGCTCACATACACAGACGTGTACATGTACGGTGTGTGTAGTGGTTATGCTGGTGTGGGTAAGACTTACACACTGCATAGGTAAGTGGTAGACTTTCTTTGGAAGGAGGGGTAGGCACATGCAGTGATGCTCCAGGCTTACTCCTGGATCTGCATTCAGGATCTGCATTCTGGTGGACTTGGGGGACCACCTGGGTATTGGGGATTGAACCCAGGTTGGATGTGGGTCACTGAACAAAACCTCTGGTCCAAAATACTAGACTTTGAATAAAAAAAAACAATGGAACTAATATTCCACTTCCTTTGTAGAGCAGAGCTTCAGCGTAAGGTGACAAGATGGTCATAGATAACCCGTGCCCTGGGGAAGCGAACAGGTGGGCACCAACAGGAAGATTCTACAAGGTCGTTGTTATTCCACACGTTGCTCTGACTTTATGGCTAGAGCATCTTCATGCTTCGCTTTGAGAAAATGTATTTTATTTCCTCTGTTAGATCTCATGCCCTTCTCAAGGCAGAATCAATACTGGGTAGAGGAAGCACAGCCTCTGTGTTTTGCTAAGTCCAACATAGTCTTTCCTCATGGGTATCTGTGCAGAAGGCTGACACAACTTCTATTTGTCCTGGAGAAACTTGGTGTCCACTTTGTCTGCCCCGCTCTCGCAAAGCTCCCACCTTTGAGCATAGAAGAGCTGTGTAGACATGGTGGAGGCTGGGTCTCGGCAGCAGGATTGATTCTTCCCCAGGTGTAAGACCTGAATCACTTCCCACCTCCTCCATGGAGTCTTTCCCATTAGAACAAATACAGGCAAATTTCCTTGCATGATCCCTGGCATGTAAGTCATGCTTCGTAAGGGAAAACGTGTTTTCTGTTTGACTTTCACACAGTATTTCACCTCACCCACTGGGCCAAATTGTTCAGTGCCCTTTCAGCACCTATCCCAGGAGTCGACACCTTCTAAAGCAGTGCCTGTCTCACTGGTCTTGTACTCCTCCACATGCCAGCCTATCTGTTCTCTCACTTGCACCTACTTCTCACAGGAACCCAAGTCAGCCCTAGGAAAGGGCTTGGACACTGCCCTTAGGAAAGTGAGAAACTGAGGCTCAGGCGGGAAATGTTCTTGTCTGAGATCTTAAGGCTACTAAGGCACTGAGCCAGGAAGTGTTCCATGCTCAACTAACTTCCGGTCTCGTGGTTCTGCAAGTTCTGGAAAGAACAAAAAACACATGGAATTTCCTTGAATATGTGTGGTCTATGTTCTCCTTGAGTCTGACGATTACCCTGTGCCAAGGACCAACGTCTTCATCTTGGTCCCCAGCCCAGAGCAGATTCACCACCAAGTCGGTACCTGAAAAAACTCTGCTGAATGGAGACCCTATTGGGAAAACCCTTGCAGCCTTTTGCCTTGCTCTAGTTCTCCCAGATATATCATCGCCCTCTGGGGTCTGGGAGAAAGGGCGTTTTTCAGGACTCATGGCATGAAATGTTCACACAAGCCAGAAGCACAAGGGCTCCAAAGAATTTGCTAGGTGCTTGCTGACTCTTCAAAGGAATTTCCCAAGATCATTAAGAGAAACAATAAGGGGGTTTGATATTCTAATTGGGATCAAAAATTGGACAGCTTTGGAGCTGGCCAGAGAACTGTGAAGCTCTGAAAACAAATGCTTGCCTTTCTTCTCTCCCTCTCCTCCCAGCCCCTCTGTTAAGAGCCTTTCAGGGACAGTTCCAGCGCTCCTTAGCAACAAAGGCGGGGTTCCCAGAGCCAGGGTGCCTCAGGAATGCCAGCCATCCCCCTCATTAGCATTCAGGGCCCTTCTTCTGCCTTCACAGTTGGCCACGGGACTATGCAAAAGGCAAAACGGTTTGGGGGAGACCCAGCATTTAGTATGGTTTGTTGGGAAGTGGGAGGCCTCCACAAAGAGTTTCCAAACAAAAGGCATCAATATTATTTGTGGAGCCATCAGACTGCCTGGGGCACAATATGGCTCTGGCTCGGCTCAGACACATGCCTGTTTCCCCGGTTCGGTGTGAAGTCTGCACGGGACCAACCCAGGCACATCTTGGCCCTGGAGGCCAACACAGTGGAACTCCTTTCTCCTTTCTCCTTCCCTCTCTCCTACCTTGTCTCTCCTCGGACTCAGTTTGTCCAGGTAAGACAACGGGTGGACTCTAAGTGGCGGCAGGAGTTCTCGGAGGAGTACGAACAGAGGGTTAGTGGTCAGATGGAAGGACAATTGTGAACAGATGGCGCTGCTGGGAAAAGACCCCAGACATGCTCACAAGCAGATTGGGCTCTGACAAAGACTCATCTGGTCGAGAGCAATTGATGCTTTTAACCAAACCCTGGCCCAGAAACATACCCCACTCTCCC
This sequence comes from Sorex araneus, assembly GCF_027595985.1. Lineage (NCBI taxonomy): Eukaryota > Metazoa > Chordata > Mammalia > Eulipotyphla > Soricidae > Sorex > Sorex araneus. The sequence continues at coordinate 16,084,299 of NC_073306.1, forward strand.
ACGCAAACCTCAACAGCTCCCTGAGGAGACCCCTACCCACATTCTGTCTCATTGGAATTCCAAAATACAGAACAATGGGCCAAATCTTATAAAAATTCCAACCAGCAAAGCTATTTGTCAACATTAGCCCAGAACCGTTCCCAAGCTTTCTTTCTGCCGCCCTATGTTCTTAGGTTGAGCAGCTTTAGGGATGTGTAATCCCCTCATTGCTTGGTTTCTTTTCCTCTCCTTTTGCTTCTCTAAAGTCAATCTCTTTTTATTCCTTCATTCATCTTCCCTGCTGGCTAAAGAGAGACAGTAAAATTTGGTCAGTCACAGATTGGGGAGAAAACTGAAAGGGCTTGTGTGTGTGTGTGTGTGTGTGTGTGTGTGTGTGTGTGTGTGTGTGTGTGTGTATGTGCGTGTGTGTGTGCTTTGCATGCAAAAGGCCCAGGTTTGATCCCCAGCATCACTGCCAGGTGTGGACCAAAAACAAACAAACAAAAAATTGATTAATCATTATAAAGATAGCACTGACTGGAGAAATAGCACAGTGGGTAGGGCGTTTGCTTTGCACACAGCCGACCCAGGTTCAATTCCTCTGTCCTTCTCGGAGAGCCCGGCAAGCTACCAAGCATATTCCACCCTCGAGGCAGAGCCTGGCAAGCTATCCATGGCATATTCAATATGCCAAACACAGTAACAAGAAGTCTCACAGTGGAGACGTTACTAGTGCCTGCTCGAGTAAATTGATGATGACAGTGCTGCAGTGCTAATGATAGCACTAATCCTGTTCTTGAATTAATCAGGGAGAGAGAGAGAGAGAGAGAGAGAGAGAGAGAGAGAGAGAGAGATTGTCCAGAACAAGAACTACTTGCAGAGGGGATTAAGATGGACAAAAGGGAACTGGGTGAAGTAGATGTTTAAGCAATTTAGCTAGTTTGCTAGATTAAATACTTAGTACGTAGTACTAAATACAAAAAACTAAGGGTCTTAGATAACATAAACTTATTGTACCAAAATTGGGGAGGATAGAAGGACAAAATTTGGGTTGTCCTCAGAGCTCGTTCCTAGAAGAGCAAGGGCATTCTGTTCCTGCCTCACCCCAGCTTTGTCACCCCAGTTTGCTGACAAGGCTCCAAGTTCCTTGGCTTGTAGATATAGCACCTGGATCTCCGCTTTCATCTCAAAGAAGACTCATGTACTTGTCTATCTCTGTGTCCCCGTTTTTCATTTTCATAAGAACAGCACTGGTGGGGCTGGAAAGATAGTAGAGTGGTTAGGGTGCTTGCCTAGTACACACCTTACCTGGGTTCAATCCCTGATGCCTTATGTGGTCTCCTGAGCCCTTCCAGGGATGAAACCCAAGAGCAAAACCAAGCGTAATCCCTGAGTACTGCTGGTTGTGTCTCCAAACAAAACAAACAAACAAACAAGAACATCATTGGCAATGAATCATGGTCCATTGTAATGACCTCAGGTTAATTTAAGTACTCTTTTTAGATCCTAGTTCCAAACAGATTCCACTCTTTGTACTGGGGGCTTAAGTCACCGATACATCTTTCGTACAAGGTACCATGAAACCAATGCAACCCATAACAGCAACAAGGTAAATAGTTGAACATCTGTGATCAGCACATTTTTAGGTTTGTCCTGGAAATAAGGAGGTAAAAGGGGGGTGCAGATGGGGGAGGAGTCATTATCTCCCTTTGAGGGAAATAGGGCTTCCTGGAGGAAAAGGTACTGTCTCCATCTGGAATGAATAGTTGGATTTTTCCAGATCAGTGAAAGAGAGAGGTTATTTCCAGAAAAGAAACGAGTATGTGCAAGGTAAATCTGATCTTGTCACCTAATATTTTTTAAAGATTTTTCCATTCCCTGCAACACATACCCCCACCTTCACAAACACACAAACACACACATACACGCAATATTCTGTATGTACACTCTCCTAGCTCTCCATAAGCCAGCACTTAGGTTCCTTTCCACATCTTTGACGCTGGACTGACTTTAGAGATTAGGGCACACAAGACTCCATGGGTGCCTAGGGCAGCCTCAGATAAATAGGACTTTACTCCTGATAGTCACAGAATTAAAACTTGAATTCCCCTGTTAAATGAAGATTGCTGGAAAGAGTAAATTGCTCTTGAAATATATGAGAAATTCCAAAAACTGTCCCACTGCACTAACATTAAAGCTTGGGAATTCTGGGTCCTGTGGATAATAGATTATGATACCGCATTATATAAAATCATTGTATTTTTAAATTGTATTCGTATATCTCATAAATATTGTTTTTCAAAATATTGTTCAACACTTTGGCCTCCCCTGACTTTCCCATTCATTGACCTCAGACATGGTCTGTGACTTATGACTCCCTTCTCAGTGAGAGAATTGTCGACCCCACCCTAAGGGTCCCAATCAACTCAAGAGTGTGACTTTGTCAGTAGTGTAAAAGAAACCGGTGGATCCAACTGTAACATTTAGGGCATTGTGTGGTCCTTCCTTGTTCTTTTTTAATATTCTTCTACTGTAAACTAACAATCTAAGTTTGAATCTCCGTAGGACGAGAATCAAAGGCAAAGTGGAACAGAATATGAGTGAACATCCTGGGCATCATCAGAGACAGATATTTGAATAAAATTTAAAGGTTGAGTAGTATGAGCGAAAAAGTGTGCTATTAAGAATTGGACAGAAAGAAAAGAAAATCCCCTGCCATAGAGACAGGCTTGGGGTGGGAGTGGTGTATGGGCGTGATGGAAAGAAACCTGGGGACACCAATGCTAGGAAATGTACACTGGTGGAGAGATGGGTGTTGGAGCACTGTGTGACTGAAACCGAATCATGAACAGCTGTGTAAGGGTCTCTATCACAATGATTCAATAATATATATATACATATATATATATACATATACATCTATGTGTGTATGGCGTTATCAGCACCAGACATATGGGCTGGAGCGATAGCACAGTGTAAGGCATTCACCTTTCACGCAGCCGACCTGTGTACGATTCCTCCACCCCTCTCGGAGAGCCTGGCAAGCTTCAGAGAGTATCAAGCCCGCATGACAGAGCCTGGCAAGATACCCGTGGTGTATTGGATATGCCAAAAACAGTAACAATAAGTCTCACAATGAGAGACGTTACTGGTGCCCGCTCGAACAAATCAATGAGCAATGGGATGACAGTAATATGTGTGTATGTATATATATAATATATATACACACACACATATATATAAAATTGAAGATCATTTGCTATCAGAGCTAAGCATATGAGTAAGCTTACTGAGACATCCTGTCAAGGAAAAGGGACACAATTCCCAATAAAAGTCTTTTCTTATATGGTTGTATAAAGAAGTTGCAGGAACAATACTTTGAGTGTCCTGTCTACGATTTGTCATGAGTTCCCGTACTGACTTTCGGACACCTGTAGACCTGTTTCTCAGAATGTGTTTCCTGGAGCACCAAGCTCTCCAGGCAAGGGTTTCCTTTTCTCATACGCTCAGGAAGCAACATTTGTAATGCTTGGAATGCCCAATGCAAAGACGATGAAAACTGGACAAAATCTCCTCTTATCTTTGTTTGACCCCAGTTTATCAAAAATACCAAAGTACCTCTTATTTTAACATTCCTCAGCAGTGCACAATAGTAAAAAAAAAAATTCAATCTTAAACAATGTTCTAGCACCTTTAGCTCATAAGCCATATGATACACTTATTTACTCATCACTGTCACTGTCATAGATTTGTTCAAGTGGGCACCAGTAACGTATTGTTACTGTTTTTGGCATATCAAATACGCCACGGGTAGCTTGCCAGGCTCTGCCCTGGGAGCGCGATACTCTCGGTAGCTTGCCGGGCTCTCAGAGAGGGGCGGAGGAATCGAACATGGGTCGGCCACGTGAAAGGCGAACGTTTACCGCTGTGCTATCGCGGGCGATCTGTATTTACTTATCAATATATATATAAATACTTTGCCCCAGGCCTTGTTCTCCAAAAGTGCCAGAGCTTGAATAGGGCCAAACTAATAGCAAGGCATTATATTTTTATAAATGAAAAGATGTTACATCAAAATGGCTCCTTTCACCCAACAAATAAGACCAGCTACGGTTTAGCTAAGATATTGTTAGAGGGAGAAAACCCAAAGGGTTGGTGCTCAGGCGTCACATGCTGGCGGCCTGGATTTGATCCTTGGCACTGAATGCTCCCCAGGGCACTGCCAGCCAGCAGTTGGCCCTGAGCACTGCTAGATTTGGTTCAATATAAAAACAAATCGAAAAGATCTTATTTAAAGGAAGCATTTCATTTCTTTTATCTCGCCACTACCCATCTCTCTTAATGCTTTGTCATGACTCCCCCATCTTTATTTCAGCCACGCTGACTTTCCACTGCTTCCTAAAGATATCGTGTATATTTACGGATTGTTTTTCCTGCGGCAATTCAATTCTCTCTCTTGTATTTGCTTACTTTAATTGTCAAATTCCTTTTGACCTGCAAGATCAAAAATTCTATGTCCCTCTCTGGGTAAAACTCAAACCCAAACCCACACATGCCCTTCATTACAACCACTTCTGAATAAATGGTCCATCCCAAATAAACCATCTCAAGCTCAGATCACTCCCCCACTAGAGCTGACCTTGATACAAACACTTTCAACTTCTCCCTCAACCACTCAGCACGTTAGAAAGAAAGAGAAGGAACAGAATCTAGGTAAGTAAGAAGTTTATCTTTTCTCTTTTTGTCTAAAATAGAGCGAGGATCAAGGAACACTCAAGGGATATGAATTTTGTTCAACTTGAGAAAAAAATGTGTTAACAAACAGAACTGGAAACTAGGAAGTGGGCTGCTGCTATAACTTTTGGTCCCCAAAAGAATTGAAAGTGGCTGAAAAACTTGCTAATGAGAGGAAACATGAATGCTTCCAAGAACAGAATGTTGTATAAGGCAGAATGTTTAGGTTTTAGGTAGCGGCTGAAAGGTGCCTGGGTCCTAGTCTCCTTATGCCTGTGGAAAAAAAAAATGAGAATATAGCATTGCCTTATGACTGAATTAATCTCCACTTCTTTGTGGGAGGTACAGACAGAGAGAGTTTCTAGAACCTGAAGTACAATCTTCAGTCTGAAAGGAGTAGGGGCTCATGACTCACCCCATCCTGCAGTCATTGAATTTCTGACCAGGCCCACTGTAAGGGCCTCTGTGTTCCCCGGGACCTGATTCCCCTATCAGATGTCTCTTTTCAGGGATAAATGGGATAATAATGGATCAGGCGTTGAGAAAATGCAGGAAAACTGGTGAGCAGTTTGCCTACGAGAATGCTGACTTTGCTAGAGATGCAGGGAAAGCTGGAGACAGAGATGAGGAAGTACCTTCCCTGCACGCAGTTCTGGTTGCCGTCCTTGCCAGAGCTGCCAGCCTGACTCCCTACTGACTCATGATCCAGCTGCCAGCTGCAGGTTTGCCTCGTTCAGAGTCAGACTGCAGCGTGCTAATAACTGTGTTCCCACACCCCAGGGATGCTTGGTATTTGCTTCCAGATGCCTGGTGCCAAGATTCCCTGAACCCAAGGGAAGGGGCAAGAAGCTCTCATTGTGGACACATGCAATATGCCATATTTGGGGAGTTCCTCTCATTCTTGTGACAGCATCCAGAGACAGAAATTATTTCTATGTCATGAATAAAGATCCTTGTGTTTCAGATACTCAGCCAAAAAAATGGTTAACTCATCATTTAAACACGATATTCCCAAATCTAGGCAGCCTGCAGGGTCCAGTAACAGCTTGGGTTCTGTAGCCATTTGGACTTCAAATTCTTCTGACTTCGATGTCTAGGAAGTCCCAAAGAGGAATCAAGAGAGCTATGCTAGGAGTATCACGTTTCACTCAAGTGAGAGGAGGAATCCGGAGTTCTGACCTCTGTCAAAGATCAAGAATCAGGGACGCTGTCTCGTTTGCCAAGACGTCAAAAATCAGATGGGCCAGACACGTAATGTGATTCATAGATGACCATTGGACTAGAGCTGTTACCGACTGGATTCCACGGGACACCAAAAGTCCACATGGCCGCCCACCTATGCGATGGTCAGATTTCTTTGTCAAAACCCTGAGTGAACGATTTGAGGCTCTTCCTGTTCTTGGAGCGAGCAGAAACCATTGGGCTACACTAGCACGTGACAGGGACAAATGGAGATGTTACTGGTGCCCACTTGAAAAAATTGAAGATGACAAATTGAAGATGATAAATGATACAAGTGGTAGATGTCTAGGAAAGGAAGAAACAGGCTCATCCCTCTCTGGGTACTTATGGATCAGAATATGAAGATCCATATCCAACTTCATCCAATTTAGTGCAATCCCTCTCCCAGCTAACGCCTCACTTGAGAACACCACTCACTGACGCCAGGATTTCCTTCAAGCTTTTCAGCAATCCGTATCAGAATGGTCTAAGTAACTTATTCATATACGCGTAGCTGAGTTATCTGTTAACTGGAAATCATCATGTATACCACCGATATACCAAGCAATGTCTTGACATACATTCCTGTCAAGAATCTCTGAGATTCCAGGGCTGGAGCACAGCGGGGAGGGCGTTTGCCTTGCACATGGCCGACCCAGGTTCGATTCCCAGCATCCCATATAGTCCCCTGAGCACCACTAGGAGTAATTTCTGAGTGCAGAGCCAGGAGTAACCCCTGTGTATCACCAGGTCTGACCCCAAAAGAAAAAAAAATCTCTGAGATTCGTATCCATCCCATCTGTTCACCAATTCATTCATCAATCCAACAAGTACAGTCATCTCACTGTCCTTGGAGTCATTCTGGGCATGGATCATGTAGAAATGAGAGAGGTAGGGCTCATAATCTATTTGGTGTTGATTATGAGCTGTTGAGTCATGAGTTCGTCATGAGTTCCCGTACTGACTTTCGGACACCTGTAGACCTGTTTCTCAGAATGCATTTCCTGGAACACCAAGCTCTCCAGGCAAGGGTTTCCTTTTCTCATACGCTCAGGAAGCAACATTTGTAAATCTTGGTTTAGCTAAGATATTATTAGAGGGAGAAAACCCAAAGGGCTGGTGCTGTTGAGAACAGAGTGTACATGCTGAGTGAGAGAAGAGCAGGAAAACAAAGCTACTCAAGAAGAGATCTCGTCCCCTGTGACAGGAGAGTCACTTCTGTCGGGGAAGGCTTCCTGGAACTCTGCTGAGTGAACTGAGTCCTGGCAGGAGAGGAGCAATTGGCCCCAAGTGGGATGGAAGAGAAACCCTGGAGAGACAAGTTTGAATTTTCCAGGGAGGTCACACAAGTGAGCAAAGTCTCAGAGAAAACTCTGGAAACTCTGAACTATGGTTCATGAAGCTCCAGAAAGGAGAGAAAGCACAAGACAGTCATTCAGTCTTTGCAGCCGATGTCCTGCCTGTGCTCCAGACAGACAGAGGTCTGCAATCAGATGACTATTTTGTTGTGCTAGGGGGCAAAGCTTTCAGGGGGAAAGTTTTGAGATACAAGAACAAAGAAAAAAGATTCTCGCATACGACTTTAGTGAGTAAAGCACTTCATATGACTGATTCTTAGGTTCACCTGTAAGGCCAACTTTGATGGTCCTACTTTGTAGGACCATCATAAATATGAAAACACCACAAGAGAGTCTAACCCTAAAAATGTCCCATTAAATCATAACAGCAGGGGGCTGGAGAAATAGTACAGTGGATAATGGGTTTGCCTTACATGCCACTAACCCTGGTTCTATCTATAGTGTTGTACATGATATTGTACGGAGCCCTACCAGGGGTCACTTCTGAGTACAGATCTAGGAATAGCCCCAAGCATTGGGTGTGACTCCAACCCTCCCCCCAAATAGAATAAAATAAAATAGCAAATATATATATATATACACACATATGTATATACATATTATAGTTTCCATGTTCTAGAAAGACCTGATCCAAAGAAAAAGGGCCTTTGGTGAGAATGGCCTTTCTCAAAAGACCCAAGAGACAGAGTCATCAGCTCAGCCGCTTCAAGGTCGCACCCACAAGGCATGACTGATGTGTTTAGATTAAGTTTTAAAGCACCATTATTTTTCCTCCTCCCAGCCTCCCAGGAACGCTGGTAGTTGTAGCACATTAGTTAATTTCATGGCCCTGTTGTGAATCTTACAATATTTCATCCTCCTAATTCAAAATACTCATTCCAAGTGGTTCCAACTTCACAAATAAATAATTCCTGTTGGAAAATGTGGTTTTTCCATCTGCCTAGCCCATATTCCATCTGTTCCTATGAGCTTATGGTCAGACAGTGCTGGGTCTCGAGGCCTTGTTGATTAGTCCTGATTTAGGAAGGAATAGCTTTCTCCCAGATGGATTGTGCATTAGTGATAATGATTAGTTTCCACTGTTATTAGTTACTGTGTTAGGAGACAGTTTTAGAGATCCGGAAGTAGATCTGAAAACACAAGCTAATGGGAGAGTAAAGTCATGTTGAGCGCCCACTATGCATTTGACACGTTTCTTGGTACCGAATAATTGAACCATCGCAACAACCCAAATGGTAGATATGATTTATGAACCTCTGTAGATGAGGCAACTGTGGGTCAGAGGGATATAAAAACTTTCCCAAGGTCATATAATTTGTAAGTAAAGAATCTATGAAAGCTCTCCTAAGCTAAGGCTCTTTCCACAATATCTGAGTTTTTAAAGAGGATTTTGCTTTTAAAATGAACAGTGTATTCAACCAATGACAGCAGTGAGTGGAGTTTTCAGTATTACAGTATGTGCTCAGACAGGAGGCTCTGAGTTTCATCTCTGGCACCAAAAATAAATAAAATAAATAAAACAAAGATACATTTATCACATAATCATGCTTTTGTTTCTTCACAACACCATGCCATTTTGTCACAGGAGAGGTCCAGGAAGTAAAAGCGATCTGTTTTTATAGCCTCATCATGCCATAGAGGTGGGCAGAGGAAAAGGACAATTTCTGATGTGATTCAAGTTCCATCTTTGAAATAACAAAAGAAAATGAGTTTGGAAACTTAGATTTTTATCTTGAATCCTAAACTTCTTTTTTTCCTGGCTCTACCTGTCTATGCTCAGGGCTCACTCCTGGCTCCAAGTTCAGGAATCATACCTGATGCACTGGAAGAACCATATGTAGTGATGAAGATTGATCCCAGGTAGGCCACATGCATGGCAAACGTCCTAAATGCTGTACTATCTCTCTGGCTCCCTGACTAATCATCTTAATAGCGAAGACAAACCACTAAAGTGTCTTTAAAAAAGCTTTTCTCTCCCTAAATGGAAAGTGACACTCCATCTTACTCTGAGATAAACCCTAATAGAAAAGTCAGCCACTTAGGACCCATGTGGCAGAGCTGACCTTGGCATCAGTTCTCTGCACTGAGGTCTCTGACATCAAATTAAGATCGTATCACAGAATGAACTATACCTGAACTTGTGGCTCCGTATTCAACCAGCCCTAGGAGACCTTTGAGAGTATGGGGTTCATATATATATGGTACTGAAAGTAAAACTCGGAATATCGAAGACATTCCTTTTTCCTCTTCTGTCTGCAGCTGAAAGGGATGTTTTCTTGTATCTTCTACCCTTTGGTTGGTCCTTCTAAGAGTACATTCCCCCAGGCTGGTTGGCGAAATCTAAAAAGATCATCAGGTTGCTCAGTGAGAGCTAAAATTGCTCTGTTCCCAGGGTCAGTGGCTGAGAAGATCGTGAAAGAGAGAGCCAAGAGCAAGCCAGAGTCCCTGCAGCTCGGAGACTGGGCTCCCTCTACCCCACAGCCTGACACAGAAGACAGTATTGTGCAAGAAATGGTGGACTAGAGTAATAAAGGCAATAAAATTGGAGTCATAGAAGTCTAGAATATCAGCACTGAAGCAACCTAGAACATTTCCGACTCGAAGGGCTTTATGAAGCTCTCTCTTGGTTCTTTCTCTCTCGCTCTCACTCTCACTCCCTCTCTCTTAACTTGGCCCTGGTTCCTCATCTCCAAATTAAGCATATTAATGTTGTTTCCAACCTCATACTGCTCTTATGATAGTTTAATGAGTTCATGTATATAAAGTGCCTAGAACAGGGCCTAGGAGGAAGCAAGTTGTATGCAGTGTTAATATTTTAGCCTTCCTTTTCCTTTCTAGCTCTTCCTGGTGAAATATAATAACCAAAAAAAAAAATTTCCTCTAAGTCACAGAACTTGACAATAGCCAACAAGGAAGAAGAGATCAATCCTCCATAACCAAAGAACATCACCCCACTCCACCCCTGCAAAAACAAAACCAAAAAAAACAAAAACAAAAACCAAACAAAAAAAATCATTTCAATGATTAGGAAACAAGAGCTCCCTCTGCTGCCCAAAACCAAAATAGCACCATCATTCCCTCAGATTCATTAATATTCTGTCCTTTCTGCCCTGCCAGTCTTGCCTCTTGAAAATGCGCTTCCCAGACTGATGAAATTGCTTCTATGTACTAATATCATCAGTGAGACGTTTTGCTAAGCAGCTGACTCATGACTTTTTTCCAATCAAAAGGAACCATCCTTCTAGGCTCTCGTTAGAATTTGAACAGCTGCCTGTTCTCCTGTTCCCATCAGGAAGCAAGGCTCTGAACTGTGGAACCTCAGTAATGGAAGGAGGGCATTGTACCCACTGAAAACGGAGCAGAAGAATTGGAGCATTGTGGCAAACCGATCCCACTCACCAATCACTCTGTAATGTGACTCTGTTCAAGGTAAACTCATTTGTCTTATTGAACAGTTGGCTTAAAAAAAAAAATGGAGCCCTAGCTTTGCATTTCTGACTCCCCTCAAAAGAACTCTTTCAAAGATGTTGGGATGAATTATCAGACTTTTTGCTAAGATGGATCCTGTGTATGGAGTAAAATGGGATGTGGGTTTCCATTTCCTCAGGAAGGAAACTAGAGTTTATTGGAAGTCTGTAACATCAGCCACATCCAGTTTTCCCCTCCTTGAATCCTTGTGAGGTCAAATTTACTGTATGAATTGTAGATTGTAGATACAGGTACAGAAGCTTCTAGAATGTGGCCCCAAAGTCACAACACTGGTCAGTCAGCAGAGTCACTTAAGTACCCGAGTTTCTCGTTTGGGGACCATATCGAATGATGCTCAGGGATTACCCCTTGTTCTGTGCTCAGGAATCACTCCAGGCAGTGCTCAGGGTACCTTATGGGGTGCTGGGGAGTGAAGCCATGTCATATGCATGCAGAAATACTGCTCTACCTGCTGTGCTATTACAGCTCAGGTCCCAAGTAGCTGAGGTTATGGGAGGTGCTGTATTCCAAGCATCTAACACTATCCTGAGAAGACTGTGATAACACCAGAAGCATGGTTTTCAGAGACAGGAATTCCTTATTTAACTCATAGGGATCTTATAAAGTACTTCAGGTGGGATACCCTCCAAACTTTCTCCAGGAAGGACCTTAAGTTTTCCAGGGCCTACCTAGAGTGCATAAACCTTCAAAGTGATAGAATATACTTAAAGACTTAAAGAAGGAATAACATCAATTCTACACTAATTCTCCTAGAATATGAAAGAGGAGAAAATACTACCCAGTTCATTTTTTTTTGAGATTACCTAGAAACCTGCACCAAAGGCACAACAAAGAAATATAGAGACCATTATTCCTCATAAACACATCTCAAATTTCTTTAACAAGGTACCAGCAACTTAATCCACCAAGATATTAAAAATACACTACCAAATTAGGATTTCTGGGGAATTCAAGATTGGCTTAACAATCAGAAAACAACTAATGTAATCACCATATCACACACCAAAAAAGAAAGTTCATAGGATTACCTGAACACACAAAGAAAATGATGATACCCAAGTCCAAAATAACTTTCACCTCTAACGAAATCATCAGCCATATCATCCCCATAAACTCTTCTCTATAGTCACACTCCCCCTCACACATACACACATAGAAGCACAAACATAGGCACATAGACACATACAGACACACTCCTCTCCACCTCAAATTTTCTTCTTCCTTTATCTGATTCAGAACTCAGGGCAAATTCTGAACCACTCACATTGCCAGTCAGTAACTGACTATAAACTAGTTTCCACCCCAGCATATGTAAAGTGAAGCAGGAGAGAGAGAGAGAGAGAGAGAGAGAGAGAGAGAGAGAGAGAGAGAGAGAGAGAGAGAGATCAATGGACTGGAACACATGATTTACATGAAGGAAGCTAGGTCGGGTACAGAACACACCTCATATGGCTCCCCACAGTTCCAGAAGAGACCCCCGACACCTAAGCAGAAATAACTCCTGGGTACAGCTTCCTGCACTTTCTCTCTGATGATCCTTCTTAAGTTTACAAAGATTGTTTTAGTACTTTATAGCTAAGGACTGGAGTGATAGCACAGCGGGTAGGGCATTTGCCTTGCACACAGCCGACCTAGGTTCGATTCCTCAGTCCCTCTCAGAGAGCACAGCAAGCTACCAAGAATACGGCAGAGCCTGGCAAGTTACCCGTGGCATATTCAATATACCAAAAACAGTAACAAGTCTCACAATGGAAACATTACTGGTGCCCACATGAACAAATCGATGAACAACAGAATGACAGTGCTACAGTGCTACTTTATAGCTCAAGAAGCTCCCATGTCAGCTCACTGCTCTCTAGTGGAATCCACATCACAGCTTAGGGTGCATGATTTTTCATCTTTTTTCTGTGGGACTCTTTTTCTACCTCCTCCTATTCATATGTTCTCAATATAACTACACTTCTGGGTCCAGAGAAATAGTACAAGGGTTAAAGTGCTTGCTTTGTGTATAGCCAACTCTAGTTTAAAGTTAGGGCAAGCATATGAGCACCACCAGGAGTGATCTCTGTTCACAGAGCCATGAGTAAGTGATGATAACTGCTGATGTAGCCCCCAGAACAAAACAAAACAAAAGCTATGTACTCCACTAAAATAAAAATAAATCTAGGGACTAAAGAGATAGTACATGTGTAAGATGATTATCTTACATGAGACTCCACCTGGTTCAATCCCCAACACCACATATAGTTCCCTGAATGCAGAAGAGTAAGCCCTGAGTGCAGCCAGGTGTATGTAGCCAAGACCCTCACCCCCAAAATTAAAGACAAAAGTTACTTAAATATTTAATGTTCCAGATAATTTTGTAACCTCAACTTACAGAGAAGGAAATTAGAGTCAGTGGGGAAATTTTCTCTACTCACCTTCTTCTATTTGATAGGAACCATGAGCTTGGATGAGGGTGGAGAACTTACCCACTTATTCTGACATCTGACCAGAGCGTGGATATGTCTCCCGATAGCATCAGGGAAAGAGGTAACAATGCAATGAGCTCATTCTGTGTTCCCTACCCTGAGCAGCCTGCCTTCCCTTGAGTATCCCATTGAACCCATGTGGTCACCCAGTGGAATATGTATGATAACGAATATTTCACTGAAGAGGGAGCTAAAACTGGGAGAGGCCACTGCACATGTTTAGAATTATCCAAAACAGTCAGTGAAAGTCATGAAGCAGGGTCCTGTGCCTGAACCCTGCCTCTTCACTGAACGTGGCAGGTCAGAGGTCAGAAGGGAGAGGCACACAGGATGTGGTGTGGTTAAGTCTGCAGTGAAAGTGGCGGGTATTTGAGCAGGGGAAAATGACTAAGCAGTCATCACTTTTGAATGGAGAAAAGCATATCAGCGAAGATTGCATGGAAGTAGTTGTCTGTCTTGATTGATAGAATTTGAAAGGGTAGAGATGAATGAGAGAAGGACATCAAGTCTTCTCGATGGAAGGGACCCTGCAGAAGAAAATAGGAGGTAGGATACCATGTAATCTCTATACCCAGATTACAAACAAAACTAAGATCGTTAGTTAATATTATCTAGCTTGAAGAACTTAAACACTGGCTTCATTAATAGTGGTTAAAAAAAACAACCACAATTCTACTAGTTAAGGACAGAGTTTTATTTCATGTTCTTCCTTTGTGTCATAGGGACCACACTTGATAGTGCTCAAGAGTTCAGGCTTTCTGCCTGCAGGGCTCAGCCTTGTGAGAACACTAGTATTTAAGTTGGGGGCGCTTGGGGACCATCATGGCTAGACCCAGTGGGCCTCAAAAAGCCAGACCGTGCTGTAGGTTGAACTCAGGGTTTCGATCTATCTCCCAATCCCTATTTTGTGTGATTTTAATTTAAATTACAGTCAACTTAATCTTATAAGTTTCATGATCCTGCACTAAAAAATAAAATCACTTTCTATTGGGAAGATCAGCCAGGAGACAAGCATTTCCGACACAGCGGCAACAGCTCTCCCCAGGAACGTCACAGGTTGCGCCAACTGGGACTTTATGCAGGCCTGCGTAAGAGTCAGGCTGAGTGGGGGTATAGTGCCACCAGCAGGTGAGCCTGTACCTACAGGGCGAGTGCATCAACAGCCTGATGGCAACTTCAGACTCCCTGATGTCCCAAAATTGCCACTGTGCCTTTGGCCAGCCCCAACAACTTGGGGCAAAGTTTAGCAAGAAATTAAACGGCCAAAAGTTAGGTATGTCGGAGCCACGCCCACAAACCACCTCCGGCTCAGCTATACAAGCTCAGTTATTGGCCTTATTTCAGAGACCCATAAATCTCCAAAGAGATCAAAAGCTGCATTTAGGGCTGGCAACATGGTGCACTGGGCTGGAGAGATAGCACAGCAGTAGGGTGTTCGCCTTTTATGTGGCCGATCTGTGTTCGACTCCTCCGCCTCTCTTGGAGAGCCCAGCAAGCTACCGAGAGTATCTTGCCCGCATGGCAGAGCCTGGCAAGCTACCCGTGGCATATTTGATATGCCAAAAACAGTAACGATAAGTCTCACAATGAGAGACGTTACTGGTGCCCGATCAAACAATTCGATGAGCAACGGGATGACAGTGACAGTGACAGCATGGCGCACTAGTGGGCAAGCAGGCACGCCCTATAAGCCAATAGTTTATTTCTCTGGAAAAGATGGAAATAAGGGTCATGATCCAGAGACACAGATTAAGCCAGACTTTAAGCCAGGCCGACTTCACTGGGATGCCTCAGACAGGGGCAGACATGGTCCCTCCACCTGCCCCCTAAAACCCCTGGTGGCTGTCAACTTCCAGAACCCAATGAGAAGTGCAGGTATGTGGGTTCAGTGATGGCAAACTCCAGGATCAGGGGATGGACCAGTCCTTCTCATCCCCCTGCCCCCCATGGGACCCTGGAGGTCATGCCCACAAGCTTTCTCTGGCAGCTACTTAAGCTCCTTCGTGGCCATGATCCAGAGACACA
Source organism: Sorex araneus (assembly GCF_027595985.1). NCBI lineage: Eukaryota > Metazoa > Chordata > Mammalia > Eulipotyphla > Soricidae > Sorex > Sorex araneus. The sequence continues at coordinate 16,099,576 of NC_073306.1, forward strand.
CAAAGGAATCTCAGAACCGAGCAGCTCACTGCAGAGATTTCTCCAGGCCCTAATTATCTAAAATTTTAGAATTCTAGGAGCATGTAGCTGGTCTCGTGACCGCGTGGCATCTTATGCTATTCATAACAAGAGAGTATGGGGGAGATTGTCTACCACAGAGGCAGAGAGAGGGGTGGGATTGGAGGGGTATATTGAGGACCTTGGTGGTGGAAGATGTGTACTAGTGGAGGGATGGGTGTTTGATGATTATATGACTGAAACTCAAACAGAAAAGCTTCGTAACTTTATCTCATGGTGATTAAAAATAATAAGAATATTAAAATAAAATTAACATTCTGAATAAAAAATAAAAGAGTCACTGAGAGCTGAGGGGCATCACCTCAGGGTCCCACAGGATGAAGGATGGATGTGGGGAGAGACCACAGCTATGTGCAAGTCCAGAGCTCATCCGGGAGGCTGCAGGTATGTGAGCGGCAGGACAGCTGAGAGCAGGTGCAACTGATAACACGGTGAGGCCAGAGGGGGCCGAGTAGGGGTCAGCTCCCGAGGACACAGTACGCGGTGTTCGTGGGAGTGTGTGATGCCCCGGCCCGCATGGGCACGGGCTGGCTTCCCACTTTCCCATCGCAGTCAGCAGCAAATCAATTACGCCCTCCACCGACTTTCACCTCGTGTATTTAGAATGCATGGAGTTCGCCTGCCAAACATCTGCTCTCGCTATTAAGCATGCCATGGTAACCACTGCACTCCCGTGCGTCAGCGCCACCAGGATTGGTAATAATCACAAGTGTCAAAAACGAGAAAGAATGGAGAAGGGAAGAAAGCTGTGCAAAACCCAGCCGCAAGATGATTGGGCCAGCGGCCGCACTCTGGGGCCGGGCCAGCTGCACCTTCTGCTGCCCCTGTCGGGGGCAGGGAATTGATGCTGCTCTGGCCTCCCCTGGCCCCTTCTGTTGGGCCCCCTCCCTGTATTATTCATCCCCCGCTTCACCCGGCGTTGGAAACGGCGCCTTCGCCTTTGCCAGAGCAGCATATGTGCCTTCGCGTCATTGTGTGTGATAGATCCACCCGCCAACCGCTCACCAGACCCAGGGGCCCTCTGGGTGAAGACCCCACCTTGGCACAGGCAGGCAGCAGGGTCGCCTGGCAGGGAGAAAGCTCACTTAGGATTTCAGCGTCGCCACATCATAAGGCCCGAGACCTTGGACAAAGCCCCTATCTGCCTTGGAGCTCCCTGACTGTTTTGGAGACCTCCACCCCCCCACACACACTTGCACGCACCCCTATGTTTCTTTTATAAATGAAGGTAGGAAGGCTTGCCTTACTTCATAATGGCACTGGGGGACTTAGTAATAAATGGAAGAAGGCACAAAGCCTTTCACAGAATTTGTGATCCAAGTCCGTTACAGTGATTTTGACTTTTGATTTTAATTGGAACGGAAGGAAGGAAGGAAGGAAGGAAGGAAGGAAGGAAGGAAGGAAGGAAGGAAGGAAGGAAGGAAAGAAGGAGAGAGGAAGGAAGGAAGGAAGGAAGGAAGGAAGGAAGGAAGGAAGGAAGGAAGGAAGGAAGGAAGGAAGGAAGGAAGGAAGGAAGGAGGGAGGGAGGGAGGGAGGGAGGGAGGGAGGGAAGGAGGGAGGGAGTAAGGAAGGAAGGAGGGAGGGAGGGAGGGAAGGAAGGAGGGAGGGAAGGAAGGAGGGAGGGAAGGAAGGAGGGAGGATGCAGGAAGGATGCAGAGGGAGCACTTTCTTCAGCACAATGCCATGAGGTCGGCAGCGCTGCCTCAAGGTGCAGGTAAGAGCGTCTGGGATTGCCCAGATCCCAGAGCTGGTGATGGAGGCGTGTTGGGTGGAGCTCAGGGCTGCTGGACAGAGCAGCCGAGGCCCTCCTTGCCACCGTGAGCACTTACAAAGTTCATTCGTACCCGAGCTGAACTCCTGTGTCCATAGGCTCCGAGGCTAGCTCGGTTGCACAGGCCCTGTTTCTCTCCCCGGGAAACAGACAGAAGTCCTTCTGAAATCCAAAGCCGGGCCCCTCCGCTCCCCTCGCCCTCCAAGCGCCCAGGGGTGCGGCATCTGGCCCGTTTCTCTCCCTCTCCCACTGCCGGGGGCGCGCGGGCGGCGGGGACGCACCTTTGCGCGTCTCCGGGGAGGCGGCCGCGAGCGGCCCGTAACGCGGGCTCCGGCGCCCCCGTGTGTAGACGGAGAGGAATCCGCGGGAAGGCGCCCCGGACCCGAGCCGGGAGCCTAAGGCCACCCGCCCACAGGGCACCTTCCTGTCTCTGGCTTGAGCCACCTCTGCAGGTGGCTGGGGGTGAGACCGTGCCGGGGCAGGGGTCCCCAGTCTCCGTGGATGCGATACAGCAATACAGCAGCCCGCGTGTCCTCTCCGCTCTGCTGGCAAGCTTGAAGCCAGGCACCTAGTCCCCCCCTATCTCTACGTCACAGGGCGAGGGATGGGGTGGAATAGGGGTGGAATGACCGGCTTCTTGGGGCTGTGATGAAGGGTGGTCAGCGTGAGCTACTTGCCTTGGCACCGGGGCTGCAGAAGTGCCCACCTCTGGCCCCGCACAGCTACCTGTTTTATCCAAAACAGAGGTTTTGTCCTCTAAGTGGAGGGACCTTTCCTTCCTCTACCCAAACCCCAACTTCCTTTCTCACTGTGGCTTTGGTGGCAGGCCGACTTCCCCTCTCTGGATAAGATGGTGTCTGTTATATATCCCCCCACCAAGATTCAATGAATACCGATGTAGAATCAACCCCAGGGTGTAACACAGTCATCTATCAGGATTGCTGAGTTTTTGTGGCAAACTAGAAGTTATGGGACACATTTCCATGAACTAGCATCAAACATCTGCTGAGTATCTACCCTCTTCAACAGACTCAGTGCTGAGACCACGGGTTTCTTCCCTTCCTGCTCACAAAACAGCCCTTCCCAAGGCCAGGAAGAGTGAAAATACCAAGTCTGGAGTTCGGGGTTTTCCCCAGCTCTGCTCTTGTGTCCATTCAGTAGCAGCCTTGTAGCCCAGGCCACTTATGTGCAGGAATCCAAGGAAGCATCTAGAGCTGTCCTAGTGCCGAGCTCCTGGACCCTCCACTGTCCTGAGTACGATGAAGGGTTTCTCTGCTTTATGAACAGCATGAGCCATGACTCATCAAGACGGCACAGGGAGAGGACAGCATGGCAGAAAACACCTCCTTGGCCACCTCACTTGCCCTGTGTCCCTTGGGGTGTGCCCACTTCCTCAGACAGTGCTCCTTCTGCCTTTTCTGGCAGCCAGTGATGACAAAAGGGTCCAAGGACCCCCAAGGCTCTGCTGTGACTCCCCATGGAACAGATCTCTGCCCAGAAACCAGCGCTGGCCAGACTGAGTCTCTCCACACTGGAACTTTGAGCTCCGCAAGCACCGTGCCAACTGGCCTTTGCAAGAAGGGTCTAGTTATATCTTTTGGGGAAGGGCAATTAGCTCACTAGGGAGAGGATGCGGTGGAGGGGCCAAGAGGAAACAGGCAAGAGAAAGGCAAAAGTCAGAAAACAGAAATAGTTGTGAAGCCCATTACAAATTTATTTTCATCTGACACCACTCCAGTAAACGCACTTCTCATTTAACAACTTTCAGGGTGCTTGTAAGCACATTTTTACTTCAGTTTTTATTTCACGAATCACGAAATCCCGTTAATCACCGATTTTTCGGGTGAGCTCAGTAACCTCTCATTTCGTCCTTTCCCTGAGATCTTAGAAGTCCATCTCGGCTCGGCCCTCCTAACGATGTTGCACTGGGGGCTCTTCAGGGTCAGGGGAATGAGATCCAGTTACTGGATTTTGCATATGAATACACCATGGGAAGCTTGCAAGGCTGTCCCATGTGGGCAGGAAACTCTCAGAAGATTACCAGTTTCTCCTAGAGGAAGAAGTAGGCTAAAGATATTGCTTCTGGGAGCTTGCTTTTAAGTCTCTCTCTGGATGTTGGCCGTTGATGGGATTACACACACCTGGGTTCCTCTGCCGGTACCTTCATGTGTAAGGCCTGTCCGAACGTGTGGAGAGGGGCCTCGAGCATGGCTGTGGCTAGGTTCCAGTGGCCTTCGGCCGCCGGGAGCTCTGCTTGGGGTGTGGAGGGAAGCTGGAGCCCATCCCTTCCGAGGGGTCCCGGGGAAGACAGCCAGGTGTGCAGGCAAGTTTTTATTTATTTTTCTAAAATCCCATCCTTTCCCTTCTCGCTGGGCTCATCACTGCAGCTGTGAGGACCAGGGCTCTCAGTCATCCTTGGTTAATGGCGCTCACACATTTCATGATAGTGCTCGTCAGGCACTGTCCTGGGACCCCATTGCTCATCAAGTGTCACACATATTAGTTGCACACCTACTCACAAGGGCCCGTGACAGAGGTGTTGCTGACATGCTTCCTCTTTGCAGTGCCGGCTGGGGTGGCCACACTGCTTCTGCACATACTGACTGGGGACTGCACATCTGGCCATGGATCTCATCAGGGGTGGCTGCCTTCAGCTGCAGTGTTTGCACACATTCTGGTTGCAGTGCTCAGTGGGGACCATGGAGGTGCAGGAGTGCAGGCTCACCGGGGTCACACCCCTCTTAGTTGCAGTGCTCCCACACTGTGTAGACAAAGGGCTCCTGGGCATCACCCCCGTTTTCTGTGCTTGGACACACCCTGCTGGGGCACAGCTGGGAGGCACTGGGGGTGTGGGGGTCACAGGCGGCAGAGCTGCTAGGATCATTCTCAGCATCAGTCTCGGTCCACATGTCTGTTCCGGGCATGGAACTCGCAGGCTTACATTTGCAAAGCTGGTGCCAGGAGTGAACCCTGAGTGCAGAGTCAAGACTAAGCCCTGATCACAGCCAGAAATGCCCCAGAAACAAACAAAAAAACCCAAAAATGATATTAGCAACATCATGGAAGCCAATATTTTTGTACTAAAAAAAAAGTTTGTTACAAAGGCCAGAAAATAGTATTGGAATTAAGGCATGTGCCTCACAAGCAGTGGTGCCTGGTGCTTTAGCTATTGATCCCCTCTTGGGCCCTGGAGATCCTAAAGAATCTTCAGGTGGCGGTAAAGGGTGGAGAGAGAGATGGAAATCAAAAATTTTCTGTTGAAACCTATAGTACTGAGATCAAACAAGTCAGTGCAGTTTCCTGCCTGTTCCCTTCAGGCTCCCAACTGCAGGTGGAGACCCCCGTGTGCAATCCCCGCACCACTTCAGCCCGTGTGCCGGTCACTTGGAAGAACAGAGAAGAATTCTTATTGCAGTTGAGTCTTTGGGACTTTGAGGCACTTCCTGGTGAGCGGAGACACGCAGAGCTGGGTGGCTGGTAGTGTGGCCCCAGCTAGTCTGTCCATATGATGTAAAGTTGAACGTTCGATCTTGAGTTCAAGACACAAATGGTTCTGATTTCAGATTTATGAATATGCCAATGAGAGAATATTAGAAGGGGGCTGGATATACAGTTCAGAGGGGAAAGCTCTTGCCTTGCATGCTGCTGACCTGAGTTCGATCCTTGACACCCGCTGTTATCGCCTGCACATGCCAGAAGTGAACCCTGAATGCAGAGTCGGGACTAAGCCCCTAGCACAGCCAGAAATGCCCCAGAAACAAAAAACCAAAAAAAAATGGTACCCGTAATACCACGTAAATCAATATTTTTGCACTGAAAAAAAGGTTGTTACTGGGCTGGAATGATAGCACAGTGGGTAAGGAGTTTGCCCTGCATGGGGCAGACCTGGGTTCGATTCCCAGCATCCCATATGGTCCCCTGAGCACCGCCAGGAGTAATTCATGAGTGCAGAGCCAGGAGTAACCCCTTTGCAATGCCAGGTGTGAACCAAAAAGCAAAAAAAAAAGGTTTCTACAAAGGCCAGACAACAGTACTGGAGTTAAGATATTGCAAGCAGTCAACCCTGGCTGGTCTGATCCCTGGCGCTACATGTTCCCCTAAACGTTGCTAAGTTTGGCAGCCCTGGAGTCCTCCAAGCACCACGAGCCTGGCCCAGGCAATTGGTGGAACAGTGTGGCCCCAGCAGAACCATATCCTCAGACTCTTGCATGGACCTACAAGTCCAGTTGGCTGAAAATTTCCAGGAGGGGTTTCTGAGCACTGCTTGGAAGCAACATTTCAAAGAAAGAAAGAAAAAAAAAGATGCCTATTACAGCCTAATCCTGCCTTGTCCACACCCCACGGAACCCATTTCTTCTCACAAGATAGGAAAGTGAAATGAACTCTGCCCCCACGACTTAGACACAGGAGGCAGAGTGTGTTTGCCCTCTCATTCAAATTTAAAGTCCAGAAAGCCGAGCTCTGCTCACAGATAGGAGCTAAAGGACCCCCCACACAAAGCCAGTGTCTGCTGCAAGACACTGATAACAAGGCAGGTGCAGGCAAGCAGAGGCGGAGGTGGCCTGGAAAGGCAACACCGGCCCAGCGACGCCTTGATAACAGAATTCCCATCCCTGCTGCTCACCGTGGGTCCCGTTAATGCAGCTTAAGGGTTATTTTCTCCTGTAAAGAATAAGTCGAGTTTTAAAACCTCATCTTCTCCCAGCTGGCAGGCCCCTGCTTTGCCAAGCTCTGTTAAACAGCGACTCATTGGAAAGGAACAGCCTTTCCAAAGAGGAAATTGGATGTATATTTGTGTAAACCTCCTTTAAGAGGTTTGCATAAACCCCTTGCGATTACACGGCCTAGAGAGTTGTTCCCGGCTTTGTGGCTCTTCCAACGAGAACTTTCTTTAACGGTTATCTCCACTCATTCTTCAAACTTGTGTAAGCTTTTGTACCTGGAGGTTTCAGCCTAGACCATAAAACAACGTCTGCTCAAAGGCTGGCTGGTTCAAAGACTGAAGCCATGGTCACGTTTCAAGGGGAGAGCCCAAGGGAAATCTTGTGTATACATTGTCATTGCAAAATTACTGCTTTGGGAAATAGTTTTGTCCAATGAGCTTCAATTTCTCTCCTCCGAATACCTTGTCCCCTTCAACCACCAGCGCTATCTAACTCATATGTGCACTAGCAACCATAGAAGAATTAAAAAATTTCAAACATGTGTTTCTTTAAAAATATAGATAAAAATATGTGCTATATTCTTTTCCCCTCCAATACAGATTTAGCCAAAATAGTGATGTGTGAAAAGTCTAATCTGTTGACCTTCTTGTCACTCACCTTTTTTCGTAAAGATACTTTTAAGAGATATAGTTTTGTTTTTCAGTTTGGGCATTTTTTATGTCTTAATCAAACCCAACTTCATGTGTTATATTACAAGCCAAGTCCTCAGCAGCCACCACTACCAGTTTGGGTACATGTTAGTGCATATTAGATGTGTCACTAGTGGGATAAATGATTGTGAGCTTTGAAATCCAGCAGATCATTTCTTAGCTTTGCCATTTACCAGCTGGGAGATCTACCTGAATCTGCATCTGTTAATTATGAATAAAAGTAATTAAAAAATCTGTATCATACAGCTGCTTTGATGATTCGATGACTGGAACAATAACTATCTTTAAGGTATGCTACTGGTAGAAATCCTTTTAGAAATGTTCATGAAAGAGATCAAGAGAAGATTTAACAGAAAGTCCTTCAGAGGCAGGTAAAGATGATGAAGATGATGACATGATGCTCGCCATAACTGTGCTGCTGGACCCCGTGCCAGGCTGTTTCACTCAGGGTGCCCCAGAGTGGGGCGGATGAGAGCCCTCCCCACCCCAAGGGACCCAGCCCCTGCAGGCAAAAACCTCCAGAACTCAACTGCCACTACACTCAAGGCCACTCTCCACATGCTCGGGCTGAGTCTCAACCGTGGGTGAACCTATTCCTAGACATACCCTACCCAGAGCACATACCCTACCCATAGTTCAAGAGTACCATACTACATTTTGATGGGGTTCAAAGTAGTAGGCAATCAATCTTAGAGGAAAAAATATATATACACACATATATATATTTTCACACACACAAACAAACATGCACACACATATATAAGCACACAAGGCTCAACCTTTAACAACATATTAGTAATCTCTTATGTCATAATGCCCCCTGTTGAAATAGAACAATCCTCACACTCTTTCCTCTAAGGATACTTTTCTGTAGCATTTTCAGCAGTTTTTCATAACAAACAATACAAATATATTATTTCATTTCTGCTCTGGGACAGGGTTTGGGATGGAAACATCCGAAATATGGTGGTGGGAAGGTGTAATGATGGTGGGTTTGGTGTTCGAATATTAAATGTAATCAAATATTGTGAACTACCTTATAAAATATTTAAAAACTTAAATTAAAAAAGATGATGAAAACGAGCCCGACCATGAGAGGTGGAAAGCATGAGAAACTAAACTCAGCTTTCATTATCACTTGGCTGCAGGTCAAACTTCATGACTTCCATGATTTCTCTGCCACCATCGGGCTTCCATTTCAACTAATGACAAAGTGAGGAGTTCCTATACTATACACCAGAAGGCAGCTTCCTGTCTTGGACAGCACAACTTTTCCAAAATAAACACACCAAAGACATGGAAACATACCGAAGATTACACAAAATCATAATACATGTGATCATCAGAAGTCACATGTCCTCAAGTAACTAACACAGCACACAGCCATTGTTAACCTAACTATCCTGCGTACTCTCAGATGAGGCACAGAAAAGGAATATTTGGGGAACGCATACTGTCAGCAGACAGAAGCTGACTCTTCTGATGGACTGCTACCCATCTCTTACTCTCTGTATCTTTTCAAGCAAATGTGATCAATCGCTTCTTGTATTAGTGCCACCGAATTGTACTAATTCAGGTCTCAGCCCTCTAAAAGCTGTTCTTTTATCTCTGCATGGCCTCTCTTATTGATTTCATCTAATTCATGACTTTCTATATCCAATATTTCCCAACTTACATTTCCAGGCTGACCTTCTATGCAGACACCTGCTTCCTAATCCATATCTTCACTTGCATGTCTAAGAGTTATTTCAAATTTAATAGCATCATATTTAAAAGCACCAGATTTAAAAGAACAGTTCATGAAAATGAAACTTCTCCTCCACCACCAACATACCAAACTTGCTCCACCATCTTTTACAAAGGACAACTCAGTCAAAACCTTAGAATCATTCTTGATCTTGACTCTGCTTTTTTTAAAAAATATATACCACAATGATGCTATAGTAAATATATGCACTTTCTATATAAATATTATGTATCACAATAGATCCTCAATATATCCTATTCTTGTGTCTTTCTAACATTATTCTAATATAACATTTCTAATATAATATAACATTTCTAACATAACATAACATTTCTAACACTATTCTAATATCAACTCATAAACTTTAACCTAGATTGATACAAAAGATTCAAGCTGGTTCCATGTTCCAGTCATGCTTTCTTCTGATACATAGTATTCCAGACAGCATAAGGAGATATTCTTTAAAATGTAAGCCAAATGAAGTCATGTCGTTCTGACACGTGGGGTTCATAGCACCGGCAGGAGAGCCAGCCGTGGCTGTCCACCCACCCCAACCTGTAGCACACTGAACAGGGAAGGAGGTCAGCCCCTAGAGGGAGGATAGCACTGTGGCACTGTCGACTCGGTTCATTGATTTGCTCAAACCGGCACCAGTAACGTCTCCATGGTGAGACTTGTTCTTACTGTTTTTGGCATATCGAATAGGACACAGGTAGCTTGCCAGGCTCTGCCATTCGGACGGGATATTCTCAGTAGCTTGCTGGGCTCTCCTAGAGGGGTCAGCCGGGTGCAAGACAAATGCCCTACCCACTGTGCTATTGCTCCAATCTGGAGGATGAGAATGAAAAAGACAAGACAGACAAAGACAACACATGTGCTCTCCGAGCTTCTTCAGAAAGAAGACTCGCTTTATTGCAATCAGACTTAGGTTTATATACCTTAAGAGAGAAGGGGGAACAATAGATTAACACCTCCAGGGGGAAATTTCCAGCACAAGCCCACAAACAGTGGAACAGGGTGTTGTGGTTCCTCACTGTCGCCTGGCTGGCTGGCTGGCAAGTAGCCAGTATTGTGAGCCTGGCAAGCTACCCGTGGCGTATTCAATATGTCAAAAACAGTAACAATAAGTCTCACAATGGAGACGTTACTGGTGCCCACACGAGCAAATCTGAGCAACAGGACGGCAGTGCTAGACAGCGCTACAGCAAGTATTGCTATTGACAAGCTGTAGGGGCTTCTATTTAATACATACAATGTAATGCCCTTAGTAATTTAAATATTTAACAAAGTTTGCCATAATTTATGTTTAGAGCATTTTATTACTGTGAGAGGAAACTCCATACCCATTAGCATCACTTTCTATCTCTACCTCACCCCTCTCCAAACTCTCTGGATCTATCTATTTTGATACTTTAAAAGAAACCATACGTTATGTGTCTAGCTTTCTTAAGAGAACACACTAGTTTGAAGATTTGTTTCTTTTGTCACATGTATTAACACACTTTATGCTATAAGTCATTACTTATAATTAATTTTTGAACACCCACAGGCTTTAGTATGGACAGATGTTTTTGTCTGTTATAAGTATAGTATATAGTATATGCAATATACTATATACTACATAGTAGCAGAACTACTGGATTCTATGGTAATTCTATGTCTAAGATTTTAAATAACTACCAGACTGGTTTTCAATATTTCTGTACTGCTTTTCATTTCTACAAGCAATGAGATGACAGTGATACAAGCAATGGTAAGGATTTCACTTGTCCACATCCTCTCCAATACTTTAATTCCATGTCTTTTTCATTATAGTTACTCTAGTGGGTATAATATAAGTTTGGTTAATATTTGATCTATATGTCCCTGATAATTCATGGCATTGATTAATCATCTTTTCATGTGTTTAATTGGTCATTTATACATCTCCTCTGAAGAAATAATTATTAAAATCCTTTGCAAGCTTTAATTGTGGTTATTTATCTTTCTATTCTTCATGAATAGGGATCTATTTTTGGGTATATCACTTTAAAATATGTTCTTTACTTCTGTAGGGTACTTTGTGACTTTCTGGTCACCATAATTTAAAATCAAAGCATTTTATTTTGATGAAGTCCCATTTATTAAATCTTTTTTCTTCTATTGCTTGTTCATTAATTTTAATCTCTATGAAGCTAGTGCCTAACTGAGATCATGAAGATTTACTTCTGTGTGTTTCTGTTGGTTGTATCACCTTATTTATTTATTTATTTATTTATTTTGCTTTTGGAGTCACACCTAGCATTGCACAGGGGTTACTCCTGGCTTATGCAGACAGAAATTACTCCTTGCTGTGTTCAGGGACAATAGGGGATGCTGGGAATCGAACCTGGGTTGGCCGTGTGCAAGGCAAATGCCCTACCCGCTGTGCTATTGCTCCAGCCCTGGTTGTATCACTTTAGCCATAAATTTCACTGTGGGTTAATTTTCATGTACTGTATAAGAAAATATACAATTTTTTTGGCACAGTGGATAGCTACATTATAGAATAGGGAGCAATTGAGTATATCAGAAGAGTGTATTGTTTTCAAAGGAAGATCACGGGGCAATGAGGCACCCAGGGCCACTGTTCACCTCCAGTTCTAGTGACACCTTTATTGATGAATCATTCAGTTCATACGTTTGTATGTTTGGAGCTGTCATTTTTTAAAAAAACTTCACAGTTTCTATGTTCCAAGAATTCCAGAAGCATCCAAGTTGATGCTTCTTGAGTCTCAAATGCGTTTTAGTCAAATTTTGATATGGAAGCAAGAAGAATTGGGCATCTGAAGCAATTTGGGGTCTTCTCCTCTGCTAGACTCTAAATATTTCCATCTGGCCTCACCCTCTGGGTCATTTTGATGACCTGAAAGTGGCAAGACTGTGCCCCTGGTGGCCCACAGCTAAGAGACAAATACCAATACTGAGTCTGCAGCACCTAGTTTCAGGGGCCACTTGGAATTTCTCTGAGCCCACTGATGAGCGATCCAAGGACAGGGAAGAAAGAAGGAAAGAAAGAAGGAAAGAAGGAAAGAAAGAAAGAAAGAAAGAAAGAAAGAAAGAAAGAAAGAAAGAAAGAAAGAAAGAAAGAAAGAAAGAAAGAAAGAAAGAAAGAAAGAAAGAAAGAAAGAAAGAAAGAAAGAAAGAAAGAAAGAAAGAAAGAAAGAGAAAGAGAGAGAGAGAGGAAGGAAGGAAGGAAGGAAGGAAGGAAGGAAGGAAGGAAGGAAGGAAGGAAGGAAGGAAGGAAGGAAGGAAGGAAGGAAGGAAGGAAGGAAGGAAGGAAGGAAGGAAGGAAGGAAGGAAGGAAGGAAGAAAAGGTAGAAAACTTGCAGATGTGTTCTGAATGTTGCCTTCCTTTTACCTTTTTTTTTTTTCATTTTGTTTTAGGAAGATGAGGTTAGAAACAGCTGTCGTTTGGATGATGAATACAAGCTGCCAGCCTCTGAAACAGCAGGTAAAGTTGGAATTAATTAGCATTTAGAAAACCTGTGCAGTGTGTCACACCAATGTGAAAGAAATGCCTGTTGTTCTTGCAAATTATTTTACCTAAAATTAAAACTGGTTTTGATAATAAGGTTCTTAAAACCATAGCAGTAAGTCTGAACATTCAAAAATATTGTCCTCTGCTCTTTCTAGAACCTTATACTCAAGTGTATAAAACTAAATGCATCACAAGTGTTAAACACGCCTATGTCGATTACATGTAGGGACACAAAGAACTTCAAAGTGGGACATCCAGTGTAGACTGTACTCTCTAAGAACCTAATGGACAGCAATGCAGGGAGATTATTTTATTATTTTACTTTTTTCTTTTTATTTAGAAACAATTTCAAGTTGACTCAAAAATTGTGAGATGATTGTGAGATTATAGATAATACATAGAATACACTTATATTCTTTTCCTTTTGGAAGGGGGTTTCCTGAACAGTGCTCAGGGGACATGGGGGCCACCCCCAGTGATACTTTGTAAACCAGGCCAGTGGTTCAGTGCTAAGGTCTGAGGATAAGTTTTGAAGGTCCTATAGTACTGAGAGCTGGAGCGATAGCACAGCATTAGGGGTTTGCCTTGCACGCAGCCAACCCATGTTCGATTCCTCCGGCCCTCTCGGAGAGCCCGGCAAGCTACTGAGAGTATTGCGCTCACACGGCAGAGCCTGGCAAGCTACCCATGGTGTATTCAATATGCCAAAAACAGTAACATGTCTCACAATGAAACATTACTGGTGCCCGCTAGAGCAAATCGATGAGCAAAGGGATAGTGCTGAGAACTATATTATTTACCAGTTTCATTTTATTTGGGTAGGGGTATTGGGCTACACAAGGTTGGAGCTTACTCCTGATTCTGTGCCTAAGACTCACCCCTGGGAGGGCTCAGGAGGCTGGATGTGGTGGTGGAGAATGAACCCGGGTCATCCACTTGAAAAAACAGTAACTTACCTGCTGTGGTATAGATCCAGCCCTAGCTATTTCAAATTACATATTACATTTGGTCCACTTGCCATTGATTCCTCTCATGTATATGCATATAATATATAATATATGTATATATACATCTATTTCTATATGCTTTACAGTTTTCCCAAATATGTGAGGGTGAAATTGCTTGAGGTATTATATATGCATCTTTGCCCTCAAGAAAAATATTAGACACAGATATCTGTTATCCTTTATAGGATCTTCTCCATGTGACATCACTTTCATTTTCCTTCACAGTGGGCCATATCCTGCCTCTTTTTTCCTCTGGATACTTTATCTTTTGGCTTTTTGGGTCACACCCAGCGATGCTCAGGGGTAACTCCTGGCTCTGTACTCAGGAATTACTCTGGTGGTGCTCAGGGGACCATGTGGGATGCCAGAGATCGAACCCGGGTCAGCCACATGCAAGGCAAGGGCCATCCCTGCTGTACTATCCTCCAGCCCCTCTTTTTTTCCTTTGGAAGCCCTAACATTTTGAAGAATACAGCCAATTCCCCTTTCCATGTTACACACGGTATGTGTGTAATGAAGAATACAGCATCGATGTTTGTGTCTCATTGTCTGTGAATCAAAGTTAGAAGCAGAGACTGTCTCGCTGTAGTAGTTGTTTATACCCCTGGTCAAAATATTTCCCTATATCTATACAACATGGTGGCAATTTTTGCTCTGCACGTGAGTAGCAGTTAACTGGAAAACTAAATTTAAAGATCATGAAAATATCCTGCTCCTCATTAAACTTCCTTTCATTCCCCTGAAAGCATTCCTCATGACTTTTTCTTGATTTACTTCTCAGTTCCTTTAGGCTCTCTCTACCACAAAGGGACACTCCCAAATAAAGTGCACACTGCATTGCTTCTGTTCAGTTACCCTATTAGCGTGTCCTTGATAACAATAAGCATAGCTCAAAAGAATATATGTTCACTTATTCCTTTTTCTCTTTTCCTCTAGAAAGACAGTCTGTCCTGCCATAACTGTACAGTTCATTGCCGTATCTCCAGTCCCTGGAGCAGTACCTATCACAGAGAGGATGCTTGATGAATGTTTAGGGATATTTATTGGATGCATGTATGACTGTTTCACACACTCATTCCAGACTATGATCCCAGGGATGATGGCAGGCGAAGCAATTAGGGAAAATTCAAATGGTGAATGTTTCACAACTCTAATACAAAGGGTGGCACCCAAGTCTGTGGATAGTTTAACCTGTTCCCATATGACCTATCCTATATTTATGAGTCACCTGTATAAAGATCACCTGGTGATGTGGAGAGTGGTAGAGTTATATATCCAAAGAACAGACCCAACAACACTGAAGACACGAGATCTAAGTTACAATCACTGAAGTTTTTAATGTACCTGTCAAGATAGCAAGGCAGGGGGTGGGGATGAGATATGAGAACACTGGTGGAGGGAAATTGACAATGGTAGTGGGATTAGTGCTTAAAAATTATATGCTTATAATTCAACTAACATTGTAAACCGTGGTTATTTACTTAAAATTAAAAAAAATTTTAATTTTAAAAGATAGGGGCCTGGAGCAATAACACGGCAGGTAGGGTGTTTTGCCTTGCACGTGGCCAACGCAGGCTTCAATCCCCAGCATCCTATCTGGTCCCCTGAGCACCACCAGGGCTAATTCCTGAGTCCAGAGCCAGGAGTAACCCCAGTGCATCTCCAGGTGTGACCCAAAAAGAAAAAAAAATTAAAAAGATAAACTGGGGTTGGCCAGGGGAGAATAGTTCCTGGACTCTCTGGTCATCTCAAATTCCACAATCTTCTCTCCAGCCCTCACTGCTCTGAGTTCACAAACTCATTCTCCTCCCGTAGCTAAATATTGCTTTCATGCCAACATAGAGGCTATTTGAGCTGATCCTCTAAAGCTAATGAAAACATCTGTTTGCGTGCTCTACGGCATGAATGCATTTAGTCATTTTCATTTCAAAGAAATCGTGAGAGGCCAGAAGGACCAGGTTTTGTTTACCGCTGTGTCTTCAGTGCCTTGCACTTTGGCCGGAACTTGGTGCCCCATAGAATCTTGACATTTCAACATTAACTGCTGGATGAATGGATGTCTGAATAAATGGTGACTCCCAGCTAAATCCTCTGTACATTGATTGAGTATATGAGTGACACACAGTGCTGGGTAATGAAGACTATTCTGTCTTTTGAAGCTGCCCCTGATTTCCACGATGCTTGCTTTCTCTGCGTTTGTCCGGGTCCGAGAGCAGCAGTCTCCCATTTCAAAAAGGGTGCTTCCTAATACCCCTCTCAGCTGTCCCCCTGTCTCCAAGACCAATTAGACAATGTCTGATAACTTCACCTGGCATCCTGCATGTTGGCATCTGGATTCCCCACCCCTAACAAGTCCCAAGCCTCCTCTTGAATCTGCCATTGCTAAGCACCAGCTGATGATTGCCCAGACAGAAGCCATCTGCTGGTTATTAAGGAAAGTTAAATAAGCAAAGGAGCTCCAGGGAAGTTTAGGGAAAAAAAAATTTTTTTAAAAGAGCACCATATGCATAGAGAATTGGCAACCAGTTGGCCCCGCTGACACAAGGTTCATTATGGCTATGTTAAGCACATTTCACTCAAGAGTACTCAGCCTATTGGTTCATGAGGAGGCCTTTTGATAAATGTTACCCTTGGGCCCTTCCCTAGGGCCCAAACAGCCTCAGAGCTCTTCATTATGCACCTCTGTATTCCACCCTAAACTGCATTCGCATTTGGGACCGTGGTGAGTCTGATTAAGGGTAACAGTTCTCTTCCATCTCGGTAATGCTGCTAGGATGCAGTGATCAATAATGAGCAAAACAGATCCTGTTCCAGGGAATATTGTAATGAAGTAGGCAGCCATGGTCTGAAAGATGAAAAGCAATGTATAAAATTCAACCCATAGTGGTTTCTGAGGGCAATAAAGGTCAAGGCTAAGAACAAAAGCCACCCTTTAAAGCTGAAACAAAGCTCGTAAGCTCATAGCCAGAAGTTACTGGAGATGAACTAATTCCAAGGTGAGAGGCGAAAAGATCCCCATGATAGTCAGAACAGGACTGACATTCTTAGCAATGGCTTCTATGATCATCAATTTCTTGCTGCACAGAGAAGTGGGAAGGTTGTTTATAGAATAGGGTTAGCTCATCCACATGTACCTTCCTTCTGTATTTGCTCATTAATTAAAATATATAGATCTTATTCTATATAATCGAAGAGAGAGAGAAATAAAATCCAAGCCTTGTCATAGCATTCTTACAGACCTGCAGAAAGATAATGAGCTCATAGGCTATTTAAAATATTTTTTACGTTCTTGAAGGTTTCTCATTTCGTTCTTTGAAACAAACAGAATTTCCTTTTATTTCTTAATGTGCAGGATCATGAAAAAATCTGATGCAAGCCTCAATTGTAATATTATTTGCTTCAAACTTAGATAACAAGAAAGGTAGCATTTCTCTAAGCTTTGAAATTCATATGTACATTGAGGCATGCAAATACACATTTTTAGAAAGCAATAAAAATGAAGTCGGAGAGAAGTATTGAGTATGGTTTTAAAAGAAAAAAAGAAAAAAGAAACAGGAGTCGAATGGATCAGGGGCAAATCTGATCTCTTGCTACTTCTCAGCTGAGTGACTGAGCAATTTGTATTTACCAAACTCTGTGCTTCAGTTTTCTGAACTAATATAGAGTTTGTTTTCAAAAGAAGGGGCACCATTCTCTCATTCACTTTTGCTACTCCACATATTCTCTCATTCTGCCCTTTCCATTTGGACAGGCTGCTTGTTTAGACTCGGACTGGAGCAATAGCACAGCGGGTAGGGCTTTTGCCTTGCACGCGGCTGACCGGGGTTCGATTCCTCCGTCTCTCTTGAAGAGCCCAGCAAGTCCAAAAGTATCCTGCCCACATGGCAGAGCCTGGCAAGCTACCCATGGCATATTCGATATGCCAAAAACAGTAATAAGAAGTCTCACAATGGAGACATTACTGGTGCCTGCTCCAGCAAATCGATGAACAATGGGATAACAGTGCTACAGTGCTTAGTACAGTGCTTAGACTCAAAGAACAGAGAGTCTCTTGCCCGCACACCTGGCTGTCTTCCCTGGGACCCCTTGAAGGGAATGGGCTCCAGCTTCCCTCCCGACCCCAAGCAGAGCTCCCGGCGGCCGAAGACCACCGGAACCTAGCTGCAGCCATGCTGGAGGCTCCTCTCTACACGTTAGGACAGGCCTCATGCATGAAGGTGCCAACAGAGGAACCCAGGTGTGTGTAATCCCATCAACGGCCAACATCCAGAGAGAGACTTAAAAGCAAGCTCTCAGAAGCACGCGGCCACAAGCAGCCGCACGATATACTTAGCCTACTTCTTCCTCTAGGAGAAACTGGCAATCTTCTGAGAGTTTCCTGCCCCCATGGGACAGCCTTGCAAGCTCCCCATGGTGTATTCATATGCAAAATCCAGTAACAAGCTGGATCTCATTCCCCTGACCCTGAAGAGCCCCCAGTCCAACATCATTAGGAGGGCCAAGTCAAAATAGACTTCTAAGATCTCAGGGAAAGGACAAAATGAGATGTTACTGAGCTCGCCCGAGAAATTGGTGATTAACAGGATATTGTGATATTGTGATATACAGTGCTGGGGATTGAATCTGTATTAGCCGCATGCATGCCGAAAGCTGTACTACCCCTCCAACCCTTTGAATTTTGCACCTATCAGTCTGGTAACTTCTGGGATAATCTTTGAAGCATGGAAATAACAGGACATTTCATGAGTCAGCATGAGAAATAAGCATGTTTGAACTAGTTATTTTCTGTTGTATAAAAGTGGGAATAAAATCCAATGAAGAATATATGAGGGCTTCTGGGAATATATCCGGAGAGTGCAAAAAAAGCACAGTATAAATGATATCTGCACCTGTATGATTATTGCAGCACTGTTCACAATAGCCAGAATCTGGAAACAACCTGAGTAAGTATCTGAGAACAGATGACTGGTTAAAGAAACTTTGGTAAATCTACACAATGGAATACTATGCAGTTATTAAGAAAGATGAAGTTATGAGATTTGCTTTTAAGTGGATGATCATGGAGAGTATCATGCTAAGTGAAATGAGTCAGAAAGAGAGGGACAGACATAGAATGACTTCACGCATTTGTGGAATATAAAATAACATAATATGAAACTGATACCCAAGAACAGTAAAGATAAGGACCAGGAATACTGCTCCATGGTTGGAAGCCTGTCTCATGAGCTGGGGGAGAAGGCAGCTGGAATAGAGAAGGGATCACTAAGTCAATGATGGTTGGAGGGATTGATCGGGATGGGAGATGTGTGCTGAAAGTAGATAAAGGACCAAACATGATAGGCCTCTCAGTATCTGTATTGCAAATCATAATGCCCAAAAAATATATATAGAGAGAGAGAATATTGGGGAAATTGTTTGCCATAGAGGCAGGGAGAGGGTTGGAATGGGGGTGGAGAATACTTAGGACATTGGTGGTAGAAAATGTGCATTGCACTGGTGGAGGGATTGGTGTTCGATCATTGTATGACTGAAACTCAAACATAAAAGCTTTGTAACTGTATTCACCACAATTCAATAAAAAAATAATAGAATATGTGAGATTCTTAAAAGATAGCACAATAGGCCTAGCACATACTTTTTAAGCAGGAGAGCCTAGTTCAGTCTCAGAGCCCACACGATGCCCTAAACACCACTGGAGTGAGACCCAGAGCACTGAAATGGGAGCATACTTGACCATTGTTAGGTGTTTTCCCCCACAAACAAAAACATAAATAAAAGAAAAAAGAATATTTGAAGGTCAGTGGTCTTCATTTGCTAGTATATAGCCGTCCAAAGGTTTAGAGAGCGTGTGGTTAAAAAAAATTACATTTCTTCTAAAATAACTTAAGTCATCTTCTTTCTAGGTGGCAGAGACATAGGGGATCACAATTTTTCCCTGTGTTTTCAAAAGGACTTAGAGATTTCTTCTCATAGAGAAGGAAGTAATTACAAATAGCATTACAAATAAAAGATTACACGTTACAAATTCAGGACCGTACAAGCCCAGAGCATGTGCCACACGAGGATACAAGAAAAAGGCCTTTGAATGAAACCAAGAATCGAAAGTTTAGCTGCTTCCAGATGGTCTAGGAAATCTATGCTCGTTAAGGAAATTTTATATTTCTACCAATATAAAAGTGGATGCTCTCTGGGAAAAAAAGGTCATTTCTAGAATTTTATTAATGACCTTAGATCAAGGCACAAAAAAGTGCTGGGGAATATACACTGGTGGATGGATGTGTGTTGGAATACGGTATGACTGAAATTCAATCATGAACAGCTTTGTAATGGTCTATCTCATAGTTACTCAATTGAAAGAAAGAAAGGAAGGAAGGAAGGAAGAAAGAAAGAAAGAAAGAAAGAAAGAAAGAAAGAAAGAAAGAAAGAAAGAAAGAAAGAAAGAAAGAAAGAAAGAAAGAAAGGAAGGAAGGAAGGAAGGAAGGAAGGAAGGAAGGAAGGAAGAAAGAAGGGAAGGAAGGAAGGAAGGAAGGAAGGAAGGAAGGAAGGAAGGAAGGAAGGAAGGAAGGAAGGAAGGAAGGAAGGGGAAGGAAGGAAGGAAGGAAGGAAGGAAGGAAGGAAGGAAGGAAGGAAGGAAGGAAGGAAGGAAGGAAGGAAGGAAGGAAGGAAGGAAGGAAGGAAGGAAGGAAGGAAGAAGGAAAAAAGAGGAAAAGAGAAAGAGAGAGAAAGAAGGAAAGGAAGGAAGGAAGGAAGGAAGGAAGGAAGGAAGGAAGGAAGGAAGGAAGGAAGGAAGGAAGGAAGGAAGGAAGGAAGGAAGGAAGGAAGGAAGGAAGGAAGGAAGGAAGGAAGGAAGGAAGGAAGGAAGGAAGACAAGCCTAAATTTGAGTTGGTTATGTCATTTCATTATGTGACCACATGGGGGCGGTCTCAACCCATTACAATCCTAAGACCCAGATTTTTCAGATTTCATTTGAACTTTTCATAATTGTAACCCCAGGTGTTGTTTTATGTTGCCAGTTTGGAGAAAATTTCACTTTTCAAAAATTAACAGTGCTTATGAATTTTAAATAAGTTGTCTTTGTGCTCGCTTCGGCAGCACATATACTAAATAAGTTGTCTTTGGAAGGACCTAGGTCATATAACTATTTTTATTTATTCATTTTTTTCTGTTCACTTTCCAAACAGCTGACAACCCACAGAACATGGCAGTGCCGTCTCTGACAGATTTGTTTATCACTATTTATTTTTCTGTGGAGCAGGGTGACAGACACTGGTGCAGAGAAGAACTGACCTTGCAAAGCAGCTCAGAAGCAAAGCCTCACAAGAGGGAGTATCTGGGCAGAGTTGGCAAGAACAGGGTGTCAGCCGGGTGTTCGAATCGGGCGTTCGGCCTTGAGCCTTACTCGACCTCCTGGTCATATGAGTCCTAGCCACAGAAACTGTTACTTACGCTTAACAAGTCATCCTAACTGCAGCATCTAGCACTGGCTGGGATTGGACCGGAGGCTTCGCAGAGAAGGAGCGGTGATGGGTCAGTAATGCTGAACTTCGTGTGATTGGACCTTCTTGTAAGCCGAGACCCTCTATAAAATATGTGTGTATTTGGCAAAAGGTGAACAGCCATCAGCTGCTCCCAGAGGGTGCTTCTCCCGGGCGCCCTTTCTCCTTCGCCGCACACCTGCCCGGACCCGGGCACCATTGGGGGTAAACTGTTCCCCAACACTTTCCAAAAGCACACCACGTAACCTAACCGCATGCTTCTATTTCATAGATGAGAAAAAAATCAGTCCTAACTGGGCGGTATGGTTAACAGTGCAGTTAGGTATCTGACGAGGCAGAATTACAGGACTGGGGAGGGTCTTAGCCCCATGGATCTATTCTTGTCTTTACCACTTAATGGGTATATAACTTTGGGCAAAATCCTTATCTGGAACCTCTGTTTCCTGGAAGTTTAAATTAGTTTCAAATGTGCTTTTCCAATGCTTCAAATACTATCTCTTTTTTTGCTTTTTTTTATTTTTGCAATTTTTTATGCATTTAATTTTCATTAAGTACTTCACAATAGTTCATTACAGATAATATTCAAACACCCTCCCAACCAGCGAGCATCTTCCAAACACAATAAGAGGGAAGTGTGTAAAGATTGTTGATTTCATTCTGGGGCCCTTTAAGCTCGTATATAAGAGCATACAGGCAAGTATGTTAAAACCAAACACATGTGTGCTGCTTTAGGTACATTGTGGGCTAGACTGTAAGAGGTTTCGTGGCTGCGAATGCGGTCACACACTCCAGGAAAAACTGCGTTGCTCTCTTCTGGGAGCTTTGTTTTATAATCTCTGGATCTTGGCCCTTGATGAGATTACACGGCACTGGGGGCAGTTCATGGGTGTGATTGCCAAACTACTAGAAAAATGGGGATCTGGGTAGAGGTCCCAGTCCCAATCTGAGTAGGCTTGGAGATCTGAGCCCCGGGTCCCGCATACCAGGGTTCCTCTGTTGGCTCCCTCGTGGGTGAGGCTCATCCGAGCGTGTGAAGAGTGGCCTTGGGTATGGCTGAGGCTGGGTTCTGGAGGTTTTCGGCTGCCGGGGCTCTGCTTGGGGCAGGGAGGGAAACTCAACCCGCCCCCCTCTGAGGGGACCCCGGTGAAGACAGCCTGAGTACTATCAGGCTGAATACTATCAGAATTTAATATCATATGCACTGAACACTATCAGAATTTAATACCATATGCACTAGTGTTAGAATATTTTAAAAGTTACATTTTTTACTTAGAAATTCTAATGGTGTTAATGTCATTGTGTTATTTTCTTATAAAATATTTCATTTATTACCTTATGAAATAGTTTTTTTAGCTTCTGAATATTTGACCTGCTTATGTTAGTGTTTTTTCCCGACAACTTTATTTTCTGTATACTTTATACTGACTTTGGATTTTTTTTGTTTTTGCATCTGAACCTGAACCTGATCTAGATGAAAAATCATTCCCCATCACTATGATCACTGTGTGTACATAATGAAATTCCTTCACACCCCAGGTGATACTTTCCCTCTCTCTCCCACCTCATAAAACACTTCAGCCCAGCTTTTTTTTCCTACATAATATATAAATCTCTATAGATTTTTATAAAAATTTTCTATAGAATATAAAAATGAACTTGCTGTCTGGGAAGATAGTGTTTTGAGAATTTTCTCCCTGGTTAATTACTTCTTCAAGAAATACGTATTTATTTATTCAAGAAATAAGAAATAAGTTGCTTCAACAATCCCTTAGAGCTAGTGATTAATGTACCCTTGCAAGGCAAACCTCTTGTGTTTGGTAACAAACAGGGGGCCTTATTACAGTACCTGCTCCTGAACTACATCTTCAATTCCAGATGCCGTTCCCACTGCTTACCTTTGCCTGCTTGTCTGCGTACTCCAGGGAGAGCCTTCACCCCCTTCCTCTCTTGCTCTCAGAGAGAGCGCCCAGACCTTGAAGAAATGCAGGGCCACTGCATAAAAAGAAATCAGGTCTGGGGAGACAACTCACGAATCAGTGGGGAATGTTTTGCACAAGGACGATGGTTCAAGCTTTAGGACTGCAGGTCCAACGGCATTTCATCTCAGGCCTCAGAGAAACTGCAGACATGCAGTGCTTCTGTAGAAAAAAAAAGAAGAAAGAAGGAAAGAAAAAAAAACCACTTAAACAAAGATGATTGAAAGTTCTGTTCTCCACCTCTCCAATGTTGCCCATCCCAATCCTCTTCTTTATCACTCTGCCAAGGCACATCACTGTCACTGTATCACTGTCATCCCGTTGCTCATCGATTTTTTCGAGCAGGTACCAGTACTCCATTGTGAGACTTGTTGTTACTGTTTTTGGCATAACGAATATGCCACGGGTAGCTTGCCAGGCTCTGCCATGCAAATGGGATACTCTCGGTAGCTTGCCGGGCTCTCCGAAAGGAGCGGAGGAATTGAACCTGGGTCAGCCACATGCAGGGCAAATGCCCTTCCTGCTGTGCTATCGCTCCAGCCCATAGGGGTGTATATATATATATATATATATATATATATACACACACACATATATATGTGTATATATGTATGTATACATACATATATATTTATATATATGTATAGATATATGTGTGTGTGAGTGTGTATACATATACATGTATACATTTCCTCACTCACAACTTTTCAGCATTTTATGTAATACATTTATCTATGAAACTTTAGCAGTAACACAGATACACAAAGAAAGATAATTTTAAAAAAAATTAGTATTGGGGCTGGAGAAATAGCACAGAGGGTAGGGCGTTTGCCTTGCACGCGGCCGACCCGGGTTCAAATCCCAGCATCCCATATGGTCCCCTGAGCACGGCCGTATGGGTGCAGAGTGCAGAGCCAGGAGTAACCCCTGTGCATTGCCAGGTGTGACCCAAAAAAGCAAAAAAAAAAAAAAATTAGTATTGATTCCTCTTTTGCTTTTTTTTTTTTTGCTTTTTTTTGGGGGGGAGTTCACACCTGGCAATGCACAGGGGCCACTCCTGGCTCTGCACTCAGGAATTACCCCTGGCAGTGCTCAGGGGACCATATGGGATGCTGGGAATCGAACCCGGGTCGGCTGCGTGCAAGGCAAACGCCCTACTCGCTGTGCTATCTCTCCAGCCCCATTGATTCCTCTTTTGATTTCCATTCTGGTTTATTTGGGCAAACACAAGTTGACCGTGAACTTGTAGAAATCTCATAATTTTCACTTTGCAAAAATAACTAATCCATGGTGTTTTGTTAGTGGTGGTGCTGGTGGTGGTGGTTGGTTTTTTGTTTGTTGGTCGGTTTGTCTGTTTTTCCTATTTCTTCAGTCTATTTTCAAATATGTTCTTTGAAAAGAACATATTTTGGGGTTTACATAAAAAAAAAGTAACCAGCTTTCCAAAGTCAAAGTCTTAGCTAAGAATGCAGGCAGCATTTGACATCAAAATCAAGATGTAAAAAACAAGAGCAGTATTTGTTTGAGGAATGATAACCTAGTAGATAATATTCTTAAAAACATTTTACATTTCCCAAAAGGACTGATAGAAGAGTGTTTCAAAGGTCTCCACAACTCTCTTTGCTCTTGGTTTAGAAGAAATAAAGAGTAAAATGAGAAATATCACACCTTCCTTACACTCAAACTAAAATACACTTATCTTCATTGTTATCTAGGTACATTTTAATTCCGTTTTTAGAAAGCACATTTTCCAGCAAAGACAAAGGGAATAATGATGCCTTCATTACGTTCACTCTAATGCTTGTGATAGATATATTATAGTAACAAATTCAATTTCCTGCTCCTTCTAATGCCTTTAGTAGAAACTTCCCATGTGTCTTGCTTTGGCTCATAGAAGAGTAACAACAGACTGATGGAAGGTATCGGTTTTCTTTTCTCTGTTTTTTTTTGCAAAATGAGAGAAACATGGAGGGAACTGAATTTATCTTAGTTGAAGCCAATCTACGCTAGTCTTTTCCCAGGCTGAGCAACCAAGTAACAGTAAACACAGGGAAGAGATTAACAAGATCAGCTGGACTCTGTCCACGTCACTAGGACAACTTAGTCAACTCCTGCATATATTGTGATATATATTCATAACAATAAATATATCACTTGTATCACTTGTCACTTGTCATCCCATTTCTCAGTGATTTGCTCGAGCAGGCACCAGTTATGTCTCCATTCATCATGTCTCATGCTAGTGTAGCCCAATGGCGTCTGCTCACTCCAGGAATAGGAAGAGCATCAAACCATTCGTTCAGGGTCTTGACAAAGAAATCTGACCATCTTTTAGGTGGGCAGCCACGCAGTCTTTTGACATCTTGTGGAATCCAGTCGGTAACAGCTCTAGTCCAGCATTCATCTCCAAATCACATTACGTGTCCGGCCCATCTGATTTTCGATGCTTTGGCAAATGAGGCAGTGTCCCTGATCATCAATCATCGATGGAGGTTGGAACTCCAGATTCCTTCTCTCACTTGAGTGAAACATGATACTCCAAGCATAGCTCAATAAATATATATAAACAATATATTTATTTGTAAATATATAAATAATAAATATATATAACATATTTCATATATTATATATGATTTATATGTTATACATACTGTCACTGTCACTGTCATCCCTTTGCTCATCGATTTGCTTGAGCAGGCACCAATAACATCTCCATTTTTTTTGAGACTTGTTACTGTTTTTGGCATATTGAATACCCCATGGGTAGCTTGCCACACTCTGCTGTGGGGGCGAAATACATGTTACATATACATATAGACTAAAATACATAGGTATGCATGCATATATGCTAAAATCATATTTTGACATTTTCTTCTAGCAGGGAGAAAATCCTGTTCTTTCTAGTGTTGGAGGACTCTTTACATTCCTTCAATTCAAGGGTTCACAAACTTAAACACCTGCGCTGATCAAGGCACATCAGCTGGTGAGTCCTTCATCATAGGCTCACTCAAACCCTTCTCCAAGAAATCAGCCTGCTCCTCTCACTATTCTAGACTTGCTGTAGCATTTTGATATCCAGATATAAATTAAGGGTTGAAGAGATAATACAGGAATTATGGCGTTTGCATTGCATATGGCTGACCTCACATGCGGTCCCCAGAACACTACCAGGGATCACTCTAGAGCACAATCAGGAAAAGTCCCTAAGTACCTCTAGGTATGGCCCAAGGTTTTGGGGTTTTTTTATATATAAAAAAAATAACAGCTGGAAGTTAACAGTCTTCAAAAAGAATTTCCTGAAACACCAGACCATAGATACTGAGTTACTTGCTTTTGTATTACTTGAATTTTTAAAATAATACTTAGAGCAGTCAGAATTTTTTATTTATTGGTTTGTTATCAACTGCCTTTCCTAAAAATTATGTTCCTGGAGCATGGATTGTCTGCCTTCGTTCTGTATATCCAATGCCTAGATAGAGCTGGTGGTCAGCAAACATTATTGATGACAACTGAACAAAATTCCTCCTGAGCTCTACCTAAACTTTATCTCCATTCTTAAGGCTAAGCATATAACTGTTACTGTATCACTGCCATTCCGTTGCTCATTGATTTGCTCAATCAGGCACCAGTAATGTCTCCACTGTGAGACTTGTTGTTACTGTTTTTGGGATATCCAATACACCACGAATAGCTTGCCAGGCTCTGCCATTCAAGCGAGATACTCTAGGTAGCTTCTTGGGCTCTCCAAGAGGGGCGGAGGAATCAAACCCACTAATCCCCTACTCCCTGTGCTATCACTCCAGCCCTAAGGCTAAATAAATGGGTTATTTTTTCTTTCAATTGTTATTATCTTGAATAATAGACACTGAAATAATACCTTGATCTTGTTAGCAATTCTATCACTCTGTACTTTTATGTGTATACTTGTCATATATGTCATATCAATAACATTTGTAGTTTTTCTTTGAGTTGAGGCTCAGACCACCTCAAGTGGTACTCCTGATTCTGTGCTCAGATATTATTTTTGGCAGTGATTGGTAGACGATATGCAATGTCATGTATCAAGTAAGGTCAACAGTGTGCAAGGCAAACACTTTTGCCCTGTCCTATCTCTCAGACCTCAGATCAATAAAATTTTCAGATCATCTTGAGTAAAAATAAAATAGAGCCAAAGAATTCTAAAATAATAAAAACAAATTGGGGCCACACTGAACAGAGAAGAGGCCAGGCAGTCTGGTGAGCAACGCGGCCGGAGAAATGCTCCGGACCGGAACCCGGGCCAACAACACCAGGGATCCAGACGGAGGAGGTACAGCTGGGACGCCTTCTCCAAATGGAGCCCTGGAGACACTGAGCAGCGACTAACACGGCTCCGGGTTGCGGGACTGGAACACATCCAAGCCGCGCGGCCACTAGCGCGGCCGCGCGACCTTTTCTAAAAACTGAAAACATACAATCTTTTAATGGAAAACCAGTTATCAAATGCTTCCTTAGTAAGGCTGTCTTTCTTGGGGGGAAACTCCAACAACAACAGTGAGTTTTGTTTTGCAATATGGAACGTAATCAAGGTAAAGAGAAAATGAAGTGAAATTCATCAGTTATACAGTGGGGGGTAGGGGGCGGGGGTATACTGGGGATTCTGGTGGTGGAATATGGGCACTGGTGAAGGGATGGTGTTTGAATATTGTATAACTGAGACATAAACCTGAAAACTGTATCTTTTCGATACAGTGACCAGAATCCAAAGACTATCCACAGAATGGGAAAGGATATTTATACAATACCCATCAGATAAGGGGTTGATATCACTGGTATATAAAGCATTGGTTGAACTCTACAAGAAGAAAACATCCAACCCCATCAAAAAATGGGGCAAAGAAATGAACAGAAACTTTACCAAGGAAGAAATACGAATGG
This sequence comes from Sorex araneus, assembly GCF_027595985.1. Classification (NCBI taxonomy): domain Eukaryota; kingdom Metazoa; phylum Chordata; class Mammalia; order Eulipotyphla; family Soricidae; genus Sorex; species Sorex araneus. Next base: position 16,127,442 of record NC_073306.1, read on the forward strand.
CCAAAAGGCACATGAAAAAGTGCTCTACATCACTAATCATCAGAGAGATGCAGATCAAAACAACCACGAGATACCACCTCACACCACAGAGACTAGCACACATCCAAAAGAACAAAAGCAACCGCTGTTGGAGAGGATGTGGGGAGAAAGGGACCCTTCTACACTGCTGGTGGGAATGCCGACTGGTTCAGCCCTTCTGGAAAACAATATGGACGACTCTCAAAAAATTAGAGGTTGAGCTCCCATTTGACCCAGCAATACCACTGCTGGGAATATATCCCAGAGAGGCAAAAAAGTATAATCAAAAACAACATCTGCACATGTATGTTCATCGCAGCACTATTTACAATAGCCAGAATCTGGAAAAAACCCGAATGCCCTAGAACGGATGACTGGTTGAGGAAACTTTGGTACATCTATACAATGGAATACTATGCAGCTGTCAGAAAAAAGGAGGTCATGAATTTTGTAGTTAAGTGGATGGGCATGAAAAGTTTCATGCTGAGTGAAATGAGTCAGAAAGAGAGAGACAGACATAGAAAGATTGCACTCATCTAGGGTACATAGAATAACAGAGTGGGAGACTAACACCCAAGAATTGTAGAAATAAGTACTAGGAGGTTGACTCCATGGCTTGGAGGCTGGCCTCACATTCTGGGGAAAGGGCAACTCAGAGAAGAGATCACCAACTATAATGTAGTCGAAGGCCATGTGGGGGAAGGGAGTTGCGGGCTGAATGAGGGCTAGAGACTGAGCACAGTGGCCACTCAACACCTTTATTGCAAACCACAACAGCTAATTAGAGAGAGAGAACAGAAGGGAATGCCCTGCCACAGTGGCAGGGCGGGGTGGGGGGAGATGGGATCGGGGAGGGTGGGAGGGATGCTGGGTTTACTGGTGGTGGAGAATGGGCACTGGTGAAGGGATGGGTTCCCGAACTTTGTATGAGGGAAGCATAAGCACAAAAGTGTATAAATCTGTAAATGTGCCCTCATGATGATTCACGAATTAAAAATAAATAAATTAATTTAAAAAAAATAAAAATAAAAAAAAGAAAATATTTCAGTCATAATTCAAAATTGGAATGTGAAAAGAGTGGGTTTCATCAACAGCCACAAAAATAATAACAGGAACTCAAGTTGAAGAAAGCCCAAGACATTCAGAGATTTAAAGTAATAAGTTTAATTCCCCAAAGTCTTAAGCAGTTTCTACTCAGAGAAACAAAAACAAGAAGTCCTGTTTGTTTGTGCTGGAGACTCCATTTGGACCTAGAAGGTCAAGCTCTGAACAACAAAACCATTGTCCATCCTGATCATGGTCCAGTACCTGACCAAAACTGAGGGAACCTGGGTTCTCTACCTGATTCTTTGGCTGATTCACTCCAAGATTTTTGAGGAGTCACAATTTCACCACTCTAATTTCACCACTGATAGAGTATCAGTGAAAGTATTTCTCCATTCAGAATCTTATGAGATATTATGGGGATAATGGGATAGATAATGAAAGAAATATGTTGTTTCCAAATACTTGAAAATGTGAAAAAAATGGTTATGTTGATATATTATTACTATTGATTTTTGTTGCTGCTGCTGTTTTGATATCTATTAAAAAACAACAGTTATTACCTAAAAAAACTGTATCTTTTCACATGGTGATATAATAAAAATTTTAAAAATAATAAAATAAAAAAAATAAAAATAAAAACAAATTGGGAAAGAATCTAAAGGTAAATGCACTTGAAAATAGCCACTTGGGGAAGGGGTAGAATCCTTAATAGAGTGGTTCTGGAACATAGTATCTGAATTGACCAAAGTTATGAACTTAAGGAAGAAAGTTCATAGTTTCTGTCCAGTCATTCTGGAACATAGTATCTGAATTGACCAGAGTTATGAACTTAAGGAAGAAAGTTCAGAGTTTAAAGATAGAGTAACTTTAGTATGCAGATAATGTCACTATATCACTGTATCACAGTGATCCCATTGATCATTGATTTTCTCGAGCAGGTGCAAGTACGTCTCCATTCGTCCTAGCCCTGAGATTTTAGCAGCCTCTCTTTATTCGTTCTTCCCAGCGGTGCTGCATGGGAGGCAGTTTCAGGGTAAGGGGAATGAAACACATCATTTTTACTGTATTTGGCATATCAAATACACCTCAGAGAGCTTCCCAGGCTCTGAAAGGGTTCTCTCAGAGGGAGAACCAAGCTATAAAAGGTCTTCCGGGAGCATTGTTTTATTGTCTCTGGATCTTGGCCATTGATGGGATTACATGGTGCCCCGGGCAGTTTGTGGGTGTAACTGCCAAGCTACTGGAAAATGGGGGATCTGGGTGGAGGAGGCACAGTTCTAATCTGAGCAGGCTTGGAGATCTCAGCCCCGGGTCCCTCTGGGTTCTTCTGCAGGTTCCTTCATGCGTGAGGCTTGTCTGAACATGTGGAGAGAGGCCTTGAGCATGGCTGTGGCTGGGTTCCGGAGGTCTTCAGCTGCTGGGGCTCTACTCGGGGTGGGGAGGGAAACCCAACCCACCCTGCTCTGAGGGGCCCCAGTGAAGACAGCCAGGCACAGGGGCAAGAGTCAACACGGGAAACCTCACCCGGCCTGGACATGGACAGGATTGACAGATTGATAGCAGATAATGTCAGTGCTAAATAAATGCTACCGGACACAAATAACATCAATTACTTAAGAGAGCAATTTCTTAGAGAATGAGAAAGGCCTGCCTCTACAGCTCAAACTCTGCTAATTCCATTCTCCAGTTTTGACCTCCCTAGTGCCTTCTCAAAGGTGGAAATGGATTCCCTTCCCTACCCTTCCACCCAGATCATTGTAGCCTGCACGCTAAATCTCTGTTTCTGCAGGCTCTCATCCTCACCCAACCTTTATTAGAAATGATCAAACTGACTCTCAAAATTAGTGCAGCATTTTGAATTCCATCAACAATTCTGGAAAATTCTTGTTGACCCACTTCCTTGAATGGCATATGTGTGTGTCAATTCTGGGTGGTGTGTGTGTGTGTGTGTGTGTGTGTGTGTGTTTATATGTGTGTTCTTTCCAGCCCTTGTAACGTATATAGTCATACACTATTTTTGTTTAAACAAGCTGATTCTGCTCACTCTTATTACTTGGTGTACCCATTCAAGAGTTCTCCTCATTGTACCTCACATTGAATTCACTTACACATCCTGTGGTGGACCCACAGCTAGAGGGTAGCTCTGGCTGCTGCCAAGGATTTTATGCTATTAGTACAGTATTCCTATTATTGTCATATCACTTGTATCACTTGTAATCCCATTGCTCAGCGATTTGCTCGAGCAGGTGCCAGTAACGTCTCCATTTGTCCCTGTCGCGTGCTAGTGCAGCCCAATGGCATCTGCTCGCTCCAGGAACACGAAGAGCCTCAAACCTTTCTTTCAGGGTCTTGACAAAGAAGTCTGACCATCTCATAGGTGGGCGGTCACGCATTCGTTTGTCGAAAAGATGTGCTTGGAGTCAGAGGTTCTTCGTCCTCTTAACAACTTCTTCAACACTCTTGAAGGCATTCCATGTCGCTCTCTTCCTCCTGTGCAGCTCAGGTGCCAGGTCCTTCATCATGCTGAATTCTTGACCTGGGTACATATAACTGCTTCATTCAGAAATGTTCATTCCGTTGAGAGAAAATGGAACTTCAGGACCTAGTCTGTTTCTCATGAATATTGTTTTTGTGAGATTCAGCTGTAGTCTGACCTTTCCACACTCATGGTCGAAGTTGGCCAGCATTTGTGCTGCTTGGCTAATGTTTGGTGTTATTAGAATTATGTCATCAGTGAAGCGGAGGTGGTGTAGTTGACAGCCGTCTATCTTCATTCCCATTCCTTGTATTCAGACAGGTACTGTGTGAAGAGCCGAGCCAGTGTATTGATGAGTACTGGCAGCAGATTCTTCAGGTGTTCGGGTCTGACCTTGTCTGGACCGGGTGCTGTACGCTTCTTTACCGACAAAATGGCATGTCGCATTTCAGAAGGAAGAACATTGGGAATGACATACTTATCCTGTGGAAGTTGTATGTGGGCAGGTGGATGTGGCTATCAAAGAGATCTGGTAGAAGTTGTGGACAACCTTCTCCATTGCCCTTCTGGAAGATGTGATAGATCCATCAGAACGTTGTGGGGCAGTCATCTTGGTCTTATAGTCGGCGAAGGACAGGCAGGTGTTGCGAATATTTTTCCCGGCTTCTGCTGCATCGGCCAACACTGCTACTCTTCTCTCTCTGAAGTCTTCCTTTATCCCTTCTCTGCATAGCTTTGTGAGCTAGGATTTCAGCTTTTGATTGCCCGAGGCTCATGTCAAACCACGTTGTTGAATGAGCTCGAGAGTTTCCAAAGACAGGCATGTTTTTGTGGCTTTCTCTCTCTCGGAGTTCCTTGCACAATCATGGAGGTGCTGAACCAATCGATCGTATTTCTTGTCATCAATGTTGTCAATGATGGCATCTTCCCATATTGCTGCAATAGTGCCAAAGAGCTCCCAGCTGGTGGTCATTTTGGGAGTTCTCTTCTTAAACTTTTCAGCCCTTTCTCCCCGCTCTATAAAATAGAATTTCGCATTAAGGAGATGGTGGTCTGCTTCCGTTTGGAATTTTGGGACAACGGCGACATCAGTCAGGCAAAACCTTTGATTGACTAGGATGTGGTCAATTTCATTGTGGAACTGTCCACCAGGAGACTCCCATGTCCAAGGTTTAGATCCGGCCTTCTGAAATTGCGAGTTACCATAGATGGTCTTGGTCGACATGATGAACTCAGACAGTCTCTCACCCTCTTCATTCCACTCTAGGCCATGGGTCTCAATATGGAGTTCTTCGGGCATCCTTCTAGGTCCTATCTTTGTGTTAAAAATCACTGACAATAACCTTGTAGAAGGTGTGGTCCTCTTTATAGAACTTCTCCAGCTCCATGTAGAACTTCTCAATTTCTTCGTCATAATTGGATGTTGGTGTGTAGACAGCAAAGATAGAAACTGCCAGCAATAAGCCACACCTATTCAGATGTAAGTGTCCGATTCGAGTTGTTAGGCATCTAACCAGTGCTCATAGGCAAGTTTGTGTTGACAAGGACACTGACACCACCAATGCCTCTACTGTTGCACAACCTGAGGAACAGTTCTTCTCCAGTGTCCAAAAACAGTGTGATGTGTTCGGTGCCTTCTCGTCTCGGTCAATCTAGTGACATTGTACTTGATCCTCTGTGCTTGCACTATCAGGTCCTTGATGGATACTTCCGATGCCAGGACATCTGAGTTAAAAGTGCAGACAGTCATTTTATTCCTTCTTTGTTTTGGCAGCCTAGTTCGACCCTGAGATTTTAGCAGCTTCTCCTTGCTCGTCCTTCTCAACACTGCCATATTGGGGGCTCTTCCAGGGTCAGGGGAATGAGGACCATTTTTGTTATTGTTTTTGGCATATTGAATACGCCGCGGATAGCTTGCCAGGCTCTGCTGTGCAGGTGGCATGTAGAGAGTATATCCCAGAGTTGTATCCCACAGTAAAGCCCTCACAAAGTTAGTGGGAAGAGCCTTAATTCATAGCTAGAGGAGAAGAGTCAAGGCAGCACCAACTAGTCCAGTAATACATACCTGGCATGAAAATCATAAACAAGAAACAAAAAAAAAAACATTGCCTGGAGATGACCTGCAGGGAAGAAAAGGAGAAGCACATGGCCTAACCTTTTAGAGAGCTCTCATCTGGGCAGACTCAGGTGATTCACCCTCAGCACAATGGACACAAAAGAAAGTAGCATAAAACCCCAACAAGATCAATGAATTGAAGATTATAACTCAGATGGTTCTCCAAGTTCCAACCAACTATCTAACCTCTCACATGCTGACGTTTGAGACAAAATAAAAAGAGAAAGAATATTGAAAGCAGCAAGATCAGAGAAGGAACTCATACAAAGTATGAGATATAAGGTATAAGATAAACAGCAGACCTATCAAATGAAACTCTTCAGGCTATAAGAGAATGGTGGGTTTTTTTTTTAAATAATAAAACTAATGAAATAAAAACCTCACCAAGAATACTCTATTCAGCTAGATTAAATTATCATTCAGATTGAAGAAATTATTCAGATTGAAGGAATAATACAATGCTTCAGACTGGAGCGATAGCACAGCAGGCAGAGCATTCGCCTTTCATGCGGTCAATCCGGGTTCAATTCCTCCATCCCTCTCAGAGAGCCCGGCAAGCTACCAAGAGTATCCTGCCCACACAGTAGAGCCTGGTAAGCATATTTTTAAAATTTTTAAAAAAATTTTATTGAATCACCGTGAGATAGTTACAAGCTTTCATGTTTGGGTTACAATCTCACAATCATCAAACACCCATCCCTCCACCAGTGCACATTCCCCACCAATATCCGGGTATACCCCCCCTTTTCCACCCTCTTCCTGCCTCTATGGCAGACAATATTCCCCATACTATCTCTCTACTTTTGGGTATTGTAGCTTGCAACACAGACACTGAGAGGTCATCATGTTTGCTTCCACTCTTGCAAGTGTATTTGATATGCCAAAACTACTCTGTGGTGTATTCGATATGTAAAAATCAGTAACAAAGTCTCACAATGGAGACATTACTGGTGCCCACTCGAGCAAATTGATGAACAACGGGATGACAGTGCTACAGTGCTATTATGGTCAAGGATGGTCATTTCATTATGATTAAGGGGATCAATACATCAAAAACTCACTCTTCTAAACATACATGGAAAAGATGGACTGTGAGTTTCAAAGAAAACATGGGGACACACAGGACTCAAGAGTTCGGTGGCCGAGAACCGTTCCCCTGGCCAGCCCACAACAAAGGATGGACAAAGGATTAGAGGAATAGAGAAAAAGTGACCTGGGTTTGTTGGTAATCAGTTGATTTCTCTCTTCTCCCCAGCATTGTCTGATCTCTCCCTTACACACAACCATAGTCGTAGTTTTGGTCGTAGTCCCTGTCATCATGGTACCCCCATCCTTGTCCTCATAGTCTTTTCATTTTCCTACTGGCCTCTTTCCCCTTACAGGATAGTTATATAGAAATCATGAAGAGTGGGGGTACACATAGGTGGGGTTAAGCATTTTCATAACAACAAACAGAGGTAAAGCCACTCCTTCAGGGGAAATTCCAGGAGATTAACTCAAGGACAAGATCTCTCCTGAAGGTTCAGCACTCCAGATTACTAGGAGATCCATCGAGGGTGGGACTCCATCCAGGATGTGTTGCTTTCCACTTTCCTCAGCTAGTAGTCCATTTAAACAATCATAGTAAGTTTACTTCTTATAATATTCTAGTCATTTTGTATGAACACAGTATCTTACTGTGATATATTAATATATCTTACTGATATATTGAGCTTAAAGTTTGGCTTTTCCTGGAGACATCTCACAATATATTCCAGACCACCATCTTCAGGCCAGGTTAGTCTTTCATAACCCCAACAGGGTCCTTATTCAGTTACTTTCTTTTTGGGATCATAACAGAGTTTGTTCTATGACAATGCTTTTAACTTATTATACTTCTGGTGCCTAGCTTGCCCCTTTTGATGCCAGGGTAGCTTACAGCTTGTCTTGGGTCCATCCATTTCCTTTGTCAGGACCCTTTTTATAGGCATGTTAGGAAGTAAAGGAAACAGGCTTAAGTTAGGTAAATATGATGGAAGTCCAGGAATAAACATTATTTGGAGTCAATTGACTCCCATGCTACAAAAGTATAGCATCAACTGTCTTTCTGTGTGTCTTCCTGTGTCTATACAAAAACATACATGGAAAAGATGGACTGTTAGTTTCAAAGAGAGCTAAACAAGCCATGCAAATGACATAAAGGAAAGAGAAAATCAATATATTATTATTAGTGCTCGATGGAATTGGGTGCGCCTCAGGGGCACTGTTATGGGAGTAACTCAATAAACGTAAGCTTTCTGAGGGAGGAGCAAGGACAACCCAATGTTATCCAACAATGCGCAATCAACATTTTTAGAACAACTGATAATAGGCATGAAGGAAGATACTGAAAGCAAACAACATAATAATAGAAGACTTTAGCACTCCTCTATCACTGCTGAATAAATCAACTAGGCAAAAGCTCAGTGAGGGAACACTGGTCATAAGGAAGAAATAGAAGACATGGGCTTAAGGTATAGGGTCCTCTGTCTCCCAAAATGTGAGTACACGTTCTTCTCCGTTGCACATAGGACATTCTCTAAGATGAACCACAAGCTGCTAGGTCGCAAAACTAATTTTTATAAAATCAGGAAGCTAGAAATTGTATCAACTCTTGTCTCAGACCAACTTGATTTTTGAAAATGGACAGTAATCACAATACGTGAATACTTGGAAAGTAAATGAGAATAAAAAAATTAGTGAAGAATAATTTTTTAAGTTAAAGAAGAGAAAGCATTATGGTTGAAGACATTAAAGAAAAACAGAACATATTAAAGTAGCAACAAATGTTCAAAGGGAAAGGAGCTGAAGAGTTGGTCTACAGAACTGAGTTTACGAGGACAAACAGGAGGGATAGCAAGGGCTAGGGGGACATTGGTGGAGTGAAGGGGACACTCTGGTCACAGATGCGGTTCGGGAACAATATTTGCATAAATGCATCCAGAAGAGTGTTGCAAATTAAGGTACCTAAATAAAAATGGGGGAGGGAAGAATGGAAAATAAAATAATAAAAACACTTTACTAAATCATTTTCACAACCATTTATTTGCTAGAATTGCCCTACAATTTTGAAGAGACAAGTAAGATTTCTGCTCTGACTTTGATTGTTAAAGAAAGTGAAGTTCAAATGAATTAGTTATTTCCTGAAAGCTCTAGAAGTATTAAGAAACAAATACAAGGAAAAGATCGATTTGTTTTAGCTCTCATTTAATTCTCTTCTATACATTATATGTTTCTTTGTCTTTATCTGCAAAAGCACATGTTTTAGTGGGAAATTGTTCTCTGATATGATCTTCCCCTAGGTTCTCCAATTATTGACCGCTCATTGAATTTGTGTTCTGCTTTTTCTCTTTCCAGAGTGAATCTTCCTCTGGCTTTTTCTCCTCTCTTCCTGCTTCTCTCTATTTTTTTCACAAACCGTTTGAGAGTTCATTACAGGCATCATAAAGTCTAGTACCTGAGCACTTTGACATTTATGAATACATTATCACATTTAGAAAACACAGCATCGGGATATCACTTGAAGTTCACAGTTTTAAATTTTTGTAGAGCCATATTATGTTTGAAGGAAATGGATCATTCAAAGAGTTTTTATATATCTATTTCTCCCTTATATCTTAACTTTAGTGTAGTGCATTTGTTATCATTATAATTGATGAAAATATTAATAGAGAATTATTAACTGAAGTGCAAAGTTTGCATTGGGTTTTATGCTGCCAAAAAATTAGCAAAACCTGAAAATCAATGAATCAGCAGAGTAATAATTAGTGAAAGTTTATTGTGCATATGCCAAAAAAGGTGTTTTGCAAATCAGGAGCATTCACATTAAAACTGACTGGCAGGCTTATGGGTACATTGTTATAAAGTAGTTTAGATAATGAGAAGACAGTGTGGTTCTCCAAACTGGTTATAATCCTGAATTTTCTTAAGTTATAGGGATGAGTCAGGAGTTACTTTACATTGACCTTAGGAATAAGTTCAAGTTTTATGATTTTCAGATTCATATATGAGAAATGACTCATTCTTCGTATATTAATTTTATGATCTCATAATATTCATTTGTATCTATAGCTCACAACCAAATGAAGGACATTATGTTACTTATAATGCTGATGTGAATATTTGTTGACACGTTGTCTGTTGTGTGTTCATAAGTTCTTAATTCAGTAGGATAAATTCTTAGGAGAATTATTGCTCGACTGCAATAGTAATACTCTTTTGCAGTCATAACACTCTCTTTGGCTTTATTAGAAATGGTCAAATTGACTCTCAAAGTTAGTGCAGCATTTTGAATTCCATCAGCAATTCCTGGGAATTCTTGTTGACCCACTCCCTTAAATGGCATATGTGTGTGTCAGTTCTGGGTGGTGGTCTATGTGTGTGTGTGTGTGTGTATGTGTGTGTGTGTGTGTTTTCTAGTCCTTGTAATATATTTGTATTTATAGTCCTACACTATTTTTGTTTAAATAGGTTGATTCCTAATGAGCCACAATATTAAGGATATTTTCATATATTTATTTATTATTTGTATGTCATCTTTAGTTAAGTTTCTGTTTAAAAAAAAACTTCTTTTTTCCTGGTTTTAATTTTTATTATTTATTTGCTTATTTTTTTGCTTTTGGGGTCATACCCAGCAATGCTCAGGGGTTACTCCTGGCTCTGTACTCAGGAATTTCTGCTGGCTGTGCTGGGGGACCATATGGATGCTGAGGATGGAACCCTGGTGGGCCACATGCAAGGCAAATACCCTCCCCACTGTACTATCGCTAAAGCCCCTTAGTGTAGTTTCTGTTTAAACCTTCGGTCCACTTTGTAATGAGTTTTGTTGTTGAATTTTAATAATTCTTTGTATAGTTCATATCTAAGATTTTTATCATGTGTATTTTTGCATATATTTTCAATTTTATGGGTTGATTTTTTTTAATTTTTTAAAAATTTTATTGAATCACCATGACTTTTATACCCTTAGCAGTCTAGAGATATAATAAATACAGCAGGTAAGGCACTAACCTTGCACATAGTAGATGCCAGTTTGATCCCCAGAAACACATATGATCCCGAGCACTGCTAGAAGTGACTCGTGAGCACAGAGTATGCATTGAGGACCACCAGTTCAAATACCAAAAACCAAGCAAACGAAAGCTATCGCTCCCAGAACAGCTTTCAAATTTGAATAAAGTACATCTTAAATTATTTTTTTCAGCAACTGCGCTTTTGCTATACTATATAAAACCATAGAATTTCTAAACTTCTATCTCCTAGTTGTTTTAGTTAGTTCTTGGGCTACACCCAGCAGTGCTCGGGGCTTACTCCTGGCTCTGTTCAGAGATGATCACTCCTGGAGAGAATTGGAAGACCATATGCAATGCCAGGGATCAAACTCCAGTCAACGGCGTGAAGGGAAAGTTCCTTATTCCCTGTACTATTTCTCTGGCCTCTAGATATCTGTTTTATAGTTTTGAGTGTTACCTCCAGGTATGTGGTTCATTTTTCAGTTCAATATGTTTGGGTTTCCTCCCAAGCAATGCTTAGAAGGTCCAGGACCTCACAGTGATTCTGGACAACTGTGCTTGAGTTCAGTACAAGACCCAAAGATACCACACTGCTAGAGGCCTGGGGCCCCCAGCAGTGCTTGGTGACATTCAAGAGACTGACTATGGTTTCCAAGGATTGAACTTAGTTGGATGCTTGCTAGGCATGTGCCCTAATCACTGTACTATCTATCTCCAGGAACAATTTTCAGGGTTTTTTTTTGTACTATCTATCTCCAGGACCCATTTTCAGTTATTTTTTTGTGAATTGCATAAAGTCAAATTCTAGATCACTTTTTGTTTGTTTGAAATAATTTTGCAAGCAAATGTCAAATTATTCCAGCACCATTTTTATAAAAGTTTACCCGTTCTTTATTCAGCTACCTTTGCTTGTTTATCAAAGACCAGTTGCTATCTCTGTGTGAGACTATCTCTGAGACCTCTCTATGACCCCATTGATCTACTTATCTTTATTTTGCCAACACAACACTGTCTGAATAAATGTTGCTTAAGAGTAAATGACAAAGCTTTTGAGTAAATACATTTTATTACTATGCAGTAATATAGTAATAAAATAGTATAGTTATCCAGCAATAAAATTATATAGTAATAAAGTAATCCAGTAATAAAATATTAGTCTCCTGTCTTAATTTTTATTCAACTTTCTGTTTACTATGCCAGGTAACTTGTCCCTTGTCTTTCTATATTAACTATGGAATAGCTTATTAATATACACAAAAAAACTACATGAAATTTTAGTCAGGAATGCATAAATATATATAAGCATAAATATATATTTATGCAAATCTACATCACTTGTATCACTTGTCATCCGATTGCTCAGTGATTTGCTCGGGTGGGCGCCAGTAACATCTCCATTGTTCCTGTCATGTGCTAATGTAGCCCAATGGCATCTGCTTGCTCTAGGAACTCAAAGAGCCTCAAACCGTTCATTCAGGGTCTTGACAAAGAAGTCTGACCATCTCATAGGTGGGCGCCACATGTTCTTTGAATCCAGTCCAGTTGGTAACAGGTCTAGTCCAGCAGTCATCTGCAAATCACATGAAGTGTCCAGCACATCTGATTTTTTTTACTTCTGCATATATTTTATTTTATTTTTTAAATTAATTTATTCTTTTATTGAATCACCATGTGGAAAGTTACAAAGCTTTCAGGTTTAAGTCTTAGTTATACAATGCTCGAACACCCATCCCTTCCCCAGTACACATATTCCACCACCAAGAATCACAGTATACCTCCCTCCCCACCACCTCACCAGTCCCCCACCCCGCCTTTGTAACTGATAAATTTTACTTTACTTTCACTTTATTTTGATTACATACAATATTTCAACAAAAAACTCACTATTATTGTTTGGAGTTTCTCCCTCCTAAAGTCAGACCTGCTGAAAAGGAAGCATTTGATAGTTTGTTTTCCATTGCTGAGAATGAAGAGATACAAGGTCGAGTGGCCGCACTAGCAGCCACACGGTTTTGGATTTCTGTATTTTAGTATTTTACTAAGTCCAGAGAAATATCTGCCAGAAATTGCATCATTGCAAGCTTGTACCTCTCAGCTACTTTATATTCCACATATGAGTGCAATCTTTCTATGTCTGTCTCTTTCTGACTCATTTCACTCAGCATGATACTTTCCATGTTGATCCACTTGTATACAAATTTAATGACTTCATGTTTTCTGACAGCTACATAGTATTCCATTGTGTAGATGTACCAGAGTTTCTTTAACCAGTCATCTGTTTGGGGGCTCTCTGGTTTTTTCCAGATTGTGGCTATTGTTAACAGTGCTGCAATGAACATAGAATTGCAGATGTGATCTCTACTATACCTTTTTGCCTCTCTGGGATATATTCCCAGGAGTGGTATTGCTGGGTCAAATGGAAGCTCAATTTCTAACTTTTTGAGAATCGTCCATATTGTTTTCCAAAAGTGCTGAACCAGTTGGCATTCCCACCAGCAGTGAAGAAGAGTCCCTTTCTCCCCACATCCATGCCAACACCGGTTGCTTTTGTTTTTTGGGATGTGGGCCAGTCTCTATAGTGTGAGATCAAATCTCTTTTTTTTTTTAATTTTTTATTGAGTCACCATGTGGAAAGTTACAAAGTTTTCAGGTTTAAATCTCAGTTATACAATGCTCGAATACCCATCCCTTCACCAGTGCTCATATTCCACCACCAAGAATCCCAGTATAGCTCCACCCCACCCCCTCACACCCCTAACCCCCCCCACCCCTAGCCCCCCCACCCTAAGTCCCCCCCCTCCCGTGTAACTAATAAATTTCACTTTACTTTCACTTTGATTGCATACAATATTTCAACAAAACTCACTATTATTGTTTGGAGAGTCTCTCCCCTAAAGTCAGACCTGCTGAAAAGGAAGCATTAGATAATTTGTTTTCCATTGCTGAGGATGAAGAGGTATGAGGTCGAGTGACCACACTTAGCGGCCTCTCAGTTTTGGGTTTCTGTAATTTAGTATTTTAGTAACTAAGTCCAGAGAGATATCTGCCAGAAGTTGCATCGTTGCCAACTTGTACTTCTCAGTTCCATTATATTCCACATATGAGTGCAATCTTTCTATGTCTGTCTCTTTCTTTCTGACTCATTTCACTCAACATGATACTTTCCATGTTGATCCATTTATATGCAAATTTCATGACTTCATGTTTTCTGACAGCTACATAGTATTCCATTGTGTAGATGTACCAGAGTTTCTTTAACCAGTCATCTGTTTTGGGGCACTCTGGTTTTTTCCAGATTCTGGCTATTGTAAACAGTGCTGCAATGAACATAGAAATACATATGCCATCTCTACTATACCGTTTTGCCTCTCCGGGATATATTCCCAGGAGTGGTATTGCTGGGTCAAATGGAAGCTCAATTTCTAATTTTTTGAGAATCGTCCATATTGTTTTCCAAATGGGCTGAACCAGTCGGCATTCCCACCAGCAGTGAAGAAGAGTCCCTTTCTCCCCGCATCCACGCCAACACCGGTTGCTTTTGTTTTTTGAGATGTGGGCCAGTCTCTGTGGTGTGAGATGATATCTCATGGTTGTTTTGATCTGCATTTCCCTGATGATTAGTGATGTGGAACATTTTCTCATGTGCCTCTGAGCCATTCGGATTTCTTCTTTAGGAAAGCTTCTGTTCATTTCATCACCCCATTTTTTGATCGGGTTGGCAGTTTTCTTCTTGTGGAGTTCAACCAGTGCATTGTATATCCTTGTTATCAACCCTTTATCGGATGGGTACTGCATAAACATCCTTTCCCATTCTGTAGATTGTCTTTGTACTTTGGTCACTGTTTCTCTTGAGGTGCAAAAGCTTCTTAGTTTGAGATAGTCCCATTCATTTATCTCTGTTTTCACTTGCTTGGCCAGTGGCGTGTCAGCTTTGAAGATACCTTTGGCTTCAATGTCCTGGAGGGTTTTGCCAACCTTGTCTTCAATGTACCTTAGGGATTCTGGTTTGATGTTCAGGTCTTTAATCCAATTTGACCTGAATTTTGTACATGGTGATAGGTGGAGGTCAAAGCCCATTTTTTTTTTTTTTGCATGTAGCTGTCCAGTTTGGCCAGCACAATTTGTTAAACTTTCTTTCATTGCTCCACTTCACATTTCTTGCTCCCTTATCAAATATTAGATGATCATATATTTGGGGGGGTGTCAGAGTATTCAACCCTGTTCCGTTAGTCTGCAGCTTTGCCTTTGTTCCAGTACCATGCTGTTTTAATGACTACCGCTTTGTAGTAGAGTTTGAAGTTGGGGAAGTTGATTCCTCCCATTTTCTTTTTCCCAAGAATTGCTTTAGCTATTTGGGGGGACTTATTGTTCCATATGAATTTCAGGAGCGCTTGCTCCATTTCTTTGAAGAATTCCAAGGTTATCCCTATAGGGATCACGTTGAATTTGTACAGTGCTTTGGGGAGTATTGCCATTTTGACCATATTAATTCTTCCAATCCATGAGCAGGGGATGTCTTTCCATTTCCTCGTATCCTCTTTTATTTCCTGAAGTAGCATTTTGTAGTTTTCATTATACAAGTCCTTTACCTCCTTAGTTAAGCTGATTCCGAGGTACTTGATCTTTTGAGGCACAATTGTGAACGGGACTATTTTTATCATGTTGCTTTCTTCTCTCTCACTATTTGCATATAGGAAAGCCATGGACTTTTGGGCATTGATTTTATAGCCTGCAACTTTACTATACGAGTTTATTGTTTCTAGGAGTTTCTTGGTAGAGGTTTTAGGATTCTCTAAGTATAGTATCATATCATCTGCGAATAGTGAGAGCTTGATTTCTTCCTTTCCTACCTGAATGCCCTTAATATCTTTTTCTTGCCTAATCACTATTGCAAGTACTTCCAGTACTATATTGAACAGAAGTGGAGAGAGTGGGCATCCTTGTCTGGTCCCTGTTCTCAGAGGGAAGGCTCTTAGTTTTTCTCCATTGAGGATGATGCTTTCTGTAGGCTTGTGATAAACGGCTTTTGACTATATTGAGGAAGGTCGCTTCTATACCCATTTTGGCTAGAGTTTTCCTCATAAATGGGTGTTGGATCTTGTCAAATGCTTTCTCTGCATCTATTGATATGATTATATGATTTTTTATCTTTTCTTTTGTTGATATGATGGATTATTATTTGATTTCCAGATGTTAAACCATCCTTGCATCCTGGAATGAATCCCACTTGGTCGTGGTGTATGATCTTTTTTATGAGTTGTTGAATTCTATTTGCTAATATTTTGTTGAGAATCTTTGCATCTGTGTTCATCAGGGACATTGGCCTGTAGTTTTCTTTTTTGTGGTGTCTTTGTTTGCTTTTGGTATTAGGGAGATATGAGCCTCATAGTAAATATTTGGGAGGGTTTCTGTTTCTTCAATTTCCTGGAAAAGCTTGAGAAGAACTGGCAATAGGTCCTCTTTAAATGTTTGGAAGAACTCACTAGTGAATCCGTCTGGACCTGGGCTTTTTTTGGGGGGGAAACTTTTGATTACTGTTTCAATTTCCTTGATATTAATAGGACTATTCAGGTCCTCCAGATTTTCTTGGTTCAGCTTTGGAAGATTATAGGAGTCGAGGAATTTATCCATTTCTTCTAGGTTCTCTTGTTTCGTGGCATAGAGATTTTCAAAGTCGTCTCTGATGATCTTTTGAATTTCTTTGGTTTCTGTTTTGATGTCCCCCTTTTCATTTCTGATTCAGCTTATGAGGGTTCTCTCTCTCTCTTTCTTTGTGAGTCTTGCTAGTGGTTTATCAATCTTGTTTATTTTCTCGAAGAACCAGCTCTTGGTTTCATTGATCTTTCAGATTGTCTTTTGGGTTTCCATGTAGTTACTTTCTGCTCTAAGTTTTCTTATCTCTTTCCTTATGCCTGGTTTAGGCTCCTTTTGTTGGTCCTTTTCTAAGGTCTTGAGCTGTGAAGTCAAGTTATTTATGTGGACCCTTACTTCCTTCCTGAGATATATATGCTTGCAGAGCTATAAATTTTCCCCTTAATATGGCTTTAGCTGCGTCCCACAGGTTCTGGTAGCTCGTGTATTCATTCTCATTTATTTCCAGGTACCTTTTGACTTCTTCATTTATTTCCTTCCTGACCCACTCATTGTTCAACATAGAGCTATTTAATTTCCAGGTGTTTGATTTTGTTTTCTGCATCTGTCCATGATTATCTTCTATCTTCAGTGCATCATGGTCTGAAAAGATAGCTGGTACAATGTCTATCTTGTTGATTCTGTTGAGGTATGTTGTGTGGCCCAGCGCATGGTCTATTCTGGAAAATATTCCATGTGCACTGGGAAAGAATGTGTAGTCCTTTTTGGGGGGATATAAAGCCCTGTATAGATCTATCAATCCTCTCTCTTCTATTTCTTTCTTCAAAGCCAGTATTTCCTTGGTGAGTTTTAATCTTCTTGATCTATCCAGAGGTGATAGGGCGGTATTGAAGTCTCTAACTACTATTGTGTTGCTCACAATGTCCTTCTTAAGGTCTCTTAGCAGCTGTTGTAGGTATTTAGCTGTCCCTCATTGGATGCGTACACGTTTAGGAGTGTGATTTCTTCCTGCTGTACATATCCCGTGATTAATAAAAAGTGGCCTTTACTATCCCTTCTAATCTTTTTCAACCTGAAGTCTATGTTGTACAATACTAATAAACCCACACCAGGTTTTTTGAGGGAGTTGTTTGCTTGCAGGATTGTTTTCCATCCTTTGACTTTGAGTCTGTGTTTGTTCTGGCTATTCAGATGTGTTTCTTGCACGCAGCAGAATGTTGGCTTCAGTCTCTGAATCCATTTTGCCAGTCTGTGTCTCTTAATTGGTGAATTAAGATCATTGACATTGAGAGAGATTATTGTCATGGGGTTTTGTGCCATCTTTCCGTAAGGGTTTGTTGTACTTGTAGGAGTTTTTCTTGTCTTACAGTAGCCCCTCTAGATCTTCTTTTAGGTTTGGTTTAGAGTCTATGAAACATGATATTCCAAGCATAGTTTTTTTGATTCCTCTTTGGGAGACCTGAATAGCATTCTCATCCTCCTATTTTCATAGGGCCCAGGTGTCTAAGGCATATATTAGTGCAGTATGAATGGTGGAATCATAAAGATGTTCCCGGAGCCAGTCGTTTGTCATGTTGAGTTCTTGACCTAGGTACACATAACTGCTGCCCTCGGAGATGTTCATTCCATTGAGAGAAAATGGAATGTCAGGAACTAGTCCATTTCTCATGAACATTGTTTACATGAGGTTCAGCTGCAGTCCGACCTTTCCACAATCACAGTCGAAGTTGGCCAATATTCATGTTACTTGGCTAATGTTTGGTGTTATTAGAATGATGTCATCAGTGAAGCGGAGGTGGTATAGTTGCCAATCATCTATCTTCATGCCCATTCCTTCCAATTCCAGTCATCACATGATGTTCTCTAGGGTGGCATTGAAGAGTTTTGGCAAAATGGTATCACCCTTCCGAACCCCGCTCTTTACGTCAATGACCACTTCCTTGTAGAATGGTGAGATCCTGGTGGTGAGTCCGTAATACAGCTCATGGAGGATCTTGATGTACTGAGTTTGAACACCCTGTTTGGCTAGGGCTTTGATGACTGCTTCAGTTTCAACAGAATCGAAGACCTTTAAATCGATGAATGTTAGAGCAGCATCTTGAACTCTCACGAAACTTCAATGAATTTGGTCACTGTATGGATACGGTCGATCATGCTGATCGGAACCAGCTTGTTCGTATGGTTCGTCTAGTGTTCTGCCTATTCTATTCAGGATGACTCAAGTCAACAACTTGTAGATGACGAATAACCTGCAGATTGGGCGAAAGTTGCTGATGTCGTAGATGTCTCCCTTCTTGTACAATAGAAAGGTCCTGCTGGTCTTCCACTGGGATGGAAGCTTGCATTCGGACAAGTAGCATGTGAAGAGCCGAGCCAGTGTATTGATGAGTACTGGTGGCAGATTCTTCATGTGTTCAGGTCTGACCTTGTCTGGATCGGGTGCTGTATGCATCTTTCCCGATGAAATGACATGTTGGATTTTGAGAGAGGACATTGGGAACGACATATCCATCCTGTGGAATTTGGTAGGTGGGCAGGTGGATGTGGCTGTCGAAGAGATCTGAGTAGAATTCATGAATAATCCTTTCCATGGCCCTTCTGGAAGATGTGATAGATCCTTCAGGATGTCGGAGGGCAGTCATCTTGGTATTGTAGTTGGTGAAAAACAGGAAAGCATTGGGAATACTTTTCCCACCTTCTGCCGCATTGGCCAACACTGCTACTCCTCTCTTTCAGATCTTCTTTAATTTCTTCTCTGCCACTCTGCAACCAGGAAACTCCTAAAATCTCCAGCACCCCGCCCCAGGGATCAAACCCAGATGACCCAACATACCAGAGCCAGATAAATACCTCACTGGCAGATCCACTACCTCCACTACTGAACCATCGCCACACTCCAGGATGCTTTCCAGACCGCACAGCCACTTTACAAAGTGTCCTTTGCAAAGTGTTCTTTGCACAGCATGGGACACTAAATACCCATTTTTCATAATTTTTGCACCATATTTGATGGGCTTCAAATATGGTATGAACCGTGGGAACACCCATAAGGGCGATTGGAGGCCACTCTAAAAGCCTCCATCCCTCTCAGAGAGCCCAACAAGCTAAAGAGTACCCTACCCGCACAGCAGAGTCTGGCAAGCTACCCGTGGTGTATTCGATATGCCAAAAACAGTAACAACCAGGGACCTCATTTGCCTGACACTGAAAGAGCCCCCAATACGACAACATTAAGAAGGATGAGCAAGGAAAGGTTGATAAATAAAAAATATCTCCACCAGTGCACATTCCCCAAAGTTGGTGGTTCTTATTACTGTTTAAAATGAGTAAGTGAAGGATTAGGAAGATAGCTGAGAATTCGAACTCTGGCACTGCATGGTGCCCTGAGTTTTGTAGAAGTGAACCTGGTGGTCCCTGAGCACCAATGGCTTGAGCAATATCACAAGCTTGACCACCACCATATTTCTGACCCAAGCATAGAACCATCAGTCCTGATTGCCCAGGTATTGCCAGAAATGACCCCAGGGATTCCTCAGAAGTGTTTCACAGGGCTTCCTTTCCCAGAAATACTTAAAATTTTTAAAAATAAAATTAGTAAGTGAATTCTACTCAGTAAATGCTTACTCAGCAAATATTGACATGTGATTAATTTCTTACATTATAATAAACTTGATAACCAAACAGTTCCTTTAAGAACTTGTCCTAAAGATTATTATATCCAAGAAGAATTTTTTTCCATTTCTAGGAACTATAAACCTTTGACCTGGCCATTGGGCAGAATTTCAGTATTCTTATAGATAGGAGATTACAGGTACAGAGATTAGGGAAGAAAAAAGATAATATTTAGGATTAGCTTGGTACAAAAGCACAAAATGTCACAAAGGAGGTAGGATTTAAATTGGGCCTTAAGGCGTTTGCCTTGCATGCGGTCGTCCCGGGTTCGATTCCCAGCATCCCATATGGTCCCCTGAGCACTGCCAGGAATAATTCCTGAGTGCAGAGCCAGGAGTAACCCCTGTGCATCGCCGGGTGTGACCCAAAAAGCAAAATAAATAAATAAATGAATAAATAAATAAATAAAAATAAAAATATTTAAAAAATAAATAAATAAATTGGGCCTTAAAAGGTAAATTAAATACTTATATATGCAAGACAGAGCTCTCCAGGCAGGAGACACAGGTTAAGCATGTCCAAGGCAAAAACAGACATGGTTTCTGCTTAGGAAAATGCAGAACAGGCCTGAACACAAAGAACATCTGTGAAAATAGTGAGTGATTCAATTACATGGTTTAGGCTGAAGGGGAAGGCATTTGGGAGAAATGTTGGGGAAAGTAACTCACTCCTGGTATATGTTTCAGCAAAGCGGTCCTCAACTGTTATAAAGCAACACTGATTTTGCTTTCTTTGCCACTCATTGTCATTTTTTAAAATTTGAACAAACCCCTTCATGTTTAGAAATGTCAGCCCTCTAACTTGTAAACTTAGGAAAACAGTGCCTCTAGCTCAAGCCAATTAGAAAAAGTTAAATAAAATTAGAACTGCAAAAATATTCCAGTGCCGTGTCTGGTACATAAGAAACTAGAGGTTTGAATTCTTGTCTTGGATGTGAGAGAGTTAACTCAGTTTGGAATCACTCTCTCCCACTGAAGAGCTGGATGCCAGGGGCAGCGTGCGCTTGTAGTCCAGATTAGCATCCCTGTGTTTCCACAACGATGGTGTTCAGTATTCTCAGACTTGAGCTCACACCTGCCCAGGAGGCAGCCAAGATCAACAGCTGGCATCTGAAGGATTGTGTGAAAACGGATAGGAGGGCAGACATTGGAGAAGTAGGGTCAGTAAAATGATCCAAAGTATGAACACAACTCAATCTATGACCAACTTAATCTACCCAGGAATTCAGGTTCCTGAGTAAGACCAAGAAAACAGCCTGATTCACAAAATAAGGATTAGTCAATGCAGGGCTCTATAATGCCGCTGGGTAGAATGCACCCCTAAGGGGTATAAAACAGGAATGAGGCTCTAGGCAGATTGTTGTTATGTACTAATTTTCTATTTCATCTGCTTGTTAAATGCATTTTTCAACTTCATTCAAAGTCATTGCACTTACTATGTGTGCAATTTTCTGCATTAATGGTATACGTACAATTTATATGTAAGTGATATGCTTTATTTAATACTCTATATTAAATCTCTACACCATAACTCTAGGAGAAAGGGGTTCTATCCATCATAGATTTGCATAGAAAGCAGTTGGTCTTTAACTCTTCCTTTGTTGCAAGAGGTGAGGGTATCGGATTTAAATCAGTTGAAAACTGGATTTACCCAGTTGAGTTCCTGTCCAGAGAGGGTAAAGCTCTGTCTCAAGGCCATGCAGATTTTTTTATGTTATCTTCTAGGAATTATAAAACTAGGTTTTATAATTTGAATTTTATAGTTATCAATATTTAATTTTAATTAACTTACCTAAAAGGTTTAATATCTGTGTCTGGATTCATATCTTTTTGCATATGTGTGTCCTGTTATTTCATTTGTTGAAAAGGCTTTGTTGAGCATTATTTTTGATAAGACTCATCTTTCTTATTGAATTGAATTTATTTCTTCATCAGTTACTGTTATATATGAGTCACTATTATATCCTTGTCTAGTTCTTTCATAATAATGAAAATTCAAAATAACACTTTTATTATCCAACACTGTGCTTTTACTGCTTCTGGACATAAGTGCTTCTATATACTGGTCTTTCTCTGCAAAAGTTAGAATCAACATTCTCATTCTCTCTCTCTCTTTCTCTCTCTCCCTTTCTCTCTCTCTTTGGCAGTGTTAGGGTCCATGTTTATTTGAATGTGTTCTATAGCTAAAATAACATTGCATTATAGCTTTATATGAGTGTCCTGTGTGCATAAAGGAACATCATAATGTGTATTTACTATTTTTTAATTTTGATTTATAGAATCATTTTTACTTTAATATATTGAACAACTTTGTAGTTTTGTATCTCAGACTATGAGATGCAAAATTACAAAGATGTTCAAATATCTTTGAATTTGTGTTATGATATTTTCAGAGAAAATATACAGAAGTAGGATATCTGTTTACAGAATCATGTGTAGTTTCCATTTTACATGTTTTGAAAAATATTCATACTGTTTTCCATGGTGGGTGCATTTCCACAAACAGAATTTAAAGACTGCCCTCTCCCAGAGTCTTCTCCAAAATTAGTTGTTTCTTGGGTTTTTTGTTTTTGTTTTTGTTTTTGTAATAGTTATTTTTACAGGTTGTGATGATTGCTTACTGTTATTTTGAATTGTTTCTCTAGTAATCAATCTCCTTTCTCTCTCTCTCCCTTTCTCTCTCCCTCTCTTTGGCAGTGTTAGGGCTGGAGTGATAGCATAGCAGGTAGGGCATTTGCCTTGCATGCAGCTGACCTGGGTCGATTCCTCCGCCCCTCTCAGAGAGCCCAGCAAGCTACCAAGAGTATCCCGCTCGCACAGCAGAGCCTGGCAAGCTACTTGTGGCTTATTCGATATGCCAAAAACAATAAGTCTCACAATGGAGACGTTACTGGTGCCTGCTCGAGCAAACCGATGATCAAGGAGATGACAGTGACAGTGACCGAATTCCATCCTTGAAGGTCAGCCAAGCTTTCCTCTTCTATCCTTCCAGAGGCCCAGCAAGTCTCTGGAGACCCTCAGGGGACCGGCAGGTACCTCTAACACCACCATTCTGACCTCAGACTCTTTCCGGACAGTAACACAGCCAAGTGTTCCCCCTCCGCCAGTTGGGCTCATTCCCAGAATTCCACAACTATGCCCTATATTTCTGAAATACCGAGCTTTATGACTGCCTGAGACCTCTACTTCTCCTATCTCACATTGTAGAAATTAATATCCCCAATAGAAGCCTACAATCCAAGAGGACTTCTCACTTCTCAATTCGATCTAGGGATTGAATTCCTTAGAGAGCAGCCATGGGGAATGGATTGCAAAAATCTCCTACAAACACAGTTGATACTATAGGGAACAGCAAACAAGCCCACCAATGATTGATGATTATAAAAACTAATGATGTAATGATGTAGTGATATCATTTATACTGATATAAAACTAAGGATTATAAAATGAATGATTGAAGATTATAGCCTGGAAAGTTCTACTGTAACCAACCAGCTCTATAATCTCTGAGATAATGACTATAGAGATATCATGATGAGGATGTTTAATGAGCTTGTGGAATGCTTGTACCCAGATTTAAGAGGCTTAAAGGATATCAGAAAAAATAGACCAAAATAAAAATACTCCATGACACATTGAATTCAGAATGACAAAGGACACAGACAGACAACATACTGAAAGCATCAAGATCAAAGAAAGTACTTACATATAAAGAATTTTTGATAAAACTCACAAATAACTTATTAAATGAAACTCTTTGGCTAGAATAGAATGATGGGATATAGGCATACACACACACACACACACACACACATACACACACACACACACACAGAACACCTCACCAAGAATACTCTATCCAGCTAGGTTAACATTTAGATTGGAAGAAATGGTACAAAGTTTCATGACAAGCAGCAGCTTGTAATTGATAGGTCAAGACAGAAGAGAAAATGAAATTATATGAATTGCTTCATTAAAATCTGAAGAGGCAGAAAAAAATTAAAAGAGAAAAAGGAAACAAAATTCAAGCGTAGTGAATAGAATGGGACTAGAGAGATACACAGTACAATGAGTAGGGTAATTGCCTTGAATGCAGCTGATTCAGATTCGGTCCCCATCACCCCATATTGTCTCCCACAGTGATTGATCCATAAGGCGTGATCCCTGATGGCAGAGTAAACTGTTTAATGTGGGCCACACCGCTGAGTGTGGCCCAAAAACAAACAAAAGAGTAGTAAGTGAAAAACAATATTGAATATGTACTAATAAAAATGTACAAATAATCACTAAAATGTCAATGATTTAAATTCACTAATTAATAATATCTGCCTGTAACTGTATCACTGTCATCACGTTGCTCATTGATTTACTCGAGTGGGCACCAGTAATGTCTCCATTGTGAGATTTGTTGTTACTGTTTTTGTCATATTGAATACGCCACAGGTAACTTGCCGGGCTCTGTCGTGCGGGCGAGATACTCTTGGTAGCTTGCCAGGCTCTCCGAGAGGGGCAGAGGAATCAAACCCAGGTCGGCTGCGTGCAAGGCAAACACCCTACCCGCTGCACTATCGCTCCAGCCCATACATAAATATAATTAACAATAATTTTAGTAAGTTAAAATTAATCTTTATTACTACTTCTCATTTTTGTCCATCTTCTTAGTCCTATTTGTTTACAGTTATATTTAGTGGTCACTGCCTCATAAATAAAATTAACTCAAATTCATAAAATAACAACATGCAAAGTCTTGGTGGAAAAAATATGAAAGGATGAGGCTGTAATGATGCTCAGTGGTGTAGCAAACTTTGTATGTGTTAGGATCTGAGATCAATCCCCAGCATGGGGTGGTGGGGGAGGGAAGTGTCTCAGGGGGAGAAATATCAATGAACACAGATCTGATGTATTATATAGAGAGAAACTAAGTCCTATTAGACATGTATTTACATATGGATATCCTATTTGATCAGGGTTGGTGGTTGTTAGCAAAGATTTGCGCTACTGAATAAGAATCTCAAAAACTTACATATTTCCAGTATACATCTCATTATCAGAGCAAAAGTACATACTTTAAATTCAAACCCTATGTCCATTATCAGCATTAGTTTTCTAGTCTGTAGAATGGTATTCTTTGAGTTTTCTTTAGTTGGTTGTATCAGGGGACCATGCAGTTCTGAGGATCAAAGCCAGACCTTCCATATACAAATTATCCCCCTGCCCAGAATGGTATTTAAAAAGTATTTTATCAATGTCACTGTCACTGTCATCCCATTGCTCATCAATTTGCTTGCTCGAGCGGGCACCAGTAACATCTCCCTTGTATTTTGCAGTGCTGGGGAATAAACTTAGGGTCCTGCTTTGCCAATGAGCTATTACAGATCCTAAAATGACATCTGAATGGGGTGGGAAGTTGGGCAACACTCAGAGTTTATTCTGGGCTTTGTGCTCAGGCATCGCTCCTGGTGGTCCTCTGGGAACATAAGCAGTGCTACTGGGGTTAGCTGCTACCCGAATGATAATTATACAAGACCTCTGATGTGAAGAAAGGGAACACATCCCAACTCAAATGAATCTTTGGATTCTGACTTTGGATTCCAGCTGAGATTGCCAGAGGTGTGGAAGGGAACCCAAACTATAGAGGAAGATTAGAGCCCCATGATAAATACAAATAGGTGTAATATACTCCTAAATAAGTGCAATATACTCCTAAAACACATACAATTTGTAAATGAAAGTTACCTTAATTTAAAATAGTGTAATGCTAAAAAAGAGAAAACTTACCAATGTTATGCAGTTTTTTTTCCCCCTGATGTTGCTTCCAGGAGTGTTGCATTTCAGGTGTCATGTTTATCATAATCCATTTTGAGTTGGTGATTATAGATTATGTAAGAAAAGATCTAATTTCGGGTTTTTGCATGTGTATGTTCAGTTCTCCTAAAGCATTTGTTGAGGAGACGATCATTTCTCATTAAGTGTAATACTGACCCTTTAGTTGATATCATTTGACATTATAGCTATGGATTTATTTATGAGCTTATCTTTTGTTTTGATGGTATGCATGCTTATGTTTATAACAATGCCTGTTTTAATTACTGGAACTTTAAAATACATTTTTGAGTCAGGGATTAAGGTTCTTGCCTTACAACTGGCCTTTCCAGGTTTGATCTCTGGCACCATTGTGGTCTCCCAAGCACTGCCAGGAATGTTCACCAAGCACAGTAGTAAGCTCTGAGCACTTCAAGTATGCCCCACAAACAAAAAATGTATTTCAAATAGTAAGTCTGAGGCATCTGGCTTTTCTTATCTTTCTCAAATTTCAGTTTGTGGAGTGATAGCACAGCGGGTAGGGTGTTTGCCTTGCACGAGGCCAACCTGGGTTTGATTCCTCTGCCCCTCTCGGAGAGCCCGGCAAGCTACCTAGAGTATCTCTCACCTGCATGGCAGAGCCTGGCAAGCTACCCATGGCATATTGGATACGTCAAAAACAGTAGTAAGTCTCACAATGGAGACGTTACTGGTGCCCGCTTGAGCAAATCGATGAACAATGGGATGGCACTGCTACAGTGCTTAAATTTCAACTCTTTTTCTATCCACTAACCTGAAAGTTTCATTCTAGAAATTTCTTTTAGTTACTGAATTTAGATCATTGACGTTTTAGTGGTAATTGGCACATTTCAATTAAATCTATATTCATTACTATCTTTTATTCACTCCCCTTGATATTTGAAAATTGAGATTGTGTCCTGAAATTTTTCTTAAGTTACTCAATAGTTATAGAATTTTTTGAGGTATGTGTATTTGTGTGTGTGTAACCTCTACAGTTTATTCATAAAAAGTGTCACCTTCTAATAGAAATAATTTTAGTTTCGCAACCAAAAGACAAAATACACAGACACAAAGATACAGGAAGACCTATATATATACCCTGAAAACTGCTAAATATTTTTGAAAAAAATAATTAAAAACAAATAAATAGAAATACATAGTTCATTCGTGTATTAGAAGACTTGATACTACTAAAATGCCTTTGTATTTTAAATGTTTCAGTGCAATCACTGCCAAAATACTAAAGGCATTACTTTTTATAGAACAGCAAAATATGATATCAAGATTCATGTAGTTCCACAAAATGTCACAAATAGCCGAAAAAAAATCTTGAGAAAGAAAACAAAGCAAGATATGTCATGCTTCATTTTTAAAATACATTTTAAGTGAAGGGTTTTGCCTTATAAGTGGCCTTTCCACTTATAATCCAGGTTGGATCCCAGGCTCAGGCTCTAACCTTAAACAGTTAATGCCCCAATCACTGCTTAGGACCTGCCACCCACCCCCAAGAATAAGAGAATAAAATATTTGTCTTTATTTTATTTTTTCTTTTCAAACAGTATTCTCTGTTTTGTTTAGATATGAATTGCTTCGTTTGTTTGCTTGGGGGACCAGGTGGGATGCTGGGAATTGAACCCAGATCAGCTGAATGCAAGACACGTGTAGAGTACAGCCCTACCCACTGTACTATCGCTCCAGCCTCTCATCAGTTTATTTAGAAATGCTTGTGGATAAAAACAAAATAAGAAAACTAATTTCTCGTTGAATAATTAATATTACTTTTAGTTGCTCTGGATTTTTCTTATGTGTGTGATTTAATAGAACAAGGTATACATTGCTTCTCGAGCTTTTTCTCTTTCTCAATCTCTTGTTCTATCTTTTGCCTTCTTTTCTATTCTCAAAGCAATTCAGTAATTTGGGGGAATACATTAGTACTCTACAGAGAATGTAGAGTACTAGTGCTACTGAGAATGTAAGGGGACACTTTTCAAAGAGAGACTGAACATCAATGCCAGGATTCTAATTATTGTCTTAAATTCATCTTATTTATCTTTGAATTGCTCAATTTCCTTTCGAACAAAAATCTAAACCATTAACTCTGTATAAAGTATATCTATGATATATACACAAATCCAAAAAATGAATTCCATAAACTGCATTATATTTAAAAATTATGAGAATCCAAATGACCATACTGATTTACATTTTTACTTAGTGGGGAAAGAACTTCAATGCTGATGGGGATTTTCATTTGTCTAGAAGATTTAAGATTTTAATGTGTGTGTGTGTCTGTGTGTTTCCAGAACTATGCTATGTTTTCTGTTTTTCACCCATATATAGTGAGACAGAGGTCGAACCACACAGGATATGGGTGAGGATGGGTGAAACCTAGGGGAAAGGGTGGAACTGGCAGGAGTTTGGGACCTCAGAGCTTTTAAGAAGAACCTGCGGAAACTGCCAAGGACTGGGATCTAGTGTTAACTAAGCCCCTCTTAGGACCAGGAGCTTGATGTAATGCTTACGGTCTCTGAAACATCACCGAGATGCTTGCACATCACAGATTCATTTATCCATCAGGTATCTGGTCCTTCACTTCGTGGTCTCGCTTTCCTTGCAGGATGGGACAAAGAAGGGCATCAAAGAAGGGTCCCTGATCAGAATAAAGCAGCGACTGTCCAGAGGCTAGCGCGCTCCTGTAATCTAAAAACCCCAGAAGTGTCAGTCAGCTGAAACCAGGACTCCAAGAATCACAGAGACACTTGTCCGGACCTGGGTCGGTTCCCACTGAATCCCTGAGACAGTATGTGTGTGGAGGGGGGGGGGGGCGCTGCGGGGGCGGTGAGGAGGGGGGCGGCGCAGAGGAAGAACTGAGTTTCTCTGATCTGGAACAGAGCAGCCAGGCTAAGCTCTGCCACCGGGATCATCTGGGTTAGGGCACCAGGACCCAGAGCAGGCGGGGAGGGCGTGCCCAGAGCAAACCGAGAGAGGCGGGACAGGGAGGGGCAGCCCGGGATTGAGGCGACAGCAGTGACTGCTCAGACCTCTGACCGAGAACGGAGCCACTGGACGTCCCAGGCGCGCTCCGGACCATGGGTTTCCTGGAGACCGCGCTCTGGACCGTGCTCCATGCGCGCACCCTCCTGCTGGGCGCTGTCGCCTTCCTCTTCTTTGCTCATTTATTCAGAAAGCGGCGCCCCAAGAACTGCCCACCGGGGCCCCCGGGTTTACCCTTCCTGGGAAACTTATTACAGATGGACTTTAAGCAGCCGCACGTGCAGATTCAGCAGGTAGGAGCGTCAGGGACTGATCCCGTCCTTCACCTGCAGGGACAGGCTATTCCAGGGACCCAGGGCGGGAGGATGGAGCAGGTGCTAACACCGTTGACTCCTGGCGGTGCTCAGAGAGCCATATGAGATGCTGGGAATCGAACCCGGGTCGGCCGCTTGCAAGGCAAACGCCCTACCCGCTGTGCTATCGCTCCAGCCCCAGCCCTCTGCTCTTTGGAAGTTTGAAAGAGTTCTAAGCGATTACCGTGCTCAACTAAGAACTAATTCATGCACTAGATAGATTCCACTCGCTCATCCTGCTTTGGGAAAGCGTTCTTTGCTTTTAAGTTTTATTGAGTGGTTTAACTTGTGTTTGCGCATTCACCTGTGCTTTTGGTGTTTTATTTCACTCACGGAACTTGAATCACGGAACTTGAACTAGGCTCGTCTTTTAGCAAATGTGATTTTTTTTAAATCATTATTTCTTCAACTATTTTTCCAACTCCATAATGTTTTCTGGGCATTTCTTTGCACAATGATATTACAAAGGTTAGGTCTTTGATTTCTTCAGCATGGGTCCTGGGGCTCTGTCATATTGATTTTTTTCTATGTATTTCCTTTTTTATGTAGGTTAGATGCTTTCTATTGGCCTGTTTTCGTTGTCATTAATTTTTCTGTCACTACTGATCTGTTATTATGCTGCTATTGGGCTTTTATTTAGGATGTTCTGATCTAAATTTTTCTTGAGGTTCTTCTGTACAATTCTTTGCTCAAATTTCTTTTTTTTAAAAAAATAGGAATGTTGCATTTCTCAAAAATTTATTTAAATATCTGCTTTAGCATCTTTACCCTATAATTCCAACATCTCAGTGTTGATGTCAATTTACTCAAGTTGAAATTGTCCTTGTTCTTTGTGTGGTAAGTCATTTTGACTATAGAGTGGACTACATATATCTGACACTATAGGAACCTTTCATTGTAGGAGAGAATCAATCAGCATATTTAGGATGTTCACTTTCAAGGAACATGCTACAAAGATCAGTAGCGGATATGATGTCTCCCTTAGGGACTCCTCTTCCTCTTTCAATGTAAGCTGGAGCTCATGAAAATGGGAGCAAAGTTCAGGGACCCCCACTTCATAGTATAACTTCTTTCTTATTGTAAAGATAGAAGACACACCCTTACCCATATCTGTTTCACGGAAAGGGTTCCACCCATTCTTACTTTTTCTACTTCTGATTTTGGACCACACCAGGTAGGGCTACAACTGCCTCTGTGTTCAAATCACTTCTGATAGTGTTATGGTGATAGCAAGCTTGACTGTGGGTCAAACAAGGGTCTTTTACATGTCAAGGCAATGTCATAACCCTTGTAGCATCATCTCTCTGTAGCATCATCCTTATTTCAATAAGAGAATGGTATCACTGTCACTGTCACTGTCATCACGTTGCTCATCGATTTTCTCGAGCAGGCACCAGTAAGTCTCCATTTGACTTGTTACTGTTTTTGGCATATCAAATACGCACGGGTAGCTTGCCAGGCTCTGCCGTGCAGGCCAGAGATACTCTCAGTAGCTTGCCGGGCTCTCCGAGAAGGGTGAAGGAATCAAACCCAGTTCGGTCACGTGTAAGGCAAATGCCCTACCCGCTGTGCTAGAAATCAAATCAAAATTATTCCTCCCTCAGAGTCTCTCTCTCTCTTTCTCTCTCTCTCTTTCAGTACTATTGCTTCATCTTTTCTCCTTATTATCTATGGGATAGACTATATTTAATGGAGTTACTTTGGTTTACATTCATTAATGTCAGGGTTAGAAGGAGGAATAAAATGGTGTGATTTGAATAGGAAATTTGAAATGGACCCGTGTTTTACCACCAAGATAGAAATGAGTACACATAAAGTGGGCTAGTGATGAAACCAGGCCTAAAATTTAGCACCAAACTCACAATTATACATCAGGGATGTCCTTTTCTACCTTATATAGCAGACCTTTTAGTGTTTTGATGCTTTGCTATTGTCGTTGTTGTGGAGGGGTGGGGGGGTCACATCCAACAGTCCCCAGAAACCACTCAGTATTCAAGAGCCAAATAGTGCCAAGGCTTGAACCCAGGGTCTCACTCAAGTGGTGAGCATGTCCTCCACCACTTGATATACATCCTGGCCCCTCATTTTTTATATTGTGCAATAAATATGTTAAATGGTATAGGCTACCGAGAGTATCCCGCCCACACAGCAGAGCCTGGCAAGCTACCCGTGGCGTATTCGACGTGCCAAAAATGGTAACAACAAGTCTCACAAGGGAGACATTACTGGCGCCTGCTCAAGCAAATCGATGAACAACGGAGATGACAGTACTAGCTTTGATTAAATTTGCATTTGAAACATTAGCAAATATTCAGTACAGATATTTTCTGGGTCTTAAATCTGAATTTACAAGTGTATTTCCATTAATTCTTTATGATAGGCACACAAGGCAGGCATTACCTGGGGGCTTTTCCATTTTACCACGAGAACATGTGATTTTCCCAAGCTTGTCACATTAGATAATAGCAAAACAAAATCTTGAATCTAGAATTATGCGATTCAGATACCTCTTCTCCGCCCCTTCTGCTTGTCTTTCCTCTAGCCTGTAATAGGAGTATAATTACTTTATTCATGGCACTGCTTCTTCCACAAGTGTGGATATAGCACTTGTCACAGGACAGGCACTGCATAAGACCCTGGATTATGTTGTATAAACTCTTATTAAAAATCAGACCTCAAAATATGACCTCAGAAAATGAGTAACCAAATTAGGTAGCAGGAAGTAAATGATGAGAAGCTCTAGGGATAACTTCTTGTGGATTACTGGAATAAATTGGACTGAGCTTGAATGGAATGTTAAGCAAGTGGTTTAAGGGGAATAAAGTTTCAAATGGAACAAGATGTCATAAGCTAAACCATGAGAACAAAGAAAAATAGACTTATTTTGTGCCAAAATGGAAAGTGATTTTATATTTTTCATCTTCTTCTCTCTTACAATGGTTTGAGTTATTGGAGAATAATTAATTTAAATAAGAGAAAATCTTATTGGGCTAAAGTAGGGGAATGGTAGACAAGACATATTACAGTACTAGTAATATGTACCAGTTGAGTACTAGTTGAGATGCATATCAAAGCAACTTCTAACAAGACCTCAAAACACAGTGGTGTTAAAATGATTGAAACATATTTCTCAAACAAATAAATTAGCCTGCACACATATCATCTTACCTACAGAGATTACATATGCCCTTCACCTCCCTATCAAAGGGTCAGGGTTTTTAATGAGACCTTCACTGCAATCACTGCACTCCTTCACTCAAAGCTCATGTGTTCCTAACTACCCATCTAGTCCTGTATTTTTAAAAATCTCACCCTTATATGCTGTGTGTCTTTTTGCTGCTTCTCAGAGCTTTATTTGAGATCTGGCTCAAATACTATATCATCTAGGATGTTTTCTTCAGTATCTAGGATGGAGATTCAAGTCTCAATCCCTTCATATCCTTCCCTGCCAGCATTATAGCACATGTCATCTTCTCTACATTAGTTCTGACCTGTAGACACTTCCATGACACTGTCTATAAGAAAACACACACTCACACTGATCTTGGTATTGCCCTGTGTATCACAATGTCTGCTGATGCTTGGCAACTCTAAAGAATTTCACTAGAGCCTACTATCTTAAACTTGAATTTGATTCCCATAGACTTCTCAGAAACCTAAAAGACCTCCAAGAACTACTATATCACAGATCCTTGGCAGGAGTTTATAAGCCTCAGGTTGCAAGGATGCTGGTGAATTCGCCTCAACAACATGCTTGTATGACTGTATTCCTGTCTATATGATTTCATTGAAGAGCACATTCTGAATAGATATTAGATTTTCAAAGGTTTCTAAGACTGATAAAAGGGTATGAATAGATTTTTTAAAATATATTCCTTATTTCCTCAGGTTATTATTTTTTGTTTATTTTATTTTATAAAAATTTGTTTTTTATGGGGCTGGTGATATAGTACACCAGAAAGGGTGCTTTTTGTACACTGCTGACCTGAGTTCAATCCTTAGCACTTCATACTGTTCCCTGGGCCTTCCAAGAGTAATCCCTGAGTATAGAGCCAGGTGTAAGCCTTAAGAACTGCTGGTTGTGATCCAAAAAATAAAGCAACTTAGTTTTTTAATTTGTTTATGTTCCACACCAACAATACTCAGAGCTACTCCTGGTGCACTGCTCAGGAGTCACTTATTTAAGTGTTTGGGAGAACATTGGGCGCTGGTGATGAACCTTGGGCTCTATCACACAAAACATGCACACTAGTCCTTGAGATTCTCTGCAGCTGTTTAAAAATAGGAAAATTTTAACTATAACATCAATACTAATTCACTTAGACTTTTTAAATGTTATTTTATGAATAAGAGAATTTTACTATATTTACTTCTTTACCCCCAATTTAACTTACACACACACACAAGTACACACAGACAAACAAACACTCAGTAATCTCTCTCTTGGACTTTGGTATATTTCTTTCCAGGTGAGTTTGGATTAAAATAAAATGACATCCATTTGTAACTTTTTATTAGCACTTGTACATCTCAGTGAGCATAAAGTTAAACTCCCTAATAGAAAAAATGTGCCAGAAATAAAACCAAGCAATTAAAAAATACAACAAATGTATTTGATGAAGGTGTTAAAATTGTAAAATGTACGTGTGTTAATTTTTCTATTAGAATGAGCACACATGCTTACCTACATTCTCCTTCTCCTCCTCCCCTCACTCTGTTTCCCATTCTAATGAGAGTGCAAATGAACCTATGAGTGGGTAATAATCATGATTGCTACACTCTTCCTCTTCCTCTCTTTTGTTTTGTTGGATTTGAGTTCAGGAAATTAGATAAAGGCGATATGGTTGAAATGGTTTTAAATCTACATCTCTGGTAACCAAGGTTTAATCTCCGGTCTTACTAGTTCTAATTATTTTATTCTGAATATTTATTTTGCTCCAATCTTTTTGTTTCAACAACCATCTTTCCTTTCACTGTTGTACGTTTTGCATCACCAATGTCGGGACACCCAGTTTCCATCCTGCATTCAGTCCCGTGCCCCCATGCCCTGCCTCTATAGCAGGAACTTCTCTCTCTCTCTCTCTCTCTCTCTCTCTCTCTCTCTCTCTCTCTCTCTCTCTCTCTCTCTCTCTCCTTACTCTCTCTCTGTATCATAAAATGTACTCCATTTTATGTTTTAAATACTTAATCCTACACTTGGAATTGTAGTCTTTGGATTCCATTTCTGTTCTCTTATTTGTTTTATGTATCTTATAAATTCTATATTGATTCTATTTCTATCTTCATCTCTGATTCTAAATCTGATTTAAACTCTTAAACCAACTTAACTTAACCTCTTTTGTTCTCTTATTTGTTTCTTTTGAAGGACTAATGGTTGTTTTTCCAGTACAGCCTACAGTAAAAAGTCTTCTCAGACGCCCTTAGATTCACAGATATGTAAATTAATTGGCAAAATAACTCACATTGTGCACCAATGA
This sequence comes from Sorex araneus, assembly GCF_027595985.1. Taxonomy (NCBI): domain Eukaryota; kingdom Metazoa; phylum Chordata; class Mammalia; order Eulipotyphla; family Soricidae; genus Sorex; species Sorex araneus. The sequence continues at coordinate 16,162,039 of NC_073306.1, forward strand.
TTTGTTACACAGTGTCAGAAATTCAATGATGCATTCAAAAATTTCCTCAAATGGGCACCAGTAACGTCTCCATTGTGAGACTTGTTGTTACTGTTTTTGGAATATCAAATACGCCATGGAGAGCTTGCCAGGCTCTGCCATGCAGGTGGGATACTCATTCAATAATAAAATTTAAAATTTACTTGTCTTGTATGAACTCATTCCTGTCAGTTTTTAAAAATAAAAGAGCATACATTTTAAAGATAGGTCTGTAGCACTGTAGCACTGTCATCCCGTTGTTCACTGATTTGCTCGAGTGGGCACCAGTAACGTTTCCATCGTGAGACTTGTTGTTACTATTTTTGGCATATCGAATATGCCACAGGTAGCTTGCCAGGCTCTGCAGTGTGGGCGGGATACTCTCGGTAGCTTGCCAGGCTTTCTGAAAGGGACGGAGGAATCGAGCCGGGGTTGGCTGAGTGCAAGGCCCTACCCGCTGTACTATTGCTCCAGTCCAAAGACAGATCAGCTTTGGTAAAATCTCTTTTCAGACTTTCCTATTAAGAAAACACATATTAGAGACAGTTTGGTGGAAGACTCTGTGTCAAATATTTTAGTATTGGTGTGTTATGCGGGAGCATTGGATGATGGGTTAAAAAATAACTGGTTGTACGTTCTATGAGGGGGAAATTATGTCCTGGTGCTAAAGCTGACAAGGGAGAGAAAAATAGTTGGGGTTGGAGCAGGGGGAGCAGAAATACCAAACCAGCGGGGGCAAAGCCCATTGATTTATAATCATCGTCTGTAGCTAGACAGAGCCCTCCCTCTACTGGGAGTCAGGAAAGATTTTGATTAGTACATAGTCACTCTCAGTCAAACACCATGCACCTATTTGCACATTTAACCATAGGAATGACAAAGCCCAACCACTTTTCTTTCTCTTTTTCTTGTCCTACTCCCCTCTACTCTCATTCTCAGTCAGTTTGCTCAAGTTCATAAAGACTTGGAGCCCTTTCACATGCATGTCTTTGTCCGCAAACATTGCATAAGGTCTCCTCCATCTCTTTAAAGCATGGCCACCTTGGCTACTTTTCTTTAACTACCACATTTTAACTTTGCCATAAAGACAAGGAAAGCACTGCTACTCCAGGGTGGTTGTGTGATTAAATGAGATATAAGGTGGAAGGTGTTCAACATTACACTAAAGTAAATGACCTTCTCGGGACCACTAAGTAAATGATGGTTGGAGGGATCACTCGGGATGGGAGGTGTGTGCTGAAAGTAGACTAAAGACTAAGCATGATGGTCTCCCAGTATCTGCATTTCAAACCATAAAGTTCAAAAGTAGAGAGAAAGTAAGAAGGAAGGTATCTGCTGAGAGGCAGAGGGTGGGATGGGGTTGGAGTGGTGGGAGGGCAACTGGGAACGTTGGTAGTGGAAAATGTGCACTAGTGGAGAGATGGGTGCTCGATCATTGTATGACTGAAACTCAACCAGGAAAGTTTGTAACTATATAATATTCCCCATACTCTCTCTCTACTTTTGGGCATTATGGCTTGCAATACCGAGGATATTGGTGGTGGGGAATGTGCACTGATGAAGGGATGGGTGTTTGATCATTGTGTGATTGCAACCCAAACATGAAAGCTTGTAATTATCTCACAGTGATTCAATAAACTTTTTTTTTAAAAAGAAAGTTTGTAACTATATCTCGCGATGATTTAATTAAAAAAATAAGAAAAAATAAAGTAAATGACCTTCTATGATCAAGAGCACCTTTCTCCTGCATGATCTGCTGCTTGCTCTCATTCTCTTCGCTGCAGTGAACTCAGGCCCATCTCCCTTTGATCACAGAGCCTGTTCATTCCCCAGACTTCCCTGGATGCGGGCCAGGCACCAGAAAACAAAGTGCCTTTTACTTTCTGCTCTCATTCTTCTTCACAGACCCCTTTCAGAGAGAAAAATTTTCACCCTTTTATGGCTGGGAACCCAAGGTTCTAAAAGAATAAAACTCAAAATTTGTCACAACATCACCACTAATGAGTGAGCCAGGAAGCCAAGAGTCACACCTACGAATTCTTTTCTCCATTGCTTATCCTCCTCTATAATAAGCTCTTTATCATCTAGCACATGTGAAACCTGAAGGAGCTTCTCTTCAGATTAAACATAGATGATTTACTGAGAAGTCCCTGCTTGCTACATCAGGCTTATATGAAACTTAGCTCAGCTTTCCTCGGCAAGCACATGCACTGAATATTTTTTCCCTTCACCTACTAGAGTTTAGAGACCCGATTTATTTGTAATGGTTATAGCTTCACATGTCATCCTAGGGATCCAGGGCAGATGTAAACTCAATTCTTATAAGTTAAACTTATAAAGATTTTTTTGTTTGTTTGCTTGTGCTTCTGCTTTAGCTGTTTTTTTAAAAAAAATTTGTAAGGTATATTCATGTCCAGTGGAAGATGAAATCTGGGTCAAGATGCAAAAAAGAAGAAAAGAAAATGGGGAGAAACTGTGTCATCAATCCAGGGTGCACCTGCATACCCACAACTCCCCTCCAAACAAGTTCTATCCACCCAGATACACACATGTAGGTAGGAGTGTGTTCAATTGTGACTGCTACCTCACTGTTTTTCAGTTTGTGAAGAAGTATGGGAATGTTATAAGCATGGAGTTCGGTGACATATACTCAGTCCTTATAACTGGACTGCCCTTGATCAAAGAGGCCCTTGTCCACCAGGACCATCACTTCATAGACCGCCCTGTGACCCCTATCCGCGAGCATGTCTTTAAGACAAAGGGTAAGTGTTTGAATTAATGAAAAAATGCATTTATTTGGTATTTTAATGGTTTGTCTAATGGTGGTTCTGTGGATATAATTGTCCTAAAATCCCAGAAATAAAGTTTGTTATAAATTCATACCATTAAAAGAATCTGTTTCTTTTTGGGTGGTAAAACCACACCTGGTCGGGTCCAGGGCCTACTCCTAAAGCTGCACTCAGGGATCACTCCTACTGGGGCTCAGGGAATCATATGGGGTGCTGGGATCAAATCTGGGTTGACTGCATGCATGGTAAGCATCCTACACTCTGTATTGTCTCACCCCCATCAAAAGAATGTGGATGCCTACCTTTCCTCAAAGAAACCTTTCTCAGGTGATTTGCTGGAAATTATTAATCTAGTCTCAGAGCCTTAAGGTTGAGAATTTGGGCAGAACTGTGTCTACTATATGAACTCACTCTGCATGTTTTCATAGGTGCATAATCACCTTTCCTCAGAGAAAGATTGAGGATTAGGTTTTCTACTTCAATTCTCTTCCCCAAGAAAATGGACATATATTTCTTTCTGCTACTTGCACAAACGTTCTGCCTGTCTGCAAAATTGTTTGCAATGTCTACCTCCTAATGCTTAATCATTGACTATGCTCCCCAAGAAATCTTGAGCATTCCAGTCTAGATTAAAGCCGTTTCGGCATGAATCCTTAAAACTATTATTAAATAAAATCTAAATGAAAATCTCAAACCTATTACTCTACCATTTGAAATATTTTATACACTGTTTATCTGCCCTCTAAAGCACAGTATTAGGGATAAGTGATGTAATGGCAAGAGTAACAGGTAAGTAAGTATATGCTCTTACATCCCTTACATTCTATTCAGAAAGATAGTATCAATTAGTTAAGAAAAATTCATACCATTGTTGTTCACTTGTATCATTTGTCACTTGTCATCCTGTTGATCTTCAATTTGCTCAAGAGGGCACCAGTAACATCTCCATTCATCCCTGTCACGTGCTAGTGTAGCCCAATGGTATCTGCTCATTCCAGGAACATGAAGAACTTCAAACCATTCATTCAGGGTTTTGACGAAGAAGTCTGATCTTCTTGTAGGTGAGCAGCCATATGGTCTTTTGACGCCCCATGGAATCCAGTGGGTAACAGCTCTAGTCCAGCAGTCATCTCTAAATCGCGTTATGTGTCCGGCCCATCTGATTTTCAACGCCTTTGCAAATGACACAGCATCCCTGATTCTTGATCATTGACAGAGGTCGGAACTCCAGATTCTTTCTCTCACTTGAGTGAAATATGATATTCCAAGGAAAGCTCTTTCGATTCCTCTTTGGGATACCCAAATAGCATCCTGTTTTCATAGGGCCCAGGTCTCTGAGGCATATGTTAGTGCAGGAAGAATGGTGGAGGTGAAGACATGTACTCAGATCCGGAGGTTCTTGTCCCTCTTAACAACTTCTTCAATGCTCTTGAAGGCGTTCCATGCTGCTCTCTCCCATCTGTGCATTTCTGGTGCAAAGCCTTTCCTCATGTTGAGTTCTCAAACCAGGTACACATAGCTGCTGCATTCGGAGATGTTCATTCCATTGAGAGAAAATGGAAAGTTAGGGACTAGTTCATTTTTCATGAACATTGTCTTGGTGAGATTCAGCGGCAGTCCGACCTTTCCACACTTGCAGTCAAAGTTGGCCAGCATCTATGCCGTTTGGCTAATGTTTGGTGTTATTAGAACGATATCACCAGCAAAGCAGAGGTGGTGTAGTTGCCGATCGTCTATCTTCACTCGCATTCCTTCCCATTCCAGTGGTTGCATGATATTCTCGAGGGTGGTACTGAAGAATTTTGGTGAAATGGTATCACCGTGCAAACCCCTCTCTTTACATCAATGATCACTTCCTTGTAGAATGGTGAGATCCTGGTGGTGAATCCGCAATACAGCTTGCGGAGGATCATGATGTACTGGGTTTGAATGCCCTGTTTGGCTAGGGCTTCGATGACCACTACAGTCTCAAAAGAATCAAAGGCCTTCTTTAAATTGATGAACTTTAGACAGAGAGGCATCTTGAACTCTCGCAAAACTTCAGTGAGCTTGGTCACTGTGTGGTTATGGTCAATCGTGCTGAATCCTTTTTGGAATGAGGCTTGCTCTCATGGTTGTCCTTTGTTTAGGGTTCTGTCTATTCTATTCAGGATGACTTGAGTGAACAACTTGTAGATGACGGACAACAGGCAGATTAGACGATAGTTGCCACTGTTGTGGATGTCTCCCTTCTTGCAGAATGGTCCTGCTGGTTTTCCATTGGGACGGAACCTTGCATTAGGACAGGTAGCATGTGAAGAGCAAGCCAGTGTATTGACGAGTACTGGCAGCAAATTCTTCAGGTGTTCGGGTCTGACCTTGTCTGGACTGGGTGCTGTACACGTCTTTACTAACGAAATGGCATGTCGAATATCGGAAGGGAGAACACTGGGAATGACATATCCATTCCTCGAAATTTGGTATATGGACAGGTGGATGTGGCTACCGAAGAGATCCGAATAGAAGTCATGATAATCCTCTCCATTGCCCTTCTGGAAGAAGTGATAGATCCATCAGGACATAGAAGGGCAGTCATCTTGGTCTTGTAGTTGGCAAAGGACAGGTGAGCGTTGTGAATACTTTTCCCAGCTTCTGTCACATTGGCCAACACTGATGCTCTTCTCTCTTTGAGGTCTTCCTTTATCACTTCTCTGCACAGCTTTGCGATCTTGGATGTTAGCTTTGATTGCCTGAGCTCGTGCCAATCTACATTGGGAATGAATTTGAGAGTTTCCGAAGACAGGCATCTGTTTGTGGCTTTTCCACTCTCAGCATTCCTTGCGCAGTCATGGAGGTGCTGAACCAGTCGATTGTATTCCTTGTCAATGTTGCCAATAACGGCATCTTCCCATGTTGCCGCAATAGTGCCAAGGAGCTCCCAGTTGGTAACCAATATGAGAGTTCTCTTCTTAAACTTAAAGTAGAATTTTGCATGAAGGAGAAGGTGGGCCGATCCCATTTGCAATTTTGGGACAATAGCTATATCAGTCAGGCAAAACCTTCGATTTAATATGATGTGATCGATTTTGTTGTGAAACTGTCCACCGGGAGACTCCCATGTCCAATGTTTAGATTCGGCCTTCTGGAACTATTAATTACCATGGATGGTCTTGGTTGATATTATGAGCTCAGTCTCTCACCCTGTTTGTTGCATTCTAGGCCATGGGTCCCAATGTGGAGTTCTTTGGGCGACTTTCTTGGTCCTATCTTGGCATTAAAATCACCGACAATGATCTTGTAAAAGGTGCGGTCTTCTTTATAGAACTACTCCACATCCATGTAGAACTTCTCAATTTCTTCTTTATCATAGTTGGATGTTGGTGCGTAGACGAGGAAGATAGAAACTGCCGGCAGTGAGCCACATCTATTCAAGGATAATTGTCCAATTTGGGTTGTTAGGCATTCTAATGAATCAATGCTCATGGCCAAGTTCTGTTGATAAGGACACCGACACCACTGTCTCCTCTATTGTCGCATGATCCGAGGAACATTTCTTCTCCAGTGTCAAAAATGGCGTGATGTGATCAATGCCTTCTCATTTCGGTCAGACCAATGATGTTGTACTTGATTTGCGCTTACACCATCAGGTCCTCGATGGATGCTTCTGATGCCAGCGTACGTGCATTGAAAGTACAGACAGTCATTTTAGTCTTTTGTTTTGACAGTCTAGTTCATCCATAGATTTTATCAACCTCCCCTTGCTCATCCTTCTTAACGCTGCTGTATTGGGGCCTCTTTCAGTGTAAGGGGGAATTTTGTAACAACAATGAGGCCCATTGTTGTTACTGTTTTTGGTAGCTTGCCAGGCTCTGCTGTGCGGGCAGGATACTCTTGGTTGCTTGTCGGGCTCTCTGAGAGGGATAGAGGCTTTTAGGGTGGTCTCTATCCACCCTTATAGGTGTTCCCATGGTTCACACCATATTTGAACCCCATCAAATATAGTGTGGTAGTTATGGAAAATGGGTATTAAGTGTCTTGTGATGTGTCCAGAAAGCGTTCTGAATCATGGCAGTGGCTATGTAGTGGAGATAGTGGAGGTAGTGGAGGTCGGCCAATGAGGTATTTATCTGGCACCAATCAGATGGATCATCTGGGTGTGATCCCTGGGGCATCTGAGATTGGAGGAAGAAGGAAGAGAATCTCTGTTTCCGGGTCCCATTGAGCCTGGAGTCCAAGGATACAAAGTTCTGCTTTACTGCCTTACTATTGGTGTTATGAAGATAAATTCAAGGTACATTTTCTCCCCCTTACACTTTATATAAGCACTATTGTTTACAAAGTGTTCATAATGATTTGTTATAGACATTCAATATTCCAGCACCAATCCCACCACCATTACATCTCCCCCTAACATTGTCTCAGTTTTACAGTTAAGCCTGCCCCCATAGAAGGTGTTCAATAATTTATTTTATATTGCTTATAATAAGTAATAGCTAACAAAATGATCAACAACTATTTGCTTAGAAGAAAGTTAGTGAATATTTTTGTATCTCATCATGGAGCCATTAAGTGCTTGTATTTTTGTATGTATTATTGATTGTGTGTATGATCACTAAGACGGGTTAGACCTTCTGTATTTATATTTTGTCAATCAAGATTGGTTGCCTTCTACATTACACCCATCCAAGCAGGTGTGTTGCTCCTGGGTTATAAATGTTGATAGCAGAGTCATGAACTTAAGATATTTAGGAGCTAATTCCAATAAGACATAATAACCTCAGTAGAAGTAGAATGAGGCGTTGAAGGTACGTATTATTATCAAATGATTATGTGATGGAAATAAGGAATGTTTGGAGAAGGACAAGTTACTTGGTTTCAATTAGTCAGAGAATCAAGCTCACAGCTTGGTATGTGTTTGGAACCCAGCGACAAAAGTAGGTTGTCACTATTATATATATATACATATATATCGATATGTATATATACACATATATAAAATTTAACATTTTAATAACTGCATGTAGGGTGAAAAAAATGACTATAGAGCTTATCTTGGAAAACTCCATTGTTTCAAAATTTAATAGAAGATGAAGAAGCAAAAGATATGGGACTTGATATACAGTCAGGGAATTAATAAATAACCAGAAAAGTATGGTTCCCAGAGCTCCATGGAAATAGGGTGTGTGTTTTTTTTTAAAAAGACTATCAAACTCTCACAAAAAAAGTTGAAATACTTAGTAAGATGAAACTTAAAATTGTCTGAGACTTGAAAAGTTTCACTGAGATAGTAGTAGACAAAGTCAGACTTCTGAAGAAGTTGGAAAATTGTGAAAGTAAATAAATTAAACTATGGCCTTACCAGTGATATGAAATAAATCATGGTTTGTTGGACACACCAAGATAGGTTTTCTCCCTTTATTACTTCTACAGAGCGATAGCACAGCAGGTAGGGCATTTGCCTTGCATGTGGCCAACCTGGGTTTCATTCCTCTGTCCCTCTTGGAGAGCCTGGCAAGCTACTGAGAGTATCCTGCCTGCATGGCAGAGCCTGGCAAGCTACCCGTGGCATATTTGATATGCCAAAAACAGTAACAACAAGTCTCACAATGGAGACGTTACAGGTGCCTGCTCAAGCAAATGGATGAACAATGGAATGATAGTGACAGTGACAGTGACAGGGGTACTTCATTGTATTCAGCAAAGAATGAATACTTAAATATGCTTTAATAATAACTAATAACACTTTAATAATGACTAATAACAAAACATGATTTTTTAATTAAACAAGCAAAATTTTGTGGGAGGGTGTGAATAATTGAGCCAACAAATGAAAACTAAGTGGGATAATGTATGAAAATATTGCTTATAACTGCAAGTAACCAGTAAATGCTGGTTATTATATCTGTAGCTTTGGGACTACTTCTTTGAGTTTTTTAAGTGTCTCAATGTCTTTCACCTTCCATTCATCTGATACACATTCGCAAATTATTCCACTACCCAATGTCCACAATAAACATAATTTTGGATTTCTTTTTCCCAGGATTGATCATGTCCAATGGTCAGACATGGAAGGAGCAAAGAAGGTTCACCTTGACAACATTAAGGAACTTTGGTTTAGGAAAGAAGAGCTTAGAGGAACGTATTCAGGAGGAGGCCCGCTACTTTGTCCAGTTTATAAAGGAAGAGAATGGTGAGTATTTCATAAATTCAGGAGGTCGTGCTCTTTGAGTTACTAAAAAGTGCATATCAACTACCTAAGATTTCCCTGTTCCAAGTTCTGTGTAAGAAAGCAGCAAACAAGAGGAACTCTAACCATAACCTCATTCTTATAAGGAGCTCTAAAATTAAGCACAGGAGGAGAGGAATTAACCACAATATTGACTGAAACTGACTTTTATTTCCTGGACATTGAGTGCTTGTTATATATCAGACCCTGGATGGGTTATGTTAGCCAGAGCCTCTTGAATGATTCCTTACTACTCAGTATGTTATAAGACACATAAACTCTTCCTAGAAAATAAAGAAATCACAATTTCTTTCACCTTTAGGACAACCTTTTGACCCTCACTTCAAGATCAACAATGCAGTTTCCAATATTATTTGTTCAGTCATCTTTGGCGAGCGCTTTGAATACCAGGATGAAAAATTTCAGGAGCTGCTGAAATTGCTGGATGATGCCATATGTCTCGAAACTTCTGCCTGGTGCCAGGTAAAGTCACCCCTCTCCATACATGTTCATTCTGCTGAGAGTAAATGGAACGTCAGGAACTAGTCCCTTTCTCATGAACCCTTCCACCTTTTCCTTCCGATGGCACGGTGGCCACCACCTTTTCAGAGCCAGGTATGAGAGTGCTGTGATGAGACACTTGAAGCCTCACGGGATGGGGGGGAGGTGGAACCAGCCCTTCTCCCCACCCCAACAAGGCTCCGAATTGCTGCCCATGAATAGCTCCTCTGGCTCCTGAATGTCCATGATCTCAGAGGCACACAAATCTATCTTGGAACCCAGAGGCTTTTGGCAGAAATCCTTTCAGACTTATTACTAAAATATCAGAAATTCAAAATCATATGGGCTCAGAACAGTAGAAAACAATAGAAAACAAATTATCTAATGATGCCTTTTTGGCAGGTCTGATTATTGGGGAAATTTCCAAATAATAATGGTGGGCCTTTTGTCAAAATATTGAATGTGATCAAAGTGGAGAGGGAGTAAAGTAGAAATGATATGCCACACAGGCAGGGGGAGGAGTGGGATGGGGGGTATAGTGGGGTTCTTGGTGGTGGAAAATGTGCACTGGTGAAGGGATGGGTGTTTGATCACTGTATGACCAAGACTTAAACTGGAAAGCTTTGTAACTGTTCTCACAGTGATTCAATAAAAAAAGAAAGAAAGAAAATAGCATAGATGATTTTAAAACCCTTGTGCGTCTCACTTTAAGTTTAGGTGATTTCTACTTTTTTCTTCCACATATCATTGATTAAATGATATTAAGAAAATTATTTAGTGATAAAAGTTATCCCACATAGAAATTACAGCATAGTGGGGACATATTAAATAATATATGTGTATAAATAATACATATAATACATTATATGTAATGTATAATATAATACTGCAGCACTATTGTCATCCTATTGTTCATCAATTTTGCTCGAGCGGGCACCAGTAACGTCTCCATTGTGAGACTTGTTACTATTTTTGGCATATCAAATATGCCACGGGTAGCTTGCCAGGCTCTGCTGTGCAGGCGAGATACTCTCAGTAGCTTGCTGGGCTCTCCAAGAGGGACGGAGAAATCGAACCCAGGCTGGCTGTGTGCAAGGCAAACGCCCTACCCACTGTGCTATTGCTCTAGCCAATACATGTAACTTCTGTTAAGGATAACACAACAGAATAAAATAATGCAAAGAGGGTGAGATTCATCAGATAGTGCCACTTCAAGGGGGATGACATGAGAATTATGAAGTGAGGTATTGAAGTTTAATAGATTGTAGAGGAAGAAAAATTATCAGATTCAAAGGTCAAAAGAAGAATTAGCCACGTGTAATCTCAAAGACTGAGGGAGATAGACCGAAGAGAGTAAGATAATAAGATGGAAGGGAAGGTAGTGCCAGCAGAAGAGGCAATAGGCAAGCAGGCTGCCCTCTCATGAAGAATTCATAGGAATGGACAATGATGTAGACCTTTGAGAATCATGGAAATCCATGAGGCTGTAAAAGGAACTGATTACACTATTATAGAGTCCTTTTGGTAGTTCTATATAAAATTGGCTTGGACTAGGGTGAGAATGGGATTGTGCAAACAAATGAAAATGCTAAAGAATATAGTGGCAGGTTGCAACATCAAAACTAAAGCCGAAAATCCAACCAGTGACCTCAAAAACAAGGCACACAAGATAATAAGTAAAGAAGAGGTAATATTAAAAGGTAATATAAAAAACGTCTAGTCCTAAATAGAATTTAGAATATATATATACATATATATATGTACACACACATGTGTGTAAAGCAATATTAATAAGGAAACCTCTGCATCACAGGAATTTCAGGAGAGGAAAGAGGGAAAAGAACAGTTATGGGAAGTAATAATAGTAAAAATTTTTCCCAGTCAGAGGAGGGAAATTTGTGCACGATCTAGTAGAATCAAAGAGTATCAACAGAACACACCCAATAGACTTACACCAAGAAACAATATAATTTAAAATTGTAAGAACAATAAAAATATATCTATCTTCTCCTTTATATGCCAAAAACAGTAACAACAAATCTCACAATGGAGACGTTACTGGTGCCCGCTCGAGCAAATCGATGAACAATGGGATGACAGTTGACTTTCTCCTTTATTAAAAATGTGGTTTGGGATGTCCTCACCACAGCAATTAGGCAATAATAAAAAATAAAAGAAACCTATTAAGGAAAAGTTACCCTTTCCTATTTCCAGATGGCGAGATAACATAAGTGGAAAACCTCAAATAACTTACAAAAATAAAACCTCACGTATAACAAATCATATAACAAAGTAGTCAGCTACAAGATTAATACACAAAATTCTGTTGCACTTGTACATGCAAATTATGAACTAGAAAATAATAAAATTAAAAAAGACAATTCTACTTAAAGTAGTATACAAAAACATAAAGTGCAAATCTTTTAAAAGAAAAACACTTTTAAAAGATTTTGAAAGATTTCAACATTTAAAACTATAGCACTATTAAAAGAAATAGAAGAGAATGCCAAGAACTGGGAAGATATTCATGTTTGTGGGTTAAAATAAAAAAGTATTGAAAAATGACCCATTCTCTTACTCAAAATGTTACATATATATTCAGTGCAATCCCCATAAAAATTCCAATAATATTCTTCTAGGATTTAGAACAAGTGCTATTAAATTTTTTATGGAAACATTAAGTGCCTCTAATAATCAAAACAATTCTGAGAACAAAAATGATGAGCTATATTGCATTCACTTACTTTAAAATATGCAGCAAACTTATATTAGTCAAAACTGTGTGGCACTATAATAAAGACAGATTCTCAGATCATAGAAATGGGAAGAAGATGTGTTTACTGACTTAAAATTGGAACTCTAATATTATATTTTCTCCCTGATTGTTTTGTTTTCTTGCAATTAGTTCTGTGATGCATTTCCAATAATGATTGATCTCTTGCCTGGACCCCATCGGACACTCTTTAAATACTGGGAAAAACTAATGATGTTTGTTGGTCAAGTGGTTGAAAACCACAGGAAAGACTGGAATCCTGCCGAAACCAGAGATTTTATTGATGCTTATCTCAAGGAAATGGAAAAGGTAAGGGAACCGAAGAAATTTCTATATTTATTCTTAAAGATAAAATTGGTATAAACTAGTTTTCTATTTATGTGGCCACAAATTACCACAAACTTAGTGATCTAAAACAATCTTGATTTATTTTCTTACAATTCTGGGGACCAGAGTCTGAAACCAGTTTCACTGGGTCAGTGTGAGTGTTGGTGAGACTGGGACTTCTCAAGACTTGAGAAGACAGTTTGTTTTGTGAGTTTAAAATCTTCCAGGGAGCTGCCTATATTCCTTGGCTTATGACCTCTTAATACTGGCTTGGAAACCCAGTATAACAATCATCATCTTTGCAGAATAGAAACTTTTTGTTTGATATCATCTCATTTGGTTATTTTTACCTGTGCTTTCTTAATCAATGGGATGAAATCTCTGAATCTTCTACTACTCTCTCCCTCTGTTCTCTTCTGAAGTAGCTGTACACATCAGGAAAAACAATGAGCCCTTAAATCACTGCTTTATTATTAGTGTAAACATTATCTTCCTCTCCTTCTCTCAGCCTTCCTCTCCTTTCACTTCTTCTTCATATGTACACAAACGCTGAATCAAATACTTGCACTGATGACTTTTCTTTCTCCTATACTAACAACTTTGGCCACGTAAATGTGTACAAAAAAAAAAAAAAACTGGCCTCCCTTTCATCCACCCAAACTAACAAAGTCCTGCTCCAGGCTTAGGATGATGTCCCTCGACTAGGTCTAGTTTTCTGGGGAAACCAAGGGAAAGTGTTTTCCCCTGTAGCTGTTTCTTTCCATGATTACTCCAGGGAGGAGACCCCAGGTGTCGTGATCACCTAGATCCCTATAAATAAACCACGAAGCATTGTGCTTTCTAGCATAAAGGTGACGCCACTTCCAGTTTCAATGATGAAAACCTCATCTACACCACCCTGGACATCTTCTTTGCTGGCACTGAGACAACGTCGACGACATTGCGCTGGGCCCTGCTCTACATGGCCCTCTACCCAGACATCCAAGGTGAGAATGAATGGAAGGGTGCCCGGGCCAGGACAGGAATGTCCCTCTTGGGACAGACTGCCCCACCCTCAGGGACAGAGGAAAGGCTAGGATAATAGAAAGGTAAGTCTCTGTTGGGAGGCCATCTATGCAGACTTGAAAACAAGTACATTCCTCAAATTGTCAGGATACAAATGCACTCAGTAGTCCCTGTCCTCAGGAATAGTCCAAGTCCAATGGAAAAATCAGAATTGGCAGGGGAGGAGTTTCAAAGAAGAGTTCACTGCTCATAGGAAATTAGGTCCCAGGTTTCCCTCTTAATTCAGTGACTTCCCACTGAATTGTCAGTAATTATCTGCCTCACATTCCCACACATATACCTTTTCATGCTCCTCCAATCTGTGCTCCACCACCCTTCATGGTGGCTTCCATGAGCTACAGGTCATTTTCTCTCACCCGTGCCATCACGCCTGCTTTTCCCTCAACTGAGAATAAATTGCCTTGACTTCTCTACTAGTTCTTCCTGAAGAATGTACTCAAGTACAATTCCTCCAAAATACTTCCTTCCTCCTCTAAGAAAGACTAGCGTCTTCTTCATCTAACGATGACCCAATGCACTGCTCCTTACACAAAATAAGACAATTCTCACTGCAATCCCTACAAGGCCATGATTTTTACATTCTTTTCTTCTCCTCCCGGTCCAAAAGCAAACTGAATGCTGGGATCATAGGATCTGTTAAGAGATATTTTTCCAACTGTACTTTACTCATGGTTTATTTACTTGGATTTTCTGTTATGGGTAACAGTTTTTATTAATGTCATATAAAATAAATTTAGTACCACGTTTTATCTCTAAAATAAAAGTAGACTACACCAGACTATACTTGCCAATACAAAGGATAGATTTATACATGAGTTTATCCTCGGGTATATAGAGGGATAGGAGAGTATTTACGTGAGGAGGGAATCCAATAAACTAAGATGGAGTGATGTATCTGCTTTTTGTTTGTCTTTTTTTTAAAATTTTGGGACCACAACTCGTGGTGGTCAGGGGCTATCCCCAGTATATTTTGGACTCCCTTTTGGTGGTGCTCTTGGGATGATGAGTATTGGAATTAAACTCAGGTCTCCTGCCAAGGACATGTTCTAACCCTTTGAGCAATCTCCTCAGCCCAGTTATGTTTGTGGTAGTTCTAGATAGAAAACATATACTCTAAAAAGGTGTGAAATTGTACCCCTGAAACAATCTCAGTCATAGTATCATCTCAATTAAATGTAAGTTTTTTCTTGAAATTGTTATTTCTTTCCATATAGATCTATTTTATATGTGTATGTCTTAGTTTTTATGGTTCTTGAACTGTAATATAAAATTTACATGTGACTGTGAATTACATTTTTAAAACCTTTAAAATTGAGAAAATTAGGATATGCATTGGGTTTCTGCAATGGAGGCTCCAAAATAAAAATGTCTTAAAAATGATAATTTACTTGAAATTTCATAACAATATTATTCACACGACCCAAGTGAACAAGCCAAGCTGTTTACTGGTGAGTTCCTGGATAAACAATATACACACAATGAACTATAACTCAGCTTTCAAAGGAAGGAAATTCTCACACATGTTATTACATGAATGAAACTTGAGAATATTACACCAAATTAAGTAACCCCATTACAATGTGTCAATACTGTATGATTCATTTAGACGACTTTAGAGCAGTCAAATTCATAGCACCATAGCACTGTCATCCCATTGTTCATTGATTTGCTCAAGCGGGCACCAGTAATGTCTCCATTGTGAGAGCTGTTGTTACTGTCTTTGGCATATTGAATATGCCATGAGGAGCTCGCCAGGCTCTACTGTGCGGGCAGGATACACTCGGTAGCTTTCTGGGCTCTCTGAGAAGGATGGAGGAATCGAACGTGGGTCGGCCACATGCAAGGAAAACCCCCTACCCTCTATGCTATCACTCCAGCCCAGTCAAATTCATAGAAAGAAAATTATTGTGGTGGCCAGAAACTGGAAGTACAGCATTACAGGGAGTGAGATTTATCTATACTCATTAAATGAAATTCTGGAGATTAGATGCACAACAATGTGAAGATGCATAACACTAATAAGCTCTACAATTGAAAGATTATATGATCTCAAAATACATTCTCCATATTAAGAAGGGGCAAGGGAATTAATGGAATCACAGAATAATAGAACTTTTATTTATTTCCAGAAAAAGTACATGCTGAGATCGACAGAGTGATTGGCCAGACACAGCAGCCAAGCATGGTCCATCGAGAGTCCATGCCCTACACCCATGCAGTGATCCACGAGGTGCAAAGAATGGGAAACATTGTCCCCTTAAACGTGCCCAGGGCAGTAACAGCAGATACCACCCTGGGTGGACACCACCTGCCCAAGGTAATTACATTTCAAGCTCATCTTTTAAACTGTAAGAAACTGAATGTGAAAAGTGATGTGTATTCTTATTTTAAGGTATCAGATTAAAAGGAAGAGATGGGGCTGGAGAGACAGCACAGTGGTAGGGCATCTGCCTTGCATGCAGTCAAAATCCTAGCACCCTATGTGGTTTCCTAAGCTTTGCCAGGAATGACAACTGAAGGCAGAGTCAGGATTAAGCCCTGAGCACTGCAAGGTGTGATCACTTTCCCAAAACCCACCCCCTCCAAATAAAAAGAAATAGAGAAAGGAGGAGGTATATGTTGTAATAGATCAATTAATAGGGTAGAGTTTTTCCTACATGTGTGACCATTGAAACCTGAGCCAATAACTATTAGTATCTATTAGAGAGGGGAGGGAGATTCCTAGGTTTAACATGTTTAAGGAAAAGATGAGTTTTCTTGCTGTGGACTTCTCAGGATATCTTATATGAAATGTGAGGGTGAATCTTTGTGGGAATTCAGCAGGCAGAATGCCCGTCCAGCTTTGGCATAAAATGGTTTTCTGTGTCTGGCAGAGCATTTCACAGAAAAAGGGCCTGTCAGACACCTGATGTGCAACCCTGGAATTAAAGAATATTAAAACATAAAGAGAAATAGGAGAACATCTGTACCAATATCATATGAACTTTAGAGTTTCTTAAAAAAGCATTTTTCCCCAACTTTTCCATACAGGCTCTTGATGGGACTACCCCAGCAGGGAAAGCAATCCAAATATGTGTAACACTGTAGCACTGTCATCCCATTGTTCATCCATTTGCTCAAGCGGGTACCAGTAACATCTCCATTGTGAGACCTGTTGTTACTGGTTTTGGCATATCCAATACGCCATGAGTAGCTTACCAGGATCTGCCATGCGGGCGGGATACTCTTGGTAGCTTGCTGGGCTCTCCAAGAGGGATGGAGGAATCAAACCCAGGTTGACTGCGTGCAAGGCAAACACCCTACCTGCTGTACTATTGCTCCAGCCTCAACCACCAGTTGCTTTTTTATATCAATTCAGTTTAGTACCAAGGAAATAGCCTGGTTCAACTGGATTCTTCTGATAAAAATCACTGACTGGGGAGAGGAGAGTTGAGTACCCAGTGGTACACAGGGCTTGCTCCTGGCTCTGCACCCAGGAATTACTCCTGGCAGGCTCAGGGGACCATATGAGATGCAAGGAATCGAACCCAGGTTGGCTGCACGCAAGACAAAAACATCCTTCATGCTGTACTATTTACTCCATCCACCCATCCTCAATCACTGATATTTTAAAAGCATTTTTTAATGTATCATTGGTTTACAATAGCATATATGTTTGCAAATAGAGCTTTACATCTCAATATATACCTAAGTCTCTCCTCAGGCGTTATCAAAGTTCTCCTGACACCACATTTCAAATTTGAACTCTTCTCCCCACTCTTCCCCTTCCCTTTTACTCCCCTCTGGTAACCACCACATATTTTTACAGAGTCCATTTTTCACCACACATTTTTGTGTTTTTTCATTTTATCTTCTTTGGTTTTTCAATATCCCTGTGAGTGACACCATCTGGTAATTGTCTTTTGCTTCCTGACATATCAGCATTAGCACTTTAAAATCCATTTATTTTGCCCCAGATGGCACAAATTCATCTTTATTTATTACTTAATAGGATTTCCTTGAATAATGCAATTTCTTTATCCAGTCGTCATTTTGTAGGCATGTAAGTAAGTTTCAGGTTCTGCCTATTGTAGATAAGACTGCTATGAACAAACGATGCTAATGCCCTGTCCAACGTGCCTGGCTCTGTGCACTTTCTCCAGGGGACCATGGTCTTAACCAACCTGACAGCTCTGCATAAAGACCCTGCGGAATGGACCACCCCTGACACATTCAATCCGGAACACTTTCTGGAGAACGGACAGTTTAAGAAAAGGGAAGACTTCCTGCCTTTCTCCATAGGTGAGTTGTAATCTGTGGTAAATAAATTACTACAATAAAACCAATGACATCGGTACCTCCAAACTCTGACCAACAGAATTGGCTGCAAAGAATTAGATAGACCATGGCATTGTCTAAAAAAGTTGCAAGCTAGTCCCAAGCAAGGTAATTATTGAGCAGTTTCTTTACCCCCACCCTGGCTTGCTCCAGAAGTATATGCTATCGTTTCTGTAACAGCCCAAGAACAAGGGCTTTTTCTTGTTCTTGTTATTATTTACATAATCTAGCTTCCGGTGATACGCAGCAAGTACCTTTATAGTGTTAAAGTCATGGTAATTTCTTATCTTATACTTGCCTGGGTTTGCTGCCTTCACTGTAAACTAACATAGACCTGTTTTACTGCGCAGATAATCCTGACCTTGGGGGTTATTTTTAAGTGGATAATTTCCCACAGTAATCCATCATGGAAGGAGCATTCGGGGTTCAGCTCACAGCCCTTCCCTCTTCTCCTCCCTGTCACCCTTTGCTTTGGAATATCTCCTTAGATCCTCCCCCAGCCTAATTCCCCCTGGCTGCTCACTTGCATCTCAGGATTCCCTGGCTGGGCAGTGCTTTAAATTCCTGACTCCATTGGCCTTCCTGCGGGCTGAAGCAGAGTTTAGTCTCACTTTCTCCTGTCTTTAAAGTACTGAGGATGCGGCTGGAGCAATATCACAAGCGGGTAGGGTGTTTGCCTTGTGACTGACCTAGTTCAATTTCCAGCATCCCATAAGGTCCCCTGAGCACCGCAAGGAATTATTCCTGTGTGCAGAGCCAGGAATAACCCCTGTGCATAGCCGGGCGTGGTCCCTTTCCCCCAAAATGAAAGAAAATACTGGGGACAGAGCTTCAGACCCAATCTCCTGTACATAAAAAAAAAATTCGACACTTGCCATCTTTATAGTTTTCAATGTCCCATTCACATAGACCCAGAGACAGAATGGGGAAAAGCAAGAAAGGGTGCCATTGCTTCTGATTATGAGCAGCCAGAGTGATTTTTCAGGGGTTCTGTATGTGGGTAAGTATCTTGTATCTCACCCTGTAGATTTGAAGTCCTTGTCTGAAAGATTACTGAAATGTTGTCACAGGTTAAGTTCTGGTTGCTTAAGATTGGTTGACTTCTACATAACTTCTCATCCAATCTGGCATGCTACTACCAGATTATCAGTGTTGTAGAGTTTAGAGATGCCACATGGCTGCAAATGTGACTGCACACTCCGCGAAATTCAGTTTTAACTGGTCAATCCAGCTGGAATTAAATTTCTTACTGCTGAGTTTCCCTCTCGGAAAGCCCAGCAAGCTACCGAGAGTATCCCGCCCGCATGGCAGAGTCTGGCAAGCTACCCGTGGTGTATTCAATATGCCAAAAACAGTAACAACAAGTCTCACAATGGATACATTATGGTACCTGCTAGACCAAATCGATGAAGAACGGCATGACAGTGCTACTACAGTCTCAGTGCTACTATCCCCCTGGAGTAGTATTTCAGAATTTCCATTGGGGGGCAGTGTTGCTCAGGATTTTTTTGAAACTGAAGTGGACCCACTGGAGGGGAACACAGTCACAGCATGATACAATGATGTTCTAATTGGGGCATTTGCATTTTAAGCACTGTTGCATGTAGCCACCTCTCAATACAGCTAGGGAACAAGTGAGGCAAACATACACTCAGGATTTTGCAAGAATATTTATTCACACAGGAAACACGAAGGACAAAACAGTGCACAGAGGGTCAGAGAGATAGAACAGAGCTTAGAATAATGCACTGTATGCAGCCAAATCTGTTTTGATCCCTGTACCACAAATGGTTCTCTAAGTACCACCAAGGGTAAATACTTACTATAGAGTCAGTAATAGCCCTTGAGTACTACCTGGCATGACCTGAAACCAACCAAACAAACAAACGAAAAATTAACTCTAGAGAGAACCACCCATGACAGGGCAGTGAAGGGGAATTCCAATGAGAAAAGCCAGGCAGCATGTCAAAATGCTAGGAAGGGATTTGGGATTACAGAACTTTAAACATCATTTGCTTCTTCCATTGTCTATATTTTACAGAATTTATTTCCGCAACTTTTCTAGTTTTTTTTTTATTTTATTTTATTGAATCACAGTGACAAAAGTTACAGAGCTTTCAGGTTTAAGTCTCAGTCATGTAATGATCAAACCCCCATCCCTTCACCAGTGCACCTGTTCCCCCACCAAGAACCCCAATATACCCCCTCCCACTCACCCCCTGCACCTGAGTGGCCAATGATCTTCACTTTATTCTCTCTATACTTTGGATACATTCAATATTTCAACAGAGAACTGATTATTATTATTTGGAATTTTCCCCCAACAATCAAACCTGTTGAAAGACTTCATTTGATAGTTTGCTTTCCATTGCTGAGAATGAAGATTATAGGAGCTCTATAGGTTTTGGATTTCTGTTGTTTTAGCTCAACTCACAGTCTAGATGCATTTCTATAAGTCTCTGGGTGCCACAATCGGTTAGTAGACCTCCTGGATCATAGTCTTTAAGGAGCAGACGGGCTGGCCATGTCGTGCGCGGTTGCTTCGGATCTCATCTGGGCTTTTTTCTTTTTTTCAGTAAATATGCACTATTTAGGGAGAAAAAGCGTTACTACAACCATAACAAGGAGAAATGGTGCCATTTATCAGAGCAGGGTACAGATGCAGTGAGGGTGGCAGGGAGCAGTGGAAACCTGGATCTAGTATCAGAATCCTAGTGAGGAGAGGAGGGGCCTGCCCTGTGGGGCTGCGGCAGTGATGGGAGCTGAGTCCTGTGTGAGGAAGAAACATCCTGAAGTAAACATAACTTGTTAATGGGAGAACAAAAAATAGAGACCTGGAGAAAATACACTGAAATCCTCAGTGCTGAACTGGAATTAGAGGTTAACCTGGGTTGTAGATGCTAACTGATAGGTAGTAGATGATAGAGACACGGCCACATAGATTAAATAAATACATAAAGTGTAGATGATTAGGTAGAAATGTAGAAAAACACTTTCAGGAAAAATGTAAGCAGAAGAGATAGTGCAGGAGTTGAGGTGCTAGGCTTGCCTGAGGCAGCACTGGTTTGGTCCATGACACCACATCATCCCTGGAGCACGGCCAGGAATGATCTCCAAGCATAGAGTCGGAAGTATCTCTTAAACTTATATGGCAGTGGACAAAAATACTCCTCCATAAATCTAAATGACCACTTCATAAGGTTCTGCAATAACATTCCTAGACATTTATAAGGAAAATATAAAAACACTCATCTGCAAAAGGTGTTTTTGCATCTTTTCTCTTCTTTATCTCTGTCTATCTCGACCTCTCTCTTTCTCTTTCTCTCTCTCTCTCTTATAAAGACAATGACAGTGATTCCTTCCACAGCCCAGTCATAAAAAATGTCTAATGAGACATCTTTAACTTGTTTCACACGATGGACACACCACCAGGGAGTTCTGAAGATCAAAAGACAATTACCCAGGGTTTGGTTGCTTTTACACTGTTGCTTGATGCTTTCAATCCTTTCAGCTAAACAGCACTTTCCAGGTGGCCCCTTCTTTGGACTCGCTTCTTCTCTTTCTCCCTGTTCAGCCTGTGCCCATAGGCATCAGAATTGGGATTATAGCATTCTGCATTCTGCCTTTGGTCAACCCAGGTGCTTGTCAGAGTCCCTGACACAAAATTTAGAGCAGATTTTTCCTCTGGCCGGACTCACAGGAAGTGGTGGGAGACCTGACTGAACCTCACTTGCCCTTTGCTTTTGTCTTGCAGGAAAGCGGGCATGCCCTGGAGAACAGCTGGCTAGGACTGAGTTGTTTGTTTTCTTCACTTCGCTCATGCAGAAGTTTACCTTCAGGGCCCCAGACAACGAGCAGCTGAGCCAGAAGTTCAGGATGGGCCTCACCATTGCCCCTGTCAAATACCGAATCTGTGCTCTCCCCAGGGCCTAGGGGCCCAGGGACGGGAGGAAAAGGCCCTGGGAAGGGGTGACTGCTGAAGGCCTGTGGAGAGGCTCCACGGGACCCTGCTTTGTAGAGTTCTTTGTAATCAACACCTGTGTGCTTCAAAAACAACTCCTAATAAGGAAACAGGATGTCTTGCCACGCCCATAAACTGTAACTAACCTATCAGATGCAGACACGTGGGAGTAAGCAGGCAGCAAGAGGTATATAAGGGGGGAAGTCACCTAGCTAGTGGGTTCTCCCTCATGCGTCCCCCTTTCCTCCTTCCTCCTCGTCCCCATTCCCGTTTTCATCTCTAATGCATGAGAAAGTTCCTGAATAAATCGCAGCCAAAAGGATCTCCGAGTTGCATGATTCTTCGCTGGACGAAGCGGCGCGCGACAAAGGCCTATGTCTGCTCAGAAGCTGGAGTCACATGAAAGAGGACCTAAAAGAAGATGGAGAACTAGACTCAAAGGACCCCTATACCTCCACCATCATCACCAAATCCCAGATTTTCCAGAGTCCCCACCAGTGCAGCCAGGAATGACTTATCGATTCTCACAGGACATGAAAGGAGGCCATGATTGTTTCTCTAATGAGGAACTGACGTAAAGGTCAGAGCATGTCACAGATCCTAAGGGGGTTGAGAAACCATAAAGCAGTCTGAAAAGTCACAGCTGGAGTCTGCTGCTTCCTTCCTTGCACATGTATTCACTGTGGGCTGCAGAGATGAATCAAATCTCTTGGGGTATAGACCGTTGGGAGGAGTTGGACCCTCCCAGGGATGCCTCAGTTGATATTGACCTTAAAGGTCCTCACATTGTAGCTCTGGGCACTATCTATCTTGTTCCTGCCTCAGCCTGGCCTTCAAGAAAGCAGCAGTTTTACTTCAGTTTCTATGAAGAAGTCATTTCTGTGTTTCACCTAAGGGAACTCGATGAGGACCAGGTGGCCACAATTAACCCAACATGGGAAGCTAGTGGAAATCTTTTGTCTTTAAGGATAATCCATTCCCTTAAATATTCTGCCAACACTGTAATCCCCAAATAGTGCTCTATGTGGTGGATATAAAGTTTTTCTAAAAATAAATTTTAAGCTTTTAAAATTGAAAGTATTAGCAATGTAAACTCAACTGAACCTGGCAGCAGAGTTCTATAGCTCAAGAAGATTTCTACCTACGGGCCACAGCAGGTGAAGAAACAGGATCTACTGCTTCCTAGATGCACCCCCAAATTCTGTCACTTCTCAGGGCTGGAGCGATAGGACAGCGGGTAGGGCATTTGCCTTGTGTGCAACCCACCCGGGTTCGATTCCCAGCATCCCATATGGTCCCCCAAGCACCGCCAGGAGTAATTTCTGAGCGCATGAGCCAGGAGTAACCCCTGTGCTTCGCTGTGTGTGACCCAAAAGAAAAATAAATTGTGTTACTTCTCATTTCCTCCTCATTTTCCTGCTTGCTGCTTCTCTCTTCTTCTCCACCCCATCTGATGAGCTCTGGTCTTCTACTTGTCTTCCTCACTTTCTTTAGAGTAACTTGACTTTATATACAGTAGATAGCCCTCCCACTTATTTGTTTCTGCAATGTGATTGGTTTTGGTCTATGAGGTCTATGAGGTCTTCAGATCAGAAAGATCGATCAGATTACATATGCAAATGAGGATGCGGAGTTATTGTGAAGCGATGGATCAACTAACATATGTTTTTATAAAGATTTATACCTTTATGCAAATATGGTCTGTAGGATGACTTATCAGATTCATATATGACCCTTTAAATGTTTTGGGGACAATCCACTTGAGGTCTTGATCATCTGGCACCACCTTCCTCAATCTGGCACTCTTCCCCTCAATTTCTCTGGAACAGAGAGACCAATATATCTGCAGCTAGGCAGAACTTGCCTGACAGACCAAAAAAAAGGATTCTGAGGGGCTGGAGTGATAGCACAGTGAGTAGGGCGTTTGCCTTGCACTCGGTCAACTCGGGTTTGATTCCCAGCATCTCATGTGGTCCACTGAGCACGTCCACGGGTCATTCCTGAGTGCAGAGCCAGGAGTGACCCCTGAGCATCGTTGGGTGTGACCCAAAAAGCAAAAAAAAAAGTATTCTGGAAGAAATGGTTTGGGTTCAAATTTTCTGCCTGAGGAAAGAATAGGAAATGAGAATTTCACCTGTGATTTTCTGTGAATCACTTCCTTTATAACTTGCTTGTAAAGTTATAAGCACTTGCTTTATAACTTGCTGGAAAATTTTGTCTGTGGAAAATATCCAAAATGGTATGCTCAGAATAAAATTAATCAAACCAAGCTTAGAACTTTCAACATTCAAAATATGATCTATTTTGGTTTTTAAAACCTTCAGTAAAATCACCCAAAATAGGTGATTGAGAAATGGTCACATATTGCACATTACATGCTCAGTCCCTTTAGCTTAAAGTGACAAATTGGATTGGAGGCATCTGTGAGGTCCATTGCTAATCTTCTGGATAGTCTCCATCATTCCATATGGTCAGGAGTGTGAGTTCACTAATGGGTGTGCAATGCATGCATTCAGTGGCCAAGAGCCACTTCCTTAGCCTCCCCAGAGGAGGAACAAAGAGACAGGAGAACACAGACTGATGGTCAAAATGGCCCATTTAATGCAGAGCTGTTAGCAAGCTTATAGAACATCTCAGAGGGCTCAACGTATAAGACGGCACATAAGTGTGATTGATCATTTACAGAGATAAATCATTTCAACAGAGACAATTCTCTTAGGGGGATTAAATCAAGGAGGCACTCTCTCCCAGGGACATCCATGTTGCTTTTCTCTTTCCCTTGCTACTAGTAAATATTAAAAAACTAAGTTTACGTCTTAATATTTGCAATTATTTGGATAAAAAAGTTTACGTCTTAATATTTGCAATTATTTGGATAAATCTAAGAGATATAGATTCCAAAACTCAGTTGTCTGGGCACTGAGGACAAGCAAGTCTTTTGCCATAAACCCCAGATAAGTCTTTAGGCTGGTTCAACGTGTCCTTTCGTAAGATGGTCCTGTCTCTTAAGTCATAACTGCTTACACCAAGACCTTGCTTTTACGCTTTCTAGACTTCTCATTTAGATGCTGGGATAGCTTTGCTGCTCTCCCTGAGTCCATCCAAATCCCACAGCAGGACCTTCCTTTTGGGAGTGTTAGGAACTCAATTAAAGCCTGAATTAAAGTAAATATGACAGATGCCAGGAGTAGGTATATTTCAGAGTCATTCAGCTCCCAAATATTAGAAGCATACCATTCATGGCCTTTCTGTGTTTAAGTGAAGAACATTTCTCTATAATAAAATATGAAAAGGTTACAGGGGGAGTAGAAATGCAAGTAATTCACTGCAAACACAAAGTCCAGATTCACCAGAATTTTTGACTTGTAATAACCAAGACTGATTTGTTGAATGTAATAGTGAGAGGTAAAGCACAAATGAAAGGTTAAAGGTAAACTCAAGGGATTAGGGGTGCTTGCAAGAGCATGTAAGTTTTTCTGGGGGGAGGAAAATGGACAATTCACTGATGAATCCTAAAACACTTAGGGTTAATATCCAACACAAGAGTTTATTGATTTTTTTTATAAAATCATTTAAAACCACACAATGACAGTGACAATTGTGTAGCATGTTTTTGTTGGGATAGCATTTGTTTATGTGTTTATATTTGTCTTCCTCCAACACTGTGACCTTTCTCTTTGTATTGCTTATAGCAGTAGTTTTTAATTTCCATTGAGATCTACTTGTACAAAGTTTATCCATCTCACTCAAATGTTGAACATTTGAGTTGTTTACAGTTTGCTGATATGAATAATTCTTCTTTGAAATACTAAGTGTGACTGTTGTATATGTGGGTATAGTAGTGGAATGCCTGGATCAAAATCTTTAAAATATATCAATTTTTAGTAAATTGTACGGCCAAATAGTTTTCCAAAGTATTTGTACGACTTTATACTCCCACCAGCAGTGTATGAGAATTCCTGTGGTTCTACAAACTTGATAAACTTTTATTGTTACTCATTTTATTGGGTAGGTGTTATTTTGGGGTGTAGTAAAAACTAATGTCCTTTCATTGTGACTTAGCTTGCATTTTTATGGTGAGCATTGAGATTATTTGCCATATCTCATGTTATTGACAATTGGGATCGCAGAGATAGGGATGCTAATTTTTTTGTTTGTTTTATGTGTTTCTGATTTGTTAGAAGAGAGAAAGAGCCTTTTGGTGAGGTGTGTAGCAAATGATATCTACTCAGTTAAAAATTTGACTGAGTAAAAACCATCATGTTTTCATAGTTTTATTTTTTAAGATTTTGGGGTTTTGTTCTAGGTCCACACCTGGCAGTGCTCGGGACTTACTTCTGGTTCTGTCATCACAGATCATTGATGGTGATACTTGGGGTACCACATTGGATGCCACAGATTGGCAGTGTGCAAGTCAGACGCCCTACCCACTGTACTATATAGCTCCAGCCCAATAATTCATTTTTCAGGGTGGAGCGATAACTCATTGGGCTTAGTACATGGTCCCCCGATGCCCCAGCACACAAAACAAAGAAAAAAAGTTCTGTTTTCTGGGAGCAAGTTGTGAATGGGGACTGGCAGGGATTTTTGGTACAGTAAGTTCTTACTGAATTGAGTAATAGTTTGTTTTCTTGGGGAGACTCGAAATTGGACTTGTCCAGGCCCTCTGGGTGTATGATCGTATTCCATTCATTGGAGGCATCACTGTGTAGCGAAAGAGGCCCTTGGCAATAGGAAGGAGGCTGGTGTGTGACAATGTTGTACACAGCTACTTTGCCTTGGGCACTATCCCCAGCACAGTCACTATCTTATTGTGAAGCCAGGCAAGCCCCATGCCTTGGGACCCTTTAAGGTTAGAGATTTTTTTGTGGTTTTTAAAAGATTTTCTTATCCTAGGATTATGAAGAGACTTTCAAAGTTTTCTAGAAGTTTCATTATTTACACTCAAACTGATTTTTTGTTTTGGGGCTTCATCCCATAATGCTTAGGGACTACTCCTGTCTAGGTGGTAAGGTGAGTGGGGTTGGATCGGGTGTGATCACTTCTGGCAGTGCTAGAATTCTAACCTTTTGAGCCATTTTCCCTGGCCTCTATTGTTTATCACTGTGCCAAATTTTATTTGCTGTCAAAAAATTTTTTAATTACATTAGCCATTATATTACTTTAATTACATTAACCATTATATATAATAATCAGGAAGTTAATTAAAGTTTTTAATGATTAGTTATTACAATGGGGCTCTCCAGATGGTAAGGGACTTATAATAGTGATTATGTTATTGTAGTGGTTTAACATTTTCATACTGGGAACTGGCAATAGTATGCTAATTGGCGATTAAAAGCCAACATCTTGTGTCAGGGAGATAACTTAAAGGACATGCTTTACGTATGGAGGTCTGGGTTCAATCTCAAAATTGTGTGGTCCCTGAACACTACTGGATCAATTCCCAAGGAGTAGCCCTTAAGAACTGCCATATGTAGAATGAAATACAAAAATAAAATAAGCAAAAAATTCACCAACATCATTTTAGGAAGATTGTTCTATGACTATCAGAGGCATTTATGAGAAATAATCTCAGGATTCACTTACGTTCATGAAACCAAATTTAATGTTTCTCATCTGACTTAAAATGGCATTTTCCGCACAAGAATTTCTCAGGTTTGAACTTGGTCACTGTTGATATCTTACAGTGAAAAAACTTCATCAGTAGATTTTTATTTTAAAAATATTTACATTTAAACCAAACCTTTTCCGGATTTAATATTGCTTCGAAATGAACATTAAACACACATCTCCAACCCTCACCTTATCTATCTGCCTCCATGTATTCAATCCATTCATTTTCCTCATCTCTTATTGATTATTTCCATCTGTAAAATCTTGTCATGTGTGGTATTATATAATGTGTGTAGCAAGTACATGTGTGTAGCAAGTACATATATGTGCATAAGTATCAGTTGCAGCAACTTGGGGCTCATCAGGGTGGGGAGAAGGACCGGTTCCACCCCCCCATCTCCTGAGGCCACGTATGTCTCCTCACTGTAGTCTAGTACCTGGCTCTTCAATAGTCTCTGAAAGATGGTGACCACCACGCTGACACCTGGGGAAAAGGTGAAAGGGACAAACACCTTTCCCCACTCGAGATGGCACATCACTGTAGTTTAATGCACGGTTCAGATGCATTTCTGCTGAAAGCCGCTGGGTTCTGAGATTGGTTTCTGTGCCTCTGGAATCATGGCCATTCAGAAGTGAGAGGAGCCATTCATGGGCAGCAACTCAGGGCCTCGTCAGGGCGGGGAGAAGGCCGATTTTCCTTTCTGCCTGAAAGCACAGCAGACCCCGGTCATAGCAGACACCAACCAGCGTAGAAATAACCAAGCTTTACAGCTAAATTTCATCAAAGGGCCAAACCAACAAGTCTTTCCAGTTTTATAGCTTCTGGAGCATGCAGCCTCAAAAAGCAACTATTCAACATCTCCAAATGTCATAGTATTCTCATTCCAGTAGGTCCGCTGCAAATCAGATGGGAAACTTGCACTCTACAAAGCTCAGGAGTGAAAAAAACACAGAGAAGGTTCAACTAACACCAGCCATCTCAGTAAATTCTCAGACACTGACTTTCGTAGCACCATTGTGAGATAGAAATATTATCACAATTTTACTTAATTGAGCTTTTAATGATGGGTTTCATTCCCCTGACCCTGAAAGAGCCCCCAATGCATCAACATTGGAAAGGATGAGTAAAGAGAGGCTTCTAAAGTTTCAGGGCTAGGACAAATAGAAATGTTACTAAGACCGCTCGAGAAATTCGAAGATCAATGGGATGATGATGATGATGATGAGTTTTTTTTAATAATTCAACTTGTTTTTGTGATGTAACAAGAAATATGAAATGAATTTGTTTGTTCCTGCTAAGGGAGCAGGGTTGAATGGTAGATGGGAAACAGGATTATCTATGGAAGGAAGGCCACAATAATGGTGGGGCTGGCTTTGAAACATTGAATACCTGACACAACTGTATCACAAACAACTGATAAATCATGGTGTTTAATAGAAAAGTCTTTAAAAATATTTTTTCAAAGAGCTGGTAGATGAAATAAAATATATACCTTGAATTCCATACATTTGATAATAACAGTTCCCTTCAGAAAGCATCAGCTTGTTTTAAAGGGGCCTGAGGGATCGTGCTGCTCTTCTCCCTGATAGTAAAGACTGAAAATAAAAAGATGCAAAGGACAGAAATCAATTTTTGTTTGTTTGAGAGTCATCACACCTTGACATGTTAAGGGTTAATCCTGACTCTGCACTGAGGACTTATTCCTGGGATCTGGGGACCATATGAAACGTTGGGGATCAGACATGGGTCAGCCATGCTCAAGGCAAGTGCCTACTTACTGTACTTTCTCTCATACTGACCTATCTCTCTAACCCCAAGAATTTAAGTCTTCTGAAAGCTTTGAATCTGTTTCTTCCTCCTGTCAGAGACACTTCGTCACCTTAAGTGGGTTTGGGTGCTGCCTTTATTGACTCTCTCACTTCTTGGCTTTATGCCACAGTGTTCCTTTCAGCTGAGGAAACTGTGTTCCTCCTCAGTATGAGGGATACTTGGGAATCCTGATGTACACGGTCTTATATTGACTATCATTTGAAAGTTATGAATTCTGATTTAAAACATTAAAAATGATAAATTTATTTATTTATTTATTTTTGTTTGGGGGCCACACCTAGTGGTGCTCAGGGCTTACTCATGGTTCTGCTATAGGGATCAAATCTGGTAGGACTTGGGTCACCATAGGAGTTGCAAGGGATCAAACTCCAGTGGACCAGGTGCAAGGCAAGTGCCCCACCTGCTGTACTATTGTTGAATAAAAATTCAAAATGTATTGTGAAACAAAGTTGAGCCACAAAATAAGAAAAGTCAATCAAAGGGCTTTGTAAACCTTTCTTATGGCTGTGTTGATAAAGTCTCCCTAGTCTCAACTCTAGAAAAGTTGCCTGTGAAAGTTCAACTGGATACTGAAGTGTGAAAAGGAGAGAATAATTATTTTAAAATACAAACTATATACATTTTTGTTGACTTTTAGAGTTTGTTAGGAATGAAGGAATAAGTGAATTTGAAGCAATATGTATTTGTATATAACATTTTTGGGTACTCTGAAAGATAAGAAGAAACTTGGAGTTTCTTTTCATAAAGAAAGATAAAAGACAGGAGTTTCAAGCAGACTAAGAGAAAACATCAAAGGATAAAAAACATTGAAGGAATTCAATGATTTGAGAAAGTTTGTGAGGATGTTTATGAATAGAGGAATATTTTTTAAAGGAACTCTATGAAGTCAAGTTAAATCAGATCAAATGAATCACTGTATCACTGTTATTGTCACCCCTTCGTTCATCGATTTGCTCGAGCATGCACCAGTAACATCTCCATGTGAGACTTCTTGTTACTGTTTTTGGCATATCAGATATGCCACGGGTAGCTTCCCAGGCTCTGCCATGCGGGTGAGATAATCTCGGTAGCTTGCGGGACTCTCTGAGTGGGGCGGGGGAATCGAACCCAGGTCAGCCGCTATCAAGGCAAACACCCTACCCACTGTGCTATTGCTCCAGCCCAGATCAAGTGAATAATTATTAAAAATTATTTGGAGTTTAATTTTAAAATCAGCAATGTGTAAACCACTATTTTTAATTTGCTAAATAAACAAAAATATTCTTAAAGCTGTTATGATGAGTTGAAGTTATCTGCCTGAAAAGCCCAGTAGTTTTAATTACAGCAAGTCTGTCCCCAGAAGTCAGCAACCTTCTTTCCTCAGACCCTGGAAATTGAGCTGGCTTCAAACCATCACCTACCACAGGCTCTGAAATTAGCATATGCCAGTCAAGCTCTGCTGGGATAAGGTGCTCCAAAACCTGCAGGAAAATTACTTCACGGATGAAATTTCCTTTGTTGAACTGAGGGTTCCAAAAGCTGGGTACATATAAGTGGCAGACACAACAGTCATAGAAGTTCAGTCCTTAACTCTAGGACATTTGGTCCAAAATAGAATTGGTATCTTTAACCAAGGTTCAAAAATGGGTAAAGGATTAAAATCTATTTACACATATTCCAAATATGCTTTTCCAGTTCTCCATGTGGATGCGGCAGTACGGAAAAAATTGAGGTTTTTTTCCTCAAACCCTCCATCAAGTATAAAAGGCAAATCTCTGAACCTCCTGAGGCAATATTATTTACCATAAGGTCATGATAGTGCACTGCAGGGAGCGTCAGGATTTTCAGGCCAGATAGCACGGAGCAATGATTGGCATGACTGAGACAGCTGTCCACAATACAGCAATTTTTTCTGAAGTGGACCTTGTTCTCTGAGTAAGTTTCATTAAAGGTGTGTCCCTCTATACCGCAAGGAGAGAACAACAGGTTCTGAATCATGGTTATCATTTCAGTCAGAGGGCAGGTTTCTGCTTTTATTTACCTGAGACAAGCTATGGAAGGTAATTGAAGCCTTACATAATTTCTGGCATTTGGGGAGAAATAACTCTTAAGAGTGGTTGGCTAGTTATTAACAAATATTGGTTCTAGAGAAACAGCCATAGGGACAGTCACAGGAACTTGTGAAATCTGTATCCAGAACAATCTACGAGGTTCCTGATATCCCACCTTCCCTATGACCCCACATAGATATGGCCTTTATCTAAAGACTGGAAACTTTAATGTTACTCAATTTTTACCCTTGCCAAGGTTTCTAATCTGTTTTAAATATGTCACCTATGCCCCCTAAACACTTTAGTAAATGTGTTCCTTCAATGCCAGGTGGTCAAAATGCAGACCCAAAAGGAAATTCCTTCTATTTTCAACAGAGGATGCCTGGTTAGACCCCTTTAGAGCTCCACACGGCTTCTCCCACCTTTGCTCAGCAAGAAGCCAGAAGAATCCTCAACAGGAGTTGGAACATCCCCTAGAGGGGAGAATGAGAAAGAGGGTGGGTGTGGATTGAGAAAGGGGCCTAGAGAATGAAGTGTTACAAGATCAGGTCTCAAAGCTGAGACTATCTTGACATCCTCCCTACATCAAGATCAAAAATGATCAGCTTCTGCCTAGAAAGCAGAATGAACCTAAAAACTAGCTGTGTCTACACTTACTAAACAGAGAACAGAGTCATTGTAAAGTACAAATATATTTTCTTGACTTTAGAAGTTCATTGCAGCTACCATATAACTTAAGTAAAAGTTGCTTACTAACCACCTTGGTCAGAAACAAGAATAGAGAAAAACTAATTACTCTGCTAGCATCCTGACCAGAATACATTTCTCCCTTGAGAACTTTCTTGCTTGCTTTAATTTTAAGTAAATGCATTGCTTGGGGTTGACTGTTCCATCTCCCCCCTTCTTTCTATAGGGGCTAGTGATAAGAGCTTGTCCACAGTGAACAATTCCATCACTGTACCACTATATCACTGTCATCCCTTTGTTCATGGATTTGCTCGAGCAGGCACCAGTAACGTCTACATTCCTCCTAGCCCTGAGATTTTAGCAGCCTCTCTACTCGTCTTTCCCAATGGTGCCATACTGGAGGCTCTTCCAGGGTCAGGGGAATGAGACCCATTATTGTTACTGTTTTTGGCATATTGAATATGCCATGGGGAGCTTGCCAGGCTCTCCCACACAGGCAGGAAACTCTCGGTAGCTTGACAGGTTTTCTGAGAGGGAGAACTAGACAATAAGAGGTCGGGTGCGCACAGCCGTGCATTCCTGGGAACTTTGTTTTATAGTCTCTGAGTCTCTGGATCTTGGCCATTGATGAGATTACATGGCACGGGGGTGGGGGGCAGGTTGTGGGTGTGACTGCCTAGCTACTGGAAAATTAGGGATCTGGGTGGAAGAGGCCCAGTCCCAATCTGAGCAGGCTTGGAGATCTCAGCCCCTTGTCCTGCACACCTGGATTCCTCTGCCAGTTTCTTCATGCATGAGGCTTGTCAGAGCGTGTGGAGAGTGGCCTCCAGCATGGTTGTCGCTGGGTTCCAGAGCCAGCCACTTGGGCCACCGGAGCTCTGCTCAGGGTCAGGAGGGAAACTCAACCCACCCCACTCCCAGGGGCCCTGGTGAAGACAGCCAGGAGCAGGGGCAGGAGACTCTGTGTCGCTCTCTTCCAGGAGCTTTGTTTTATAGTCTCTGGATCTTAGCCGTTGATGGGATTACATGGCACCAGGGACAGTGTGTGGGTGGAACAATTCCATAAACCCATGATTTACATTGGTAGTCCCTTATCTATGAAGCAAAAATAAAATTTAGAGGAGGAGTAGACTAATCTAGGTAAAGAGTAGTCACTGCCAAGGTAATGGTCCTGTGTTTACTTTCATGAGAACACGAAGGGCTGGTGAGACAGAAGGCATGAGAAACTGGAAATCACATTGTTCTTATTAGAAGTAGAAGAGACACCCACTAATTCTGGTCTAGCAGCATAGCTCCGGAATATCCTGAGACAAAGAAAATTTCAGTTTCATTGGAGTCATTTGATGTTCTTTGACAGATTACATCTTGCCATAACAAGTAAGCAGTGCTTCTTGTTGACAAAATGATTCATTTATGGGCTAGAGAGATAGGTGCTTGATTTGTACACAGCCAACTTTGTTTCAATCCCTGGTGCCACATGTGGACTCGTGAGCACCACAAGGAATGATCCTTGATATATTTACCATATCTAAGCTCCTCAACACAGTCTGATTTTATCCTTTACCACATCTTCATCTGTTTTGTCCCAATCTACTTCCCTTTTATTACATATCTTATCGTTAATTAAGATAATTAACAAATTTAAACTTTAAAATTAAATTTTAATGCACATTTAATATATTTCTTTATTTTGAAATTAATGCACTGATTAATCAATGATTCTGATTACTTTCAGTAGAATGAAAATGTTAAGGAGTTATTGTCTAATAGATAAATGTAGTATTTTTTTATTTATTTGTGTCTAATTTCATTTCTTTTAACGTATTAGATAGTTTTTCTGAGTAGGCCTCTTGTGCCTCTGAGATTTTTGTTCCTATGTGTTTTGTCTTTTTATCATGTAATTAAAATTATATCTATTAGAGGATGAAATGATATAAACTCTGAAGATTGCACACTACAGAGCTCAAAATTTGTCAGAACTAATGAGTGACTTCAGCTAAGTTGCAGGATACAAAAATGAACATTTGCATTTCTATACACAATAACAAATCATCTGAAAAAGATTTTGAATTTTTGTCACTCTGCCAGAAGAGTTTAGTGTATTTTGATCATTAATATTGTAAGGTTATTGACACACTTTGGTATATATCTGTATACATATATACATACATATATATTTATATACATACATATAGAGTGCTGTTCTCTATTTGCTGTTCTTGGTTTTTGTTTCCATTTTTTTCTTTCACACTTTTCCCTGCCTTCTCTAGTATTAATAGCACTGCACTGCTCTGCACTGCCATCCTGCTCTTCATCGATTGGCTCGAGTGGGCACCAGTAAGAAACGTCTCCATTCTGAGACTTGTTGTTACAGTTTTTGGCATCTTGAATACGCCAAAAGTAGCTTGCCAGGCTCTGCCATGTGGGTGAGATACTCTCCGTAGCTTGCCGGGCTCTTCGAGAGGGATGAAGTAATCGAACCCAGGTCAGCCGCGTGCAAGGCAAATGCCCTACTTGCTATGCTATCGCTCTAATCCCTGATATTAATGGAATTTATATAATTCTATTTCTTCTGTCTTAACACAATAATTATGTTTTCTTTTTTTCTCAGTTGCTTACTTTAGAATTAACTTTGCTGCTTCATTCCTATTGAAAGTATAACGGCTTTCTCTAACTTTCCCCTTCTCTCATAACATCCCACCATTCATATTACTTTCTTTTTTCATTCCTTTTTCATAACTTATGAATTTTTGTTTACAATAATGGTTTCTCATGGATGTAATCCCAACACCATACCCGTCTCCCTTCCCCAAGGCTGCTAGTTTTTTGTTGGTTTTTTAATAACTCATTACCTGTTACTTGCAAAGGAAAATAAGAGACTCCAAGGAGATAGAACTCCAGTGCATGCAGCCCCTGTGGGTTCCCAGTCATCGCATGAAACGGCCACAGTCCTCCTTCACCCGACTCCCCAGCGCTGAGTCAAGAGCTGTAGGACCACAGGCCCTGAACAACTCCAACCCCTCAGGCAACGACACCTTAACATTGCTCAGTGACCCCAGGGGAGCCTTGCTCGGGAGCCGTCTACCCCACAAAGTGACAGAATAAGATGTTTGTTTCCGTTTTCCTTTTTGCTTCTCTACAATTAGTTCTGTCTTTATTTAGATATGAATTCCTGATATGCATTTTTCACCTTTCTGAGGGATTTCTCTTAACATTTCCGTAAGGCAGATCTGCTGAGCAACTATTTCTTCAATGATTTCTCGAAAACTTGTTCCTTCTTAGCGTAGTATAACAGGATTTGCTTTTGGAAAAGTGTGTGGGTAAATATTAACATAATAGTAAATAATTTTTTATAATATAAAAACAAAACCATGTATCCAATATCAAAAACACACATCTTTCAGAAGTGATAGTTTTCTTCTTTTTTATACACATCTTCCAGAACTGATACTTTTCTTCTTTCCTTTTTATGTCTTGTTTTACATTGCTCAAATTAAAAGAAAAATTATTTTGGTCATCATCTTTTACAAACTGTGATTACCAGTATTATATTCATGAACTATTCCAGCACCACACCCAGGCATCAAGTTTCCCCCAAGAATGGCCCCAAGGCCCCTCCCACATCCCACCTCACCTCCTGGTAAACTTCCCATTGAAGTCAAGTTGTCAGTTTATGCTGGCTTTGGGAATTGGTTATTCTCCAATTTGGTTCTTGTATCCTGATGACCTGGATTTTATCCCTGGCACCATATCAGGTAGCTTTTGTATCACCCTGGGTCACACCCCATGCCCTGCAACACAGAGACTGAAATATCCACTGAGCACTCCAGGATTGGTCCAGCTTCCCACTCTCAAATATCCTAATTCTCAGAAGAAAAATTCAAATTAACAAATTAGTATTTCTTCTTGGAAGTATGCTTTACTTTTCATCTCAACTTCTGCTTAATATTTTAATATACAAATTCTAAAAAGAAAATACTTAATTTCTTTTTTAACATATACACAGTGTTACTTCTCCAGATAGGCATGTTACCCATAACAGGTTTCAATTTAAGTTGAAAAAAATCACTTGATTCTTGTGATGAGAATTACATTTGTATAAAATGCTAATGGTTTATAGAATTATTCAGAAATGTGGTATATAAGCAGAGGAAAATCTAGTAATTTCTCTCCTATTGTAATAAATATCACATTTTGTTGCTTAAAATTTTCTTTTGTGTGATTTGAAAAAAAACAAATCCATATCTATTATGCGTTCTCTCTCTCTCTCTCTCTCTCTCTCTCTCTCTCTCTCTCTCTTTCTCATCTCCTTTTGCTTCCTTCCTTTCTGTTCTCAGAGTAGCTCCGCGATTTAGGGGAAAGTGTTAGTGAATCACAGATAACACAAACGAATGGTACTAAACATCAGTACCAAGACTCACCAATTCACTTAACTTTGTGGTGTATTTTTTTAACTTTTTATTGGAGAATCACTGTGATGTACAGTTACAAACTTATGAACATTTGTGTTTGCACTTTACTCATACAGTGACTGTTTTCCCATCCCTCCACCAGTGCCCATTCACCTCCACCAATGATCCCAGTATCCCTCTCACCACCCCCACCCCATCCCCCACCACCCCACCCTGCCTCTGTGGTGTTTTCCTTTAGAACCAAACTACCTGAACCTGAGGTATGTGCACAATATATGCAAGACCCTGTAAAATACTTTTTATAAATTTTCTTATATTAGAACTCAAATGCCTCTGCTGTTTGCATTTGGATTTTGTGGAACAAGAACTTCAAGTTTTGGTTTGTTTAGAAAATTTTAAAGCGGTGTGGTGGTGGTGGTGGTGGTGGTGGTGGTGGTGGTGGTGGTGGTGGTGGTGGTGTGTGTGTGTGTGTGTGTGTGTGTGTGTGTGTTTCCAGATCTATGCTATGTTTCCATTTTTCGTCTATGGTGGGACAGATGGGGGCACATATAGGATATGAATGGCGGAGGAGGAGCAGAACCCTGCGGGGTTGGTAGGGACTGGGGTAAATTTGGGACTCAGAGCTCATAGGGAAGAATCTCAGCAAACCCATGAGGAGGAAGTAGCTCCCTTCAGTGTTAAATAAGCCCTCCTTAGAACCAGGCTTTCTGCTAGAAGCTTTGAAGCGTTACAGAAAGGCTTGCAGGGCAAGGATTCCTGTACTGCCCATGTATCTGGTGCTTTATCTCACTGGGGGACCAATAGGAACGCAGGAGTCAGGGGGGTCAGAATAAAGCAACCCCTCTTCCTGCTCCTCCAAGGCCTCTAAGTTCCAGTAAAAGAAGGAAGAAACAGGGAAGTCCCCTAATCCAGAAAAAGTCTTTTTTTTTTTCTTGCGTCACACCCGGCGATGCACAGGGGTTACTCCTGACTCTGCACTCAGGAATTACTCCTGGGACCTTATGGGATGCCATGAATCAGACCTAGGTCAGCTGCCTGCAAGGAAACGCCCTCCCCGCTGTGCTCTTTCCAGCCCCTTAACACAGAAAAAGTCTTTTCCAGGTTTGGGCGAGTTTTCCTAGAAGTCCCTGTGGCCGGGGGGGTCGGGGGGTTGTGGCTGCCAGTGGGCGCAACGAGGACCCGAGCGAGGTTCTGGGACTGAGCAGCCAGCACACCCAGCACAGCTTAGGGACAGGACGCTCTAGGCAGCGCACCCGGAACCCACACAGACCAGAGGGCACACCCACAGCGGGCGGAAAGGGGCGGGGCAGGGAGGGGCAGCAGGGTGGCTGTGACAGCTTGACTGCTCAGACCTCAGACAGAGAGCAGAGCCACTGGACGTCGCAGGCGCGCGCCCGGCCATGGTTTCCCTGGTGACCGCGCTCTGGACCGTGCTCCACGGGCGCACCCTCCTGCTGGGCGCTGTGGCCTTCCTCTTCTTTGCTTATTTCTTCAGAAAGCGGCGCCCAAAGAACTGCCCACCGGGGCCCTCGAGCCTGGCCATCCTGGGAAACCTCTTCCAGGTGGACTTTGATAAGATGATCTTGCAGATGCAGCAGGTAGGAGCCGCTAGAGGGGAAAGGGGACGCGTTGCATCCTGACCTTGACCTGCAGGGTCTCAGGGCTGTAGGATGAAGCCTGTGACCATTGGGAGCCCCCTCCTGACCTGCAGGGTCTCTGGAGTTGTGGAATAGCCCTAAACGGTTACTGACCCCTTAGAAGAGCTCTAAAAGCGTGCTAGACTTGTTTCACTCTACTTGCCTTCCGGATATGTTCTTTGGCTTTTGCTTTTATTGAATTGAATAAACTTCGGGGATTTTTGTTGTTTTTGTTCTGTTTTGATTATAGTTTGGGAGCCACACCTTGCAGTACTCAGGGCTTACCGCTGGCTTTCTTGATCAAGGCTTACTCCTGACAGTGCTCAGGAAACCAACTATATGAGGTACCAGGAATTGAAGCAGATGGCACGTGTAGTCCAGTCCCCCACCCACCGCTCTATAGCTTCCGTCCAGTTGCACTATTTTGGCATTGGCGGATTGTTGTTGATTTACTTAATCATGGAAATTGGATCTACAGGTTGTTTTGTTTTTTTTTTTTTTTTACCAAATTTGAGAAGTTTTGGGGCATTACTGTTTGAAAGATTTTTCTCTATAATCCCTTTCTTTAATCTCCTTCCCTGCACCCTGATGTTAGAAATACCGTGCCTTTGGTTTCTCACATGTGAAGAATGTGAGGCTTCAAGTTTTGGCTCCATATTCATGTTTTACTTTTTTTTTTTCAACATGTTTTACTCTTGCTTAGATTAGAAACTTTCCATTAATCTGTTTTTATATTCTTTCTTTACAACACTTCTATTAAGCTCTTGTTGAGTTCTCATTTAAGTTGTAGTTTTACCTTAACCCCACTCCTCTTCTTCCTTTCTCTTACCTCCTCTTTAACCTCAGTTCTCTCTCTCTTTCTTTCTCTCTCTCTCTCTCTCTCTCTCTCAAACTGACCCTTTTTTCTTTTACAGTGGTACAAATCCAAGCCCCTTGGGTACCTATGCACAACTATTTAGAAAGACTTCCCGTCTTATGAGAGTGTTGTGATTGTTCATCAAGACATATTTCAATCACTACAATCACTATTTTAGCATCATTATAGTTTCAACATCTCTGTATTGGTGTCAACTCACTCAAGTTGGAATTTTCCTTATTCTTGGTGCAGCAAGTAACTTTGACGATATAGTGAATCTTTTTTATGATATATATCAAACACCAGTTTAATCTTTCATTTCAGCAATCAACCAGCAAGTTCAGGTAGACAATCAACCAGCAAGTTCACAATGCTCAAAGGTCAGAGTAGGCAGTAAAGTCTCCTGTCTGGCCTCCTCTCCCTCTTCTGGCTCAGGTTGGAGAGAAGGAGAATGGGGCCAAATGGCAGGGACAGCTTTCGATATTGTAGCCTCTTTCTTACAGCCACACCCCTAACCATATCTGTTCTATGGTTTTAAGGAGTGCACTCTTACTTCTCTGTGCCTGCCTTTGTTTGGGTGCCACATCTCAGTTCTCAGGGGTTTCACTTGGCTTTGTTTCAGGGATCACTCCTGATGGCCATATGCAGTGCCAGGGATCAAACCAGGGGCACCTGCCTATGAGGCATTCATCATAACCCCACTACACTCTCTCTCTCTCTCTCTCTCTCTCTCTCTCTCTCTCTCTCTCTCTCTCTCTCTCTCTCTCTCTCTCTCTCTCTCTCTGTCCCTCTTCACTATCTGACCCCATCATTATTTTTAGAATGTCACTGTATCACTGTCTCATGTCATCCCATTGCTCATCGATTTGTTTGAGCGGGCACCAGTAACATCTCTCATTGAGAGCTTGTCAGGCTCTCCGAGAGGGGCGGAGGAATCCAACTCGGGTCGGCCGCCTGCAAGAACACATAACCCGCTGCACTATCGCTCCAGCCTATTTTTAGAGTACAAATCCAAATTATTTCCCATCCCCCTCCAGAGAGTCTGCAGAATTCAGGAGTGGTAGGTGGCTGCTGCAGAGCTCTAGTGAGACCAGTTTCCACACAGAGAAGCAGCTGCAGCCCCCGGGAAGGTGAGGGAGGCTCACAGCTTTCTTTACGGGGCTCACCTCCAGACAAGTTAAACAGTTACCAGGCTCTGTCCTATTACATCATCTTTTCTGCTTGTTGCTTAAGGGATGGACTACATTTCCTAAAGTTTCTTTTGTCTACGCCCATTTACACCAAGATTAGGAGGAGGAATACAATGGTGTGATTTGACTTGATCTTGTCTGGCACAGGAAATCTGATTTGTTCTCTTGTTTTACCACTAACATAGAAATGACTAGAAAGAAATAGGCTAGTGATAAAACCAAGACTGGAATCACATAACTGGATCAAAAATTTTCATCAGAGATGTTCGATTTTCCTTTACATAAAATCTCTCCCTATTCAAATTGTCTCTCCCTATTCAAATTAAGAGAAACTTTGTCCAGAAATTAGGGCCCCTGGTTTTCTTTTAGCTTTCTAACATCGAATAACATATTATCACATATACATAATAAACTATGTTATGTAATTTAATAAAACACATATAATAGTAAAAATATTAATAATAATAACCTCAAAATATGTAATAATAAATAAAAGTATTATTATACTTTTATAATAATACTTTTTGTCTACGCCCATTTATACCAAGATTAGGAGGAGGAATATAATATATAAAAATAATAAATAAAAGTATATCAATTGTCTGAAGGCTCCATTAGATAATAGACATCTTTGTTATTGTCGTTTTGGGGGTGAGAGGGGTCACACTCATGGTGCTCAGGGTTTGCTCTGGCTGTGTGCTCAGGGATCATTACCGGAGGTGCTCAGGGGATCATATGGAGTTCCAGGGATCAAAGTCAGGTCAGCCCAATGTAAGACAAGTGCTTTACCTGCTGTAGTATAGCTTTGTCCCCTATATTGAGATATTTTTAAAATGCAGTTTCATTAGTGAGTATTATTCTCTTTGCATCTTTTCTCCTAACACACTTTCTCTCCAGCCCACACCCATGTCCACACTCAGCAATGTCTCTCATTCTTCACAGGCCTCTTGTAGAGGTATGGTTCTCGCGCGTCTGTGGTGGCTTGGGGAATCCAAGACTGAAAAGGAATGAAGCATCTTGTAAGACCCCACTACTCACCCACAGAGCCAAGAGTCAAACACACTTCAGAACTAGATTTTTCACTCTATTGTTGTTTCCCAAAATATAATTGATTTTTTATCATCTAACACATGTGGAACCCAGAGGAACATTTATTGCGATTAAACAGATTGTTTACTGAGAAGTTCCTTCTTGCTACAACATACTTACATGAAACATAACTCAGTTTTCCCAGTTGAGGACCTGTACTGAATTTTCTCATTCACCTTCTCTAGGATTGGAGGTTGGAGACGCCGTTTACTGATGAGGGCTATAGCTTCCTATCTCCTTCTAGGGAAACAGGGCTTACTCAATTCTTTGACTACATGAAGGGATGTTTTATAAAGAATATTCATGCTCTGTGGCAGAAAAATCTGGGTCAAGATGCAAAGGGGATAAAAGAGAAGATCGAGAAGCTTCGTCCTCAGATAATGGTGTAACTACACACCAGCACACACAAGACTCCCTTCTCTACAAGCCCCCTTCATACAGCTACACACATGTATGCATGTGCATATTCAACTCTGACTACTGAACTGCTTTTTCAGCTGGTGAAGAAATATGGGAATATTATTGGCATGGAGTTTATTGGTTTTTACTCAGTATTTATAACTGGATTGCCCATGATCAAAGAAGCCCTTGTCGAACAGGGTCAGCACTTCATGGATCGCCCTGTGACCCCTCTCCGTTATCACGTCTTTAAGAAAAATGGTAAGTGTCTGGACCAAAGTTAGAAGTGCTTGCTTTATATTCTGATTCTCTGTCTAATAGAGACTCAGTGAATATAATTTGTCAAACTCTCAGAAATGGAGCTTATTATAAACTCTTGTCAAGAAAGAGTATCAAAAGCCTCCTCTCAGATTTAGTAGGGCTAGCCTTATTGTGAAGAAAATATGTGTCTTCATATAGAATCATTCAGGTTGTTTTCATAAGCAAATAACTACCTCTCTTCAGAGGATGGTACCATGTAATTGGGTTTTCAAGTTTTCTATCTCAGAAAATGGATATTGATCTGTTTTCTTCTGTCCTTTTATAAAAATTTCATGCCATTCCTTGCAAATGCTATTATCAAATAAATTCCTAATTTCCCCCCATCCTTAATAATTAAGACTGTGACCTACAGGGTATCTTGAACTTTCTAGTCTATATTAAAACAGTTTCTCATGAATCCTTGAAGTAAGTGAATAGTCAATAAAATTCTAAATGAAAAAACATGACTCTTTCTCTGTACCCGAACGTAGAGTTTTTAGGTGCTTCCAAAATTTTCTTTGAAATATTTTAGCCATCAAATAACATGCTCACTTTTATATCTCTCATTTCATTTTTCATTTTCAAGGACTGGTCATGTCCAGTGGCCAGACATGGAAGGAGCAAAGAAGGTTTACCCTGACAACACTAAGGAACTTTGGTTTAGGAAAGAAGAGTTTAGAGGAACGTATTCAAGAGGAGGCCTACTACCTTATCCAACTGATAAAAGAGGAGAATGGTGAGTACTTCATAGAGCAGGTCCGAGAGGTGGCACTTACTGAGCCACTAAAAAGGTGCTTATAAACTGCTTAAGTGCTTTCCCTGTGCCCAGTGCTGTGGGCTTATATCTTGTCCTGATAGTGCTCTCAAATTAAGCACAAGTAGAAAAACATTAACCGTATTATTCACTTAAACTCTGTTTTACTTCTTAGAT
Organism: Sorex araneus; assembly: GCF_027595985.1. Taxonomy (NCBI): domain Eukaryota; kingdom Metazoa; phylum Chordata; class Mammalia; order Eulipotyphla; family Soricidae; genus Sorex; species Sorex araneus. The sequence goes on from NC_073306.1 coordinate 16,204,973, forward strand.
AATGACTGAGTGGCTGTTGTAGATCATACTCTATGGGATACATTATCCAGAGTCTTATGCATGATTCTTTACTCTGAATGTTCTAAGACATGTGGACTTTTTTAAAGAAAATAAACACTCCACCACTTCTTTAACCTCTAGGAAAGCCATTTGACCCTCATTTCAAGATCAACAATGCAGTTTCCAATATCATTTGTTCTATCACCTTTGGGGAACGCTTTGAGTACCAGGATGAAAAATTCCAAGGACTTCTAAGGATGTTGGATGAAGTTGTATGGCTGGAAGCTTCTGCATGGTGTCAGGTAAAGACATACTCATTCTATGTCTTGATTAAGTAGGATATCGCAGATTACAAACATGTATAAAGTGTACTTTTTTATGAGCTAAACATTAAAAAATGCTTCTGGTACTTGGACCCACCCAGTAATAGTGAGGTCTAATGTAAGTTTGTTACTTAGTGTGAGCATGCAGTAGACATCATCAAACCCAGACATCTTGAAGGAAAAGCTGTACCCTCACCCAGTGAGCTATCTCCCAGGCCTTAAGAGCAATTATTTTAAATTGACTTAAATGCAAATTTTTTTGAAATTCAAATAGATTTTTCAATTGAAGAAACTCTACAAACAATAAGAAAGTGGGTTTACTAGTGTATTTTACTAAGTTTCAAAAAAGACTTACATATATATATGTATATATATATATATATATATATCCCTCTAGCTCTTGCAAAAAGATAACAATACTCCAATCAATGTATTTGAAGCCAACATTACCATAGGTAGAATGCTGAAGTGTTCTTCTAGTAGCATGCAAAGAGTGGGAGAGAGATAAGAAGAGCAAATCATTACTCTAATTTAAACATAAGTAAAAGAAAACAGATATTTCTATTGTCTTAAAGTGTGGAAATATTATACTACATTGTGTTATTTGTTGTTTTCTTTTTTTCAAATAGTTCTATAATATGTTTCCAACATTAATTAATTTATTACCTGGACCCCATCGAACGCTCTTTAATGACTGGGAAAACTTGAAATTGTTTGTTGCGGAGATGATTAAAAACCACAAGAGAGATTGGAATCCTGATGAACCAAGAGACTTTATTGATGCTTATCTCAAGGAAATAGAAATGGTGAGGAAACGATGTTGTTCATAAAGAGCAAGTGGGGTTAAGTAGTTTTCTATTTATGTGGCAACAAATTACCATAGACTCAGTGTTTAAGAAACTAATTTGTTTTCTTACAACTCTGGATTGGAGTGATAGCACAGTGGGTAGGGCATAGCCTTGCACGCTGCCAACCCAGATTCGATTCCTCCATCCCTCTCAGATAGCCAGGCAAGCTACCGAGAGTGTCCCACCCGCACAGCAGAGCCTGGCAAGCTACCCATGACATATTCCATATGCCAAAACCAGTAACAAACAAGTCTCACAATGGAGACGTTTCCGGTGCCTGCTTGAGCAATTTGATGAACAATGCTACAGCGCTGCAACTCTGGATAAATGTCTGAAATCACTTTCACTGGGCTAAAGTTAAGGTGTTGTAGGACTGGACTTTACTTATGGAGGGAAATTATTGACTCATTTATTTTTTTCTACATCTGCTCTCATCTAAAGTAGGTGTACACACTAGGGAAAATAGCGATTATCCTTAAACCACTGATTTAATATTCCTGCTACCTATGTCCACTTTCAGCTCCCAGTGAAAAACAAAATTACAGAGTCAAATACCACAGTTTAACTTCAAAATATTTCATATTTCTCCTTTATAGAAAATTAAGGGGAAAGACAAGTTGGATATCCATCCTGAAATTGAAGAATCCCTCTGGTTAATATATATATATATGTATATATATATACATATGTATAGAACATTGTCCTGAAACTATAAAATTAACTGTTCTCTGAATGTTTTCTAAATATTTGAATTTTTCCCATATTTCCTCTTATTTTACTTTCCTAACACCACATTAATAGAAGCATTAATTTCTTATCAGAGGAGTGAGATTTTGCTACTGTCTTGTGTGGAAGTATGGGACCACATAAAAGAAGTATGGTAAATTGAAGCTTCCAGTAGAAAGCTAAAAATAAAACTGATGGGGTTGGCTTATAGAATCAAAGAATCTTATTTAGAAAAAAAATCTTCAAATGAAAATACAAAAATAGTAAGACATAAGAGAAATTCAGTTCATACATCATGGAACAAGATGTGAATATGTTCAAGCAGGCACCAGTAAAGTCTCTCATTGAGAGACTTATTGTTACTGTTTTTGGCATATCCAATATGCATGGGTAGCTTGCCAGGCTCTGCCGCGAGGGCTCGATACTCTCGGCAGCTTGCCAGGCTCTCCTAGAGGGGTGGAGGAATCGAACTCAGGTCAGCCACTTGAAAGGTGAATGCACAAATGCTGTGCTATCGCTCCAGTCGTGAATATGTTATTTCGTTGAATTTGTTTTAAAACATTGCATCTCGTGTGATTTATAAATACCATCCTTAAGGGGTGTTTGCGTGTATGCTTATGTTTTATAAAACAGGACAGTGAAGAACAAAGAGTTTATGTGACAATTATTGGAAGTCAAGTCTATCACCTGCAATAACAACTTCTCCTATACTAGTTTCTATGACTAAAGAAACAGCATAAAAATAGTGTTTGGAAAGACCAAAAAGAGTTTAGGGGTTGGAATGCTTCCATTGCTTGTGAACACCCACATTTCAAACCCTATTACCAGGGACTGGAGCAAAATAGTACAGCAGGTAGGGCATTTGCCTTGCATGCAGCTGACCCTAATTCAACCCTGAGCATCACATACGGTCCCTGGAGCACTGCCAGAAATAATTCCTGAGCACAGGATTGCTCGATGTGACCCCTAAACAGCAACCAAAGAATAAAAAACTCTTTCACAAATTGTCCTCTCCCAAGCATTGCCATGAATACAGAGCCATGAGAAGTTGTCTTGATTTCCATCCACCCAAGCTAACAAGTTTCCTGCTCCTGTAATGGGATGATACTGAAGATAGCCTTATTAAGCTTCTTCTTTCCCCATTGGTTTTTCTAGAAAGACCCAGGGGGAAGGTATTTCTCCAGAGGCTGTTTCTTTCCATGTTCACTCCCAAGCTGAAACCCCAGGAGTTGTTATAACCTAGATCCCTATAAATACACCGTAAATCATTGTGCTTTCTAGCATAAAGGTGAAACCTCTTCCAGTTTCGATGAAGAAAATCTCATCTTCACCACCCTGGACCTCTTCACTGCTGGCACTGAGACAACTTCAACTACACTGCGCTGGGCTCTGCTCTACATGGCCCTCTACCCAGACATCCAAGGTGAGCAGGAATGAAAGGGCACCTGGGCCAGGACAGCAACATGCCTCCTGGGACAGAAGAGAGCCTGGAGGAAAGAGAAGATAGCTCATTAGGTCAGGAGACCATTCATGCAGACTTGAGAAAAAACACATTCCTCAATTTTCAGTCAGGATTTATTCCCCACATGAGACAGTTAAATCCCAGAATATCTTTCCTCAGAAAATCCAAGTTCAGTAGGAGAGTTAGAGTTGTCACTGCGGAGCTAGATTAACAGTGCATAGGGTGTTCTTTGCACACAGCTGATCTAGGTTTGATTCCCAGTATCCCATATGGTCTCCTACCAGCAGGAGTAGTTCCCGAGGAACATCTGACCACAGTTGGGTGTGCCCCTCCCCAAACACCCCCCACAAACCAAACCCAAACACAAAGGAAAGAAGGGAAGGAAGGAAGGAAGGAAGGAAGGAAGGAAGGAAGGAAGGAAGGAAGGAAGGAAGGAAGGAAGGAAGGAAGGAAGGAAGGAAGGAAGGAAAGAAGGAAGGAAGGAAGGAAGGAGGGAGGGAGGGAGGGAGGGAGGGAAGGAGGGAGGGAAGGAAGGAAGGAATGAAGAGAGAAAGAAAGAGAGAGAAAGAAAGAGAGAAAGAAAGAGAAAGAAAGAAAGAAAGAAAGAAAGAAAGAAAGAAAGAAAGAAAGAAAGAAAGAAAGAAAGAAAGAAAGAAAGAAAGAAAGAAAGAAAGAAAGAAAGAAAGAAAGAAAGAAAGAAAGAAAGAAAGAAAGAAAGAAAGAAAGAAGACAGAAAGAAAGAGAAAGAAAGAAGACGGAAGGAAGGAAGGAAGGAAGGAAGGAAGGAAGGAAGGAAGGAAGGAAGGAAGGAAGGAAGGAAGGAAGGAAGGAAGGAAGGAAGGGAAAAAAGAAAAGAAAAGAAACAGAATTGGCATTCTAAGAAGCTCCAGGAAACAGTTCTATTCTCACAAGAATTGTGTCCTAGCCTTACCTCCTTTTATCTAATGACTTCCCACTGTCTTGCAGAGAAGTTATCATGTAGACAAATCTCTTAGTCTAGTTCACACATCCTTTCATGTGCCTTGTCCTGATTATCTGACCTCTGATCAACCCCACTGCATGGTGACCTACCAGAGTCACATGTCATTTTCTCTCACCAAGAACCATCATGCTTGTTTGTTCCTTTATCTGTATGGATTATTCTCATTTCCCTATTAGCTCTGCTTGCGTATAATTTCTTCTCAAATGTGTCTTCAATTATAATTTCTTCTGAAATGTTTCCTCACTCCTCTAGGAAAGACTGACTTTGTCTTCTTCTGGATCTTCCCTAATACATCACTGTTGTCGTGCTCTTCACACAAATTATACCTTTCCAATCAAGTGCAGCCCATTCAATATGTGTCAGTTAACAATTATTCTTCCATATCCAGGTTCCAGAGAAATCTGAGCACTTAAGAGATGGGATTTGTCGGGAGGTTTAGTGGAGGTCAGTTAACTTGGGTTTATTCTGTTATTAATAAGAGTAGTTTATTGATGGAATATAACATCCATTTAGTGAATCAATGCCAAATTTATTTCCCTAAACTTAAGTTAGAATTGATTTGAGTATTTGACTTGTACTAAGGATGAGCTTCTACATGAGGTGTACTTAGCTGAGGGGACAAAGGAGGGATTGATATGGGGAGAGGCCAACAGAATGTCATGGAGGGATGTTGGTACTTTTTGTTTGTTTGTGTTTAGTTGCCACATCTGGTGGTGTTCAGGGTCTACTCCTGCTGCTATTCAGAGAATCATGCCATTCTAGGTTTCAAATCCCAGCCTCCTGCAAGGAAAGGGTGTAATCCAGCCTAAAGATGGTGTAATCCATCTTCTAAATCTGGGTGGGTACTTATGTGGTGGTTTTGGTGAAGGAACCTATAATTTGAAGAGTTGTGAAACTTCAGAGGGTGAATTTGAAGATATGTGAAATTGTATGTGTCATTACTGAAGTATGGTCATGTAAACTAACACTTCATTTTTTTAATTTGCTCAGGAAATTGTGACATAAAGTGTATTTGATACTGAATAATTTAATTTAACTTTAAAATTCACAAAATTTGGGTATGAAAGGGACTTCTATCATGGAATGCCAGAATACAAATAGCCTTACAATGCAAATTTCACAGCAATACTATTCATAATATCTAAAAGGTGGAGGCTGTCCAAGTGCTATTGATGACTTAATGATAAACAGAGCATGGAATATTCATACTATGGAATGCTAGTTAGCTTAAAAAGAAAGGAAATTTCTGACACATGCTACAACATGAATGGCACTTGAGGACATTAAACTATATTAGATGACTCAGTTATAATATTTCAAATACTGTGTAATTGGACTGGAGTGACAGCACAGAGGGTAGGGCATTTACTTTGCATGCGACCAACCTAGGTTTGATTCCTCCGTCTCTCTTGGAGAGCCTGGCAAGCTACCGAAAGTATCCTGCCCGCACAGCAGAGTCTGGCAAGCTACCCGTGGCGTTTTCAATGTGCCAAAAACAGTAACAACAAAGTCTCACAATGGAGACGTTACTGGTGCCCGCTCAAGCAAATCAAGGTACAACCAGATGACAGTGCTACAGTGCTACTTGGATGACTTGCATGGCAGTCATATTCATAGGAAACAGAAAAAAAATTATGGTAATCAAAAGTTAGAACAGCATCATCGGTAGTGGGATTCAGTTGTGCACATTTATTAAATGTTCTGGAGACTAGAGGCATAATGATGAGAATATATTTAACACCATTGCACTATAAGTTAAAAGTGGTTACAATTATATATTTTGTGCTAATTCTATATTTCCACCACTAATAAATATAAATGGAAAGGTGGTTTTTTGTTTATATTTTAATAGGAATGTATTTCACTCTTAAGGGATACATCACCTAGCCAGTCTCTACAGAGCCTTTTTCCTTCCAAGTTTTACTTGTCTTTAGAATGATTTGAGTCAGCACTTTCAAATGGCTCAACGTTGGGGATGCCTTTTCAACAGGAGGAATGGACAAAGGGATGAAAATACATCTTCTTAATGAGTGTGTTCTAAGTAGTAAATGTCCATTCTAAGTATATTCTAAAAAGCCATGACTTAGTTCCAAGTCACTTGGAAATCTGGCAAATGTAGCTGGAAAAGTATGTGTCCAGTGAAATAAAATTTTGTTAGCATAGAAAAAAGAAGACTTCAAGTCACAAACAGCACCTTTATTGTATGGTTGCTCATGTAAATCAGCATTTAATACAAAATCATTCTTACAATAAAGGTATATTCATCTGCACTCACAAGAAGAAATAGGTTTCCAGAGTTATTTGAAGCAAGAATGTTGTAGAACAAAGTTTATCAGGAGCATTTCCTTACACCTGGGTCCACTTTCTACTCTTAGATTCCTCCTTAAAATTTAGAGTTTACGTAGAAGACTAAAATTTTAGCCATTTTGATTGATTCTAGTGATCCTGTCTCCTAATATGAGTAGAATCAAGAGAATCTATGGAGTGGCAAAATAATAGAAACGTCTCTTCCTTTGCAGAAAAAGTACATACTGAGATCGACAGAGTGATTGGCCAGATGCAGCAGCCAAGCATGGCCCTTCGAGAGTCCATGCCCTACACCCATGCAGTGGTCCACGAGGTGCAAAGAATGGGAAACATCATCCCATTGAATGTGCCCAGGGCAGTGGTAGCAGACACCACCCTGAATGGGTACCACATTCCCAAGGTAACTAGAGGTTTCAAGTCTCACTTGTCAAGCTCACCTTTCAAAAGCTAAGAATCTGAATGATAGAGTCTTATTCTAAGGTGTTTACTCTTCAAAAAAGATACATATTTTACACAAGATCTGATACCAAAGGGGATTTCTTTTACACATGTGATCTTAGAACATGAGTCACTTTTCTGTTAATGACTTATGAAAGGGAAGGAGATTCCTAGGAGAAATTGAAGACTGGCTTTTGTTAAAGATTGGCTTTCTGGCTTTGGAATTCTTCAGAATTTTCTATGTGAAATATGTAGGCAAGTTTTGTGGGATGCAGAGGGCAGAGTTTTCTGTCCAGTTTTGCCATGAGTTTCTTCTCTGAGAATTGGAAGAACATGTCAAATTTATTGGTCAAAATTCTTCATCGCAATTCTCTATTAAAACAAGAAGGGAGGTGTTGAAGCACAGTAGCCAGGGCACTTTCCCTGCATGAAACTGATGAGGGTTTGATCCCTGACAGCACCTTTGATCCCTTGAGTCCCACGAGTGCTTCCTCAATGCAGAGTAAGCCCAAAGTAAGCCCAAAACACTCCTGGATGTGAACCAAAACAAATTTATATATAAATTGTATATAAATATACAAATACAAAAGGATAATTGAGCCCTTCTCTACCAATTTAATATTAATGAGAAGTTGTTAGATTAATAGGTGATATCAGTTGAAAGGGCTTGAGTGATAGCACAACGGGTAGGGCATTTGCCTTGCATGTGGCCAACTTAGGTTCAATTCTTCTGTCCCTCTTGGAGAGCCTGGCAAGCTGCCGAGAGTATCTCACTCGGAGGGCAGAGCCTGACAAGCTACCCATGTTGTATTCAATATGCCACAAACAGTAACAAGAAGTCTCACAATGGAGATGTTAATGGTGCCTGTTTGAGCAAATCGATGAGCAATGGGATGATAGTGAGAGTAGAATGTATCTGTTTTTGAATACACCACGGGTAGCTTGCAAGGCTGTGCCATGGAGTGAGATACACTCGGTAGCTTGCCAAGCTCCAGTAGAATTGATAAGCAAAATATTCCAAAGTATTTTTCCACCTATTCCAGAGAGTCCATAGGGTGCCTTAAAAGGACTAACTCAGGGTCTGGGGCAATAGCACATCGGGTAGGGCATTTGCCTTGCACCCGGCCAACCCGGGTTCGAATCCCAACATCCCATATGGTCCCCTGAGCACTGCCAGGGGTAATTCCTGAGTGCATAGCCAGGAGTAACCCCTGTGCATCGCCAGGCGTGACCCAAAAAAAAGCAAAAAAGAAAAAAAGGGACTAACCCATAGAGAAAGCAATCCAACAGTGTGAAATACTAATTATTACATAGGCAAATAAAGCAACCAATAGTTACAAAGCAATTATTATGCACATTAGAGTATACAAGTTCTTTACAAATGTCTGAATCAGTCCACAGAATAATAATTATTCCAATTTTATAATTGAAAAGTCAAAGCTGAATGATAATAAATTTGTAGGATTCCTTCAGTATACAAGCGAGAAGAGTTCTGACTCTGTTCTATGCTATATTCTGGCATATGAACATATAAGCTCCTCTAAAAACAGAAGTTGCATTTTTTGACTTTAAAGCATCTTCCTATACTCTATCTCACTTGGCCTGTGTTAACTTCCCTGCCCTCAATAAAGGAAATTATGTTCCCCTCCACCTAAAATCTGGGCAGATGGCTGTCCTTTGCCCCCTAACCGCCTCTCAGCACACTGCATAATCATAGCATTTCTATAGTTCCTGTTTATCTGGGTCTGAGTGTCCTTACCTAGGAGTGATCTCTAGACACAGGACCAGGTAAACATAACCACTGGGCAAGCTACCAGTGATCACAATCTTGGATAATATCTCTATAGTGTCAGGCCAGCTATTGAAACCATTATTGTATACACTTAAAAAAAAAGTTTTAAGAAACTTTAGAAAAACAAATTTACATATAAATTGTATATAAGTATAAAAATTATATATAAATATGAAGGACAAGAGTGGCCTGGACACATTCAGGAAGATATAATATATGCACACCATCCCATCCAATACAAAGGAGCAAGGTACAGGGGTCAGGGCTATCAAGGGAAAGTAGATAGTGCACAGAAGATGAGAGAGCAAAGACTTAATTAAACACTTGTTTGCTTTTGAATATCAATTAATTCCACTCCAATGATCCAGTCCATCTCAACCAGTTTCCTCTGATAAAAAAATTACATTTTAAAGTTTTATTGATGTATCATTCGTTTACAATATTATAAATTTTGAGTCGTATAGCTTCCATCTGAATATTTGGCTGATCCTCACCACACCAGTTCAGCCACTACACATTGGAATTCATTTCCTCTACTGATTCTTCCCACTTTTCCTCCCCTCTAAGTTGCATATCCACTATATAATCCATATTCTATTTTAGTGTTTTTTTGTTGGTTCATTTGCATTGGCTTTTCAATATGCCCGTGAGTAGAACCATCTAGTAATTGCATTTCACTTTCTGGCTTTTCTCATGCAGTGCATCACTTCAAATTCCATGTACTTTGCCCTAAGTGACAGAAGTTCTTCCCTCTTTATCACTAGGATTCCCTGAAGCATATAGGCCACAGTGTCTTTGCACAGTCCTCCTGATGTAGGCCTTTAGGTTACTTTCATGCTCTGCCTGTTGTGGACTGCTATGAACATATTGGCGGTATATACTGTCCAACGTACCTGACTCTCTGCGCTTTCGCCAGGGGACCATGGTCTTAACCAACCTGACAGCTCTTCACAGAGACCCTGCAAAGTGGGCCACCCCTGACACATTCAATCCGGAACATTTTCTGGAGAACGGACAGTTTAAGAAGAGGGAAGACTTCCTGCCTTTCTCCATAGGTGAGTTGTAATTCATCATAGAAGGACCGTCCAGAGTTCGCCTCACAGCCCTTCCCTGTTCTCCTCCCTGGGACCCTTTGGTTTAGTCGGAGTGTGTCCAGAGATCTCAGCCCAGCCTGACTCCTCATGGCTTTAGGCTGCCTGACTTCCTAGGCCCTCACTTGCCTCTGATGCAGATTCCAGTCCCACTCAGTTCAGTGCTCCTAAACCCTGGGAATAGAACTTCAGACCTCATCTTTTGCACATGTTGAAAACTGGATCTTTGCCATCTTTAGAGCATTTGGAAAATGTCTTATTCACATAGAACCAGATGGAGACGGATGAAGAACAGGAGTCATTGCTTCTTGTTATGAGCGTTCAGGAATTATATAGGAGTTTTCTCTATATGTCTTCTCCACAAGAATTCATTTTGTCTTTTTGCATTTTCATTCCTTTCACAATTCTAGTTAATACATATATATGACTCACAACATAAAATAAGCAAAAGACAATTTCTCACTCTTACATGCATCAGCCCACATGTTTATGGAAGAATGGCTTTACTTACATTAGAAAACAAATAACAGAAATTTGTAGTAAATTTCATCCGTTAATTTAGATACTTTGCATAGGTTATTTAAGTATCACCCAGTTTCTTCGCTCCAGATATTTTCAGTCATTTGTTATGGACCAGGCAGTCAGTTCTGAGGATATTAGAATGAATATCCTAATTCATTCTTAGAAAAGCAAAGAACAGTACTCTTATCAAACATCTCTAATTTTTCACCATGTTCAAATTTCTATCACTAGAGATAAGATATTTGAAAGTAATTAAGGATGGCATCTAAAGTCATAATAATTATGTAGCAGAGTTAAAATTAGTATTAACCAGATTTATCAAAATAAAACCATTGATTTTGGCTTGATTTAAAATTTTTCCTTTTTTAAAAAAAGAAACAGCTACAAAGATCTCATATTATAGAATGCATGCTAGTTTGCCTGTCATTAAATGAACTATGAAAAGAGTTTCTGTTACAGGAGCATGTTTTTCTGACAATGCATAACTCAGAAAGAGAGTAATTATAATTTGAATCCTAGGTGCCGTGATTTCCCACTATGTTGTAGGATTCCCATTTCACTGGTTATTATTAAACTATCTTTGATTTTATTCATATGGTACATTGTCACACTGAACAAGTGATTTCTGAATATGATGGTTGATATGAGACCTAGGAATTCCTTTAGTCTCTGAATATAAGAGCTTTAAGGGTTATTTTTTTTCATTTTTAATGAATCACCATGACATACTGACTTACAAACTTTCGTGCTTACGTTTCAGTTGTACAATGACTGAGTACTCATCCCTTCACCAGTGTCCATTCTCCACACCAATGTTCCCAGTACCCCTCCCAACACCCCATCTCATTGCCCCCCATTGCCACCTCTGTGGCAGGCACATTCCCTTTTACTCCCTCTCTTTTTTCAGGTGCTATGGTTTGCAATACAAGTACTAAGTGGCCATCGTGTTTGGTCCATAGTCTACTTTCAGCACGCATCTCCCATCCCAAGCAAACCCTCCAAGCAACATTTACTTAGAGGTCCCTTCTTTATCTCAGTTGCCTTTTCTCTCAGCATCTGAGGTTGGCTTCCAAGCTGTAGAACAATCCTCCTGGCCTTTATCTCTAGTATCCTTGGGTGTCAGTCTCCCATTGTGTTACTTTATATTCCACAAATGAGTGCAGTCATTCTGTTTCTGTCCCTCTCTCTCTGACTCATTTCATTAAGCATGATACTCCACTTAAATGAAAGTTTCATGACTTCATCTTTTCTAACAGCTGCTTAATATTCCATAGTGTAGATATACCAAAGTTTCTCTCTTTATTAAATTTTATTGATTAACCGTGACATAGTTACAAGCTTTCAATCTCACAATGATCAAACACCCATCCCGCCACCAGTGCACATTCCCCACCACCAATATCCTAGGTATACTCCCTCCTTTGCCACTCTCCCCCTGCTTCCATGGCAGACAATATTCCCCATACTCTCTCTCTACTTTTGGGCATTATAACTTGCTACAGACACTGAGAGGTCATCTTGTTTGGTCCGTTGTCTACTTTCGGCATGCATCTCCCATCCCAATTGGTTCTTCCAGCCATCATTTTCTTAGTGATCCCTTCTCTATTTCATCTGCCTTCTCTGCTCCGCTCATGAAGCAGTCTTCCAGCTATGGGTTAATCCCCTGGCCCTTGTATCTACTGTCCTTGGGTGTCAGCCTCACGTGATGTTATTCTATACGCCACAAATGGGTGCAGTGTACCAAAGTTTCTTTAACCAGTAGTCTGTTCTCAGGCACTCGGGTTTTTTTTCCAGATCCTAGCTATTGTAAATAGTGCTGCAATAAACATACATCTGCAGAGGTCATTTCTATTGTATTATTTAAAAACTAAAGAGCTTTAATTTTTGTGTTACAGCTCAAAGTTTCAGTTGCATATTTCCACTTCTATTACTGGTGCTTTGCCAATGACAATTATATTACTCCACTTGAATCACAGAATTCATTTGCAAAATATTATTTCATTACCTAATAGCAACTTGTTATACTAGGACAGAAAATGGGGTAACATCTCTTCTCTTCATCTAAGAAAACTAAGAATGAGTAGAAGTTATTTTTTATGCAAAATCTTAGTGACCAAGGAACAGGCAAAATACGTCAGAAGACTCAATTTTCATACTTCCACTCTAGTATTCTTTCTAGCATAATTAGAATACATATAACCGTCTCATACAACATTAATATTTAACCTCATTTCTTAAGACCCTTGCACTTAATAATCAATTAGTTTAAATAATATACATCACTTAACATATTTGTATATAACAAACTATCTGATGATATTCATTATCTTAAAACAAAAAATGCAGAATCTGGAAGATATTTTAGGGATTAAGGTGCCTGCATAGCATGTCCAGGCAATTATAAAGATTAGAACGATATTTTGTAATTTGCTTGTCAGTTTTCAAGTTGTTGATGCTTGCAATCTTTTCGGCTTGAAATCTGAAAAGTCAAAGCTCCTTCTCTGGATTCACACTTCATCTTTCCCCCTGCCCATAGGCACCAGAGTTGAGACTCTGTACTTCCCCCTTCTACCTTTGGTCAACCCAGATGGCTGTGGGAATAGATGAGACCCTGACACAAAGCCTAGAGCAGGTCCTTCCTCTCCCAGGACTCACAGGAAGTGGTGGGAGACCTGACTGAACCTCACTTGCCCTTTGCCTTTGTCTTTCAGGAAAGCGGGCGTGCCTTGGAGAACAGTTGGCTAGGACTGAGTTGTTTGTTTTCTTCACTTCGCTCATGCAGAAGTTTACCTTCAGGGCCCCAGAAAATGAGCAGCTGAGCCAGAAGTCCAGGATGGGCCTCACCGTTGCCCCTGTCAAATACCGAATCTGTGCTCTCCCCAGGGTCTAGAAGCCCTGGGAAGGGATGACCGCAGAAGGCGTGTGTGTGCTCAGAAGCCTGAACCACAGTGAAAGTGGTCTCTGAAGGAATATGGGGAAAGTGGACTCAGAGAAACCCCACACCTCCAATCCCAGGTCTTCTAGATCCCTGATTAGGGCAGCCATGAATGATTTATCTTTTTTCACGGGAGATGAAAGGAGACCGTGGTTCTCTACTGAAGAATTAAAGGAGGGCCCTCTTGGGGTGGGAGATGAGGCTGAGAGTAGACTATAGACAGAACATGATGGCCACTTAATACCTCTGTTTCAAACCACCACACCCAAAAGGAGAGAGAGAGCAAAAGGGAATGCACTACTACAGAAGTGGGGTAGGATGTAGGGGACAGGGTAGGGTTGGTGAGAGGGATGCTGGAACCATTGGTGGTGGAAAATAGGCACCGGTGGAGGGATGAGTACTCGATCATTGTATGACTGAAATGCAAGCACAAAAGTTTGTAAGTCTGTAACTGTACCTCAAAGTGATTCACTAATAAATTTTTTTAAAAAAGAATGTTTTAATGTCGTATATGCTATAGGAAACAATTTTCTGATATAACTATGCTACTGCTCTTGTTTCATAGACCTAAGATCTATTTCATCTAGTTGAATTAGTCATCTCTGTATAGAAAATTTTCCTTAGAAAAGGACTAACAGGGGCTGGAGTGATAGCACAGCGGGTAGGACATTTGCCTTGCATGCGGCCGACCCGAGTTTGATTCCCAGCATCCCATATGGTCCCCTGAGCACGACCATGGGTAATTCCTGACTGCAGAGCCAGGAGTGACCCCTGAGCATGGCTGGGTGCGACCCAAAAAGCAAAAAAAAAAAAAGAAAGAAAAGAAAGAAAATGACCAACAAAAGGGATCCCAAACTAGGCAGTACGAAAGTAATAACAAAACTTAGAGCAAAAATTAATGACATGGAAACACAAAAAAGCAATCCAAAAGATCAATGAAACCAAGAGCTGAATCTTTGACCAAATAAAAAAGATTGTTAGACCACTAGCAAGGCTCACAAAGAAAGAGAGACAGAACCCTAATAAACTGAATAAGAAATGAAAAAGGGGGCTCTCACAACAGAAACCAAAGAAATTCAAAAGATCATCAGAGACTACTTCGAAAGGTTGTTTGCTACGAAACAAGAGAATCTAGAAGAAATGGATAATTTCCTGAATTCCTATCATCTCCCTAAGTTGAACCAAGAAGATCTGGAATATCTGAATAGATCTATTAATATCAAAGAAATTGAAACTGTAATCAAAATTCTTCCAAAAAACAAAAGCCCAGGTCCAGATGGATTCACTAGTGAATTCTTCCAAACATATAAAGAGGACCTATTGCCAGTTCTTCTCAAGCTTTTCCAGGAAACTGAAGGAAGAGAAACTCTCCCAAACAGTTTCTATAAGGCACATATCTCCCTAATACCAAAAGCAAACAAAGATACCACAAAACAAGAAAACTACAGGCCGATATCGCTGATGAACATAGATGCAAAGATCCTCAATAAAATATTAGCAAATAGAATTCGAGAACTCATCAAAAAGATCATATACCACGACCAAATGGAATTCATTCTGGGGATGTAAGGATGTTTAACATTTGGAAATCAATCAACAATCCATCATATTAACAAACGAAAAGATAAAAACCTTATAATCATATCAATAGATACAGAGAAAGCATTTGACAAGATCCAGCACCCATTTATAATGAAATCTGCTGCCAAAATGGGTACAATAGGTACTTTCCTCAATATAGTCAGAGTCATCTACCACAAGCCTATGGCATGTATCATCCTCAATGGGGAAAAATTAAAAGCCTTCCCTCTAAGATCAAGAACGAGACAAAGATACCCACTCTCACCACTTCTGTTTAATATAGTACTGGAATTAATTGCAATATTGATTAGGCAAAAAAAAAGATGTTAAGGGCATTCAGTTAGGAAAGGAAGAAATCAAGCTCTCACTATTCGCATATGATATGAAACTATATTTAGAGAATCCTAAAACTTTTACCAAGAAACTCCTAAAAACAATAGACTTGTATAGCAAAGTTTCAGGCGAAAAATCAATACTCAAATGTCCATGGCCTTCTTATAAGCAAATAATAAGGGAGAAGAAAGTGACACGAGAAAAAGCAATTCCCTTCACAATTATGCCTCAGAAAATCAAGTACCTCAGAATCAGCTTAACTAAGGAGGTAAAGAACCTGTACAAAACAAAACAAACAAAAAAAAACTACAAAACGCTACTTCAAGAAATAAAAGAGGACATGAGGAAATGGAAACATATCACCTGTTCATGGACTGGGAGAATTAACATTGTCAAAATGGCAATTCTCTCCAAGGCATCATTAAATGCAATCCTTACAAGGATACCCATGACGTTCTTCAAAGAAATGGAACAAACACTCCTGAAATTCATATGGAACAATAAGCACCCACGAATAGCCAAAACAATTTCTTGGGAAAAATAAGAAGGGAGGCATCACCTACCCCAACCTCAAACTCTACTGCAAAGCTATAATGGTTAAAACAGCATGGTACTGGAATAAAAGAGCTACAGACCAATGGAACAGGGTTGAATACCTCGATACACACCCTCAATCATATGACCATCTAATCTTTGATAAGGGAGCAAAAAATGTGAAATGGAGCAAAGAAAGCCTCTTTAACAAATGGTGCGGGCACAACTGGACAGCTATATGCAAAAAATGGACTCAGACCTCCACCAAACACCATGCACAAAAGTCATATCAAAATGGATTAAAGGGGGCTGGAGTGATAGCACAGCGGGTAGGGCGTTTGCCTTGCACGCGGCCGACCCGGGTTCGATTCCCAGCATCCCATATGGTCCCCTGAGCACCGCCAGGGGTAATTCCTGAGTGCAGAGCCAGGAATGACCCCTGAGCATCGCTGGGTGTGACCCAAAAAGCAAAAAAAAAATGGATTAAAGACTTCAAAATCAGACCAGAATCCATCAGGTACATTGAAGACAAGGTCAGCAAAACCCTCCACTACATTGAAGCTAAAGATATCTTTAGAGGCGACACACCATTGGTCAAGCAAGTGGAAGCAGAGATAAACAAATGGGACTGCCTTAAACTGAGAAGCTTCTGCACCTCAAAAGATACAGTGACCAGAATACAAAGACAGTCTGCAGAATGGGAAAGAATTTTCACCCAATACCCATCTGATAACGGGTTGATATCAAGGATGTACAAGGCACTGGTTGAACTCTGCAAGAAGAAAACATCCAACCCCATCAGATAATGAGGGGTGGAAATGAACAGAAATTTTCTCAAAGAAGAAATGCGAATGGCTAAAAGACACATGAGAAAAGGCTCTACATCATTAATCATCAGGGAGGTTCATATTAAAAGAACAATGAGATATCATTTCACACCACAAAGACCTACCCACATCCAAAATAACAAAAGAAACCGGTGTTGGCATGAATGTGGGGAGAAAGGGACTCTCCTTCACTGCTGGTGGGAATGCCGACTGGTTCAGCCCTTTTGGAAAACAATATGGATGATTCTCAAAAAATTAGAAATTAAACTCTCATTTGACCCAGCAATACACTCCTGGGAATATATCCCAGAGAGGCAAAAAGGTATAGTAGAAATGACATCTGCATTTGTATCTTCATTGCAGCACTGTTTACAATAGTCAAATTCGGGAAAAAATTGGGGTGCCCAAAAACAGATCACTGGTGAAAGAAACTTTGATACATCTACACAATGGAATACTACGCAGCTATTAGGAAAAAATGAAGTCATGAAATTTACATATAAATGGATCAACATGGAAAGTATGTTAAGTGAAATGAGTCAGAAAGAGAGAGACAGACATAGAAAGATTGCACTCATCTGTGGAATATAAAGTAACAGAATGAGAGACTAACACCCAAAAGTAGTATAAATTGGACCAGGAGGTTTACCCCACATGTTGGAAACTGGCCTCACCTGCTGGGGAAAAGGCAGCTGAGATAGAGAAGGGAACACCAAGTAGAGGATGTTGGGAGAACCAATTCTGGTTGAAAGATGCGTGCCAAAAGTAGACTAGACACTGAACATGATGGCCACTCAATACCACTATTGCAAACTACAACCCCCAAAAGGAGAGAGAACAAAAGGGAATGCCCTGCCATAGAGGTAGGGTGAGATGGTGGGGGATCAGGTAGGGGTGGTGGGAGGGATAATGGGAACATTGGTGGAGGAGAATGGGCAGTGGTGGAGAGATGGGTAAACAATAACTGTGTGACTGAAATACAAACACTAAAGTTCATAAGTTTGTAACTGTACCTCATGGTGATTCACTAATAAAACATTGAAAATTTTTTTTAAAACTTACTTAAAATTTTTTTAATTATACAAAGACGGTAGGGCTAGATGGAGAAAGGGGCCTAGAGAAAGAAATGTTACGATATCAGGCCCCAAAGCTGAGACTTACAACACAGTTGTCCAGGAGAGAGCCATGTTGACATCCTCCCTTCATCAAGATCAAAGTGATTAGCTCTGCCTAGTAATCAAAATCATCCTAAAAGCTAGCTGTACCTACACTTACTAAACAGAACAGAGTCATTGTAAAATACAAACTAATATTTTTTCTTGACTTTTGGAGTTCATTCCAGCTACCATCTAACTTAGGTAAAAATTGTTTGCTGGGGCTGGAGCAATAGCACAGTGGGTAGGGCGTTTGCCTTGCACGAGGCAGACCCGGGTTCAATTCCTAACATCCCCATATGGTCCCCTGAGCACCGCAAGGAGTAATTCCTGAGGGCAGAGCAAGGAGTAATCTGTGCATCTCCGGGTGTGACAAAATTCCTCTGTGCATCGCCGGGTGTGACCCAAAAAGTAAAAAAAAAAAATTGCTCACTAACCACCTTAGAAACAGAAAAGACAGAGACGAATTACTCTCTGGCAGCATCCTGCTCAGAATAACTCTCCCTTGAAAGCTTTCTTGATTGCTTTAATTTTAAGTAAATGCTTTAAGTCACTGTTCCATCTCCTGCCTTCATTCTACAGGGGCTGGTGATAAGAGCTTGTCCACAGTGAAAGATCCATGATTTATGTTTGTAGTCCCTTATCTATGAGGCAAAAATTATTTCAGCAGAGTAAACTAACCTAGGCAAAGACTAGTCACTGCAAAAGTAATCGTTCCCCGTTTACTTGCATGGGGATAAACTACACCCTGTTCTTTCCCACAGTGATAAACTTTGAATATATGAGTCTTAAGTTAATTGGGTTCACAAATTAGAGTGTGGTATTTATTCTAAAAACCTGTATAAAGGCAGTGTTTGTGAAATAAAGATAGTGGGTTCTTAGAGATCAAGGGAGAAGAATCTTGTTGCAAGATTTGCCTTGGGACTGGTGAAACTGGCAGAAATGAAAGCACTGTGGGAAGAAATAGAAGAGTATCAGTAAGGGACACCTACAGGCAGGTGAACCAGGTGGAGGAGGTAGGCAAGATGAGGATCTGTTGCTTCCATAATTCGCAGCTTTGTAATTTAGAGTCCCATTATTTTGATCCAAGCCATCTTACTTGAATTCTGATTCTTTAATAGTGCTGTCTTCAGTGAGTTCCCAGTGGATGTCGCGCCTAAATTTTCCCTAATGTTAATTGATCCCCTATAGTAGTCTTCCTGTTTTCCTTATGGTAAATTACCACCAGCTTTAGATATGCACAGGACTATTAGCAAAATGCTTCATTGACTACCATCTATCATAAATTAGTTGTGGTCATATAGAAGTTTTGAAAAATAGCTACTTACCTTTAACTCCCATTCGAGAACTTCCTTTGTATGTAATTTAACATATTTTAAAAAATAATTTTAAAGCTTATTACATTACAATCCAAGTCTATAACGTGGCTATGAGTCTGTTCAATCAGACAACTTTAGGAACAGTTGCTATGCCATAGGGACTGGTGAGACAAGAAGACACGGGAAACTGGAAATCTCCACTGCTACAGTCATGAGTTAAAAGAGAGAGACCTCATCGATTCTAGTCTAGCCGCATATCCCTGGAATGTTCTGTGAGACAAAGGAAAGTTCAGTTCATCTGCCCATTGGTATGGTCCTGACAGTCTGGTACTTAGTCACGGTCTCCAAGGTGCTCAAGGGGCCTGGTAGAGTACTGCTGATGATCAGATTGGGGCTATGGAATGCTGTGGACCAAAACTCAGCATCTCACATATGTCACCCCTAAGCTTTGCCCTGTGGGTGAGCTCTGGCACTTAGGGTTATTGCTTTTTTTCTTTTGATGTATAGTAACAAACAAATTAATAATAATAATAATAATAATAATAATAATAATATGGGATGGAGCAATAGCACAGCAGATAGGGCATTTGCCTTGCATGCGGTCAACCCAGGTTCAATTCCCCCACCCCTCTAGGAGAGCCCAGCAAGCTACCAAGAGTCTCTCATCCATATGGCAGAGCCTGGCAAGCTACCCATGGTGTATTTGATATTCAAAAACAGTAACAACAAGTCTCACACTGGAGACATTACTGGTGCCCACTCGAGCAAATCAATGAGCAACAGGATGACAGTGACAGTGAGTAATAATGTAGAATCTACCCACTTTATAAAAATGCAAGTGTACAGTATTGTTGAATGTGGATGACTCCAGATTAGAGTGACTATCCAAGTGCTCACCACTCTTCATTCAAGATTTTTTTGGTATGGGGTAGGTGACATACCTGCCAGTGCTCAAGGGCTAATCCTGTGCGTCAGGACCAATCCATGCTCTCACCAACAAACCAGGAAGTGCTGTAAAGGGTTTTGTTCTTTTTTTTTCTCAATATGTAGTAGTTAATTTCAAATGTTACATAATAATCATTTATCCTATGTTTGGATTTTTTTTTTTTTGCTTTTTGGTTCACACCCTGCAATGCACAGAGGATACTCTACACTCAGGAATTACTCCTGGCAGTGCTCAGGGACAATATGGGATGCTGGGAATCAACCCTGGTCGGCCCCTTGCAAGGAAAACGCCCTACCTGCTGTGCTATTGCTCCAACTCCATGTTTGGATTTTTTGCACCTCTTCCTCTTTCATTGATGAGCAGAGATTTTTTTAAATTTTTATTTATTTATTTATTTTATTGAATCACCACGTGAAAAGTTACAAAGTTCTCAGGCTTATGTCTCAGTTATGCAATGTTCAAACACCCGTCCCTTCACCAGTGCCCATATTCCACCACCAAAAACCCCAGTATGCCTCCGACCCCCACCCCCCACCCCCGCCTGGGTTACTGATAAATGTCACTCTTCTCTTTACCTTGATTACATTCCATATTTCAACACAATACTCACTATTGTTGTTGGAGTTTCAACACAGACTCACTATTTTTGTTGGAATTTATCCCCCAAGAATACAGTCCCATTGACAAGGAAATATTTGATATTGAGTTTTCCACTGATGAGAATGAAGAGTTAAAAAGTCGCGCAGCTGCAGTAGCGGCCACGCAGTTTACAATTTCTGTATTTTAGTAATTAAATCCAGGGAGATTAAAGTTGGAAATTGAATCACTTCCCTCCCTGGAGCAGCATGGAGCAAGCAAAAGCTTAGTTCACAGTCTGGATACATGGTTGCAAGCACTCTCTGGAACCCCAAGTCTTATAACTGCCTCTGGTTCCTGCTCGTTCGGCATTCCCGCGGCTGTGCAGAGGCATGGCCACCCGGGTCGAATCTCGGCTGGAGCCCAAGCTCCAGCCCCGGCCCCGATGAGCAGAGATTTTTTAATAAGATACTTCTCATTAAATTTCTTGATAATTTGATAAAATAATCATTTCTCTGTAGCAGAAACTTTCAATGAGATATCTCTACTACTTAGTCTGTTTCTGTTTTCTGTGCTTCATTTTTGTTTTCTGTACTTTGGTAATCTATTAATAATATATTGGCAAGAGCAATTATATTGACCAAGAAAGACAAATCCAAACAAACCTTTGGCAGCTGACCTTTGATTCCAACTGTGGTTGCCAGAAATAGGAGAACAAAATGCAGAGGAAGTTCTGTGCATGGTAGATGTGAGATATTGGTATTTTGGTGTGTATGTATGGTGTAGTAAAACACAAATAGAGTATGACATTTTCCTAAGTGTATATATATGTACACATATATACAGTATTGTAAATGAACATTACCTTAATTTAAATAATAAGATTTTGTAAGCTTATGAAATAACGTTATGAATATTTTTTTTTTGCTTTATGCTCAGGGGACCATATGGGATGCTGGGAATCGAACCTGGGTCGGCTGCATGCAAGACAAACGCCCTATCAGCTGTGCTATCGCTCTATCCCCCTGCTATGAAAATTTTCATTTATGATTTCTTCTAGGAATATTATAGGTTCAATAATCTATTTTATATGTCATAATAATTTTGATTATATAATTATATTAAATTATATATTGTGTATGAAAGGTCTTCTTTAACACATTCACATGTGGATATTCAGTTTTCCTTGCAAGTTTGTTGAAGAGACTCTCCTGTCTTAATATTTAATTCTGGTACCTTTGCTGATATCATTTGCCATAATTAGTGGATTACTTCTGGGACCTCTTTTGTTCTCACAGTCTGTATACCTATGTTTATGCCAGTGCCACACTCTTTTGATTTCTGTAGCTTTTAAATGTATTTTAAAATCAGGAATCACTGGGAACATTGGTGGAGGAGAATGGGCGCTGGTGGAGGGATGTAAACAAAATGCAAACATGAGAGTTCATAAGTTTGTAACTGTACCTCACAGTAATTCACTAATAAAAATTTTTTTAAAAAAACAAATTATAGACACTTTGTTAACAGAAAAAAATCAGGAATCAGCTTTATTCTTCTTTCTCATGATTTCTATGTCTATTTGGAATACTTTGTGGATCAGCATAAATTTTAATAAATTTTTATTTGTTAAAATCAATGCATTGACATTCTGCTTACTTTGAGTAGAATGGGCATAGTAATAGTAGTTATTTGTGTGTTTACTAAAAATAAATTATGAAAGGGGCCTCGTGCCTCAGCGCTCTCTCTCTCCCAACACTTTCGGTAGTCTCCGGCCGCTTCCCCCACCCTGGGGAGGTCGATGGCGATGGGAAGTGAAGGAAGGAATGAGGGCCAGGCTGGTTGGTCTCAGTTGCAGTTTATTCCACTCCCATCTCCATTCTCCTCTGATTCTCCTCCTGCTTCTTCCTCCCCCATGCTACTTCCTTTTCCTTCTCAATCCCACTTCATTCTCCTTCTGCCTCTCCATTCTTCTCCTCTTGGCTCTGAATACCTCAGCCCCCTCTTTTTTTTTTTTTAACACATACTCTCATTTTCTTTTTTTTTATTCTCTGAAAAAATAGACACATTCATCTTTAGAAATAAACTTTTTCCTTGGACTAAATTTTATGAGAAATTTATCATGTGATTGCTTGTGTAAAAGGTAGTGAATAACATAATAGTGTCTGCAAGGAAAAAAATACTGTTCAAATGGACAATTCTGGTATTGATTCACTTTACTGGCTGAGAACATAACATTTAATTGTACTCAGTGAAGTCCTTTCTGCAGGAGATAAGAGGAAATGGCCAACGTATTCTACTTTCTGATGATTAAACTTGATAGTGAAGATAGCGCCTGGAGAGTAGAGGAAGGGATAGTAAACATGTCCATTATACTCACTCTAACACCATAAGCCTTACGAGAATCTTTGGCCTGTGTGGTGGCAGTTAACTCATGACTGAATTTTCTCAGATTTCTATATAACCTATGTTGACCCAATGTGAAAAACTTATAATTAAGAAATAAAAGTGGTTACAAAATTGAGAAAGCTTAAGAGAAAAACTACCATTTTTGCCAAGACCAAAGGTCAACCTGAATTCATCTTCAATTGTGGGAATAGTGTTGCCTAAAAGTGGTACCATCTCTTTCACTGAACGGAGTGTTTTTATCTTGTAAAGCTCAACCCCCTCTTACAGTCACAATCAATAGGGGTAAAGTTCTTTCCCTCAGAGGATGCCTCTTTTAGGACAGATTCTCTTTCAGCTGGACGACCCACCCAAGAGCAGAATCCCATGGGTGTGTTTCTCCTCTTTTTGTCCAACTAACATATAAGCATTCATAATATTAATTATTTTGTATGGACCCAATAAGAGATACATTAAGCTTATAGAATTGCTCTCCTGGGGTCATCTCTATCTCAGACTACAGTGCTCAGGCCAAATTAGTCTTTCCTATCCCTAGGAGGGTCCTAATCTCGTCCTTAATCTTGGATCACGACAGCATTTGTCCATGACCATGATCTCAGCATATAGTTGAGTATCGTGGCATTTTGGCCTGGCTCATTTAGATGCCAGGGTAGCTCACAGCTTGCCCTGGGTCTATTCAGTCCCTCGTCGGGACCCTGCTTTGGAGTGCTAAAGGCAACTGAGGCTTAAGTCAAGGAAGCAGATGTCCCAGAGTGCAGTGTTTGGAGACAATTTACTCCCAAGTTTCAAAAGCAAAATATTAACTGTTTTCCTGTGTCTATACAAAAAGGACATTGCTTTAAAGTAAATTATTCAAAAGACATAAGGAGAGGAGAAAGGCAATATTTTACTCATACATATAAAATCATTGACTTCTGAGGAATCTGCCTTATAAGTTAACAGAGTTTTATTAGGGGGAAAAAGCTGATCAACTGGTTGGTGAAGAGAGCACAGACAAGCGGTTACAGCCAAAAAAAAAGAATGGGAGTGACTCAGGAGCACTGTGATGGATGTAACCCCCCGCCCCAAAAAAGATCTCTGTAGCAAGGCAGAAAGGACAAACCAATGCTATCCTACAGTTATTGTCTAATAATTAATGTCATAAGTTTTTCTATTAATTTGTCTCTAATTTCATTTCTTTCAAACATAGTTATTTGTAATAAGGTCTTTTGTGTTTTTCAGTTTTTGTTCTGATATATTTTGTCTTTATATTGTGTAACTAGTTTTATTTTATTTTTTAAAAACAAAAGACTGGGGCTGGAGCGATAGCACAGCGGGTAGGGCGTTTGCCTTGCACGCGACAAACCCAGGTTCGAATCGCAGCATCCCTTATGGTCCCCTGAGCACCACCAGGAGTAATTCCTGAGTGCAGAGCCAGGAGTAACCCCTGTACACCGCCGGGTGTGACTTAAAAACCAAAGAAATAAAAAATAAAAAAAATAAAAATAAAAGACTATAAAACAAGTAAGATAAACAAAAAAATAAGAAACTATAAAACAAAGCTCCTTGAAGCCCGTGGCCGCATTTGTGGCTGTGCAAAGTCTTATAGTCTAGCCCACTGATGCACTCAGAGAGAAATAAATTACAGGAAATTGGAGGGGCCTATATCAGGGACTAGAGGAACCAATGTTTCAGATGATCAGACTTCCCAGAAGTACTGCAGTGCCCATGCTTTATACATGATTGAGAGAAACAGTTCTGGACCTCAGATTGGGCTTAGAATTCAAATATTGAATCCACTCCAAGTTTAACCTTTTTCACTTGTATGATAGCATAGCAGGTAAGCCATTTGCCTTGCACATGGCCTACCTGGGTTCAATTCCTTCGTCCCTGAATTAAATTTCTTACTGCTGAGTTTCCCTCTCGGAGAGCCCAGCAAGCTACCGAGGGTATCCCGCCTAAAGGCAGAGCCTGGGAAGCTCCCCGTGGCTCATTTGATATGCCAAAAACAGTAATAACAAGTCTCATAATGGAGATGTTACTAATGCCCACGAAAGCAAATTGGTGAACAACGAAATGACAGTGAGACAGTGCTTCAGTGCTATGTAGGTGGGATCTTAGGTATGTACTTAATAAATCTTTTCCCAGTGCTTTTGTATTTGTCCATTTTAATAACTTTTGAAAAATCTAGTTAGCACATATACATGATATACAAATTGAAATGAGCAAAAGACGATTCAGTGAAAACCCTCTGTCCTGTCTATAGACCAAAATAAAAGAATGGCTAAACTCAAAGTATTTGAAAATTTGTAGCAAAAATTTCATAGCAAAGTATGGCTACTTAGTTATGGATGCTGCACATGTTATTTCATGCAATTCCCTAATTCCTTGCTTTTACAAATATTTCCTGGGCATCTGTTATGTGCCAAAAAGTCAACTCTGAGATCTGACAATGGGTAAAATAAGAGGGAAATACCTGCTTTCATGAAGCATGTCTCACAAGGATCAAATTACTATCACTAAAAAGAAATCAACCACTGACAGTGATTAACTATATTAATGAAATCATGAAACTCATGTAGCAAAGTTAAATTCAGAGGTACCCAGACTTATCAAAAACAAAAGTCTGTGATTCCCTTAAGACTCTGTCCTAAAGTAGTATCACTGTATCACTGTCATCCCATTGTTCATCAATTTTCTCGAGGGGGCACCAGTAATGTCTCCATTCGTCCCTGTTGCATGCTAGTGTAGCCCGATGGTGTATTGGGGGCTCTTTCAGGGTCAGGGGAATGAGGATCATCATTGTTACTGTTTTTGCATATCAAGTATGCCATGGGTAGCTTGCCAGGCTCTGCTGTGTGGGTGGGATACTCTCAAGAGTTTGCTGGGCTCTCCAAGAGCGATAGAGGTTTTTGGAGTAGCCTCTAAACACCTTTACAGGTGTTCTCAGTCATAGATATATATATATACGCATATATATATATTTCCCTTATGATTTGTTGCCTACTATCTAAACCCCATCAAATATGGTGTGGTAATTATGGAAAATGAGTAGGGACTGTCTTATGATAGTAGTCCTAAAATAGTAGGTACAAATATTTTATATTGGTGAATGCCTGATAGTTTGTTTATCATTAAATTAAATATAGATTGATTTCTGAGAGAGGATCCTTTTTTAATGATGGTAAGGTTCAGAAAGGGTGAAACTAGAATCTGGAGTGGTATGAGCCAGAGTTCATACTTTTTCTTTATGTGACTGATTATGACTGTGTTATCTCACTCAATACAAGTAACTTCCTACTACACAGCCAATAGGTGATGTGGGAATACCTTTAGTGTTCAATGTACAACAGCTTTGTGTTCTGTATTGAAGTTTAAAGTTCCATGTATATTCCAAGTTACGTAGCTGGAGTTTTAGACTGACAATTACATTGCTCCCTAATAGCACCTTATTTATGAATCGATAGAAAATGAGCAAGCATTTCTTTTCTTCATATAAAGAAAATAATGATGAGAAAAGAGTAAAAATCAGTTACTATCAAAATAGGTTAGAGTTGTCACATTTACACTTTAAATCAAGTCCCTTAACACAACTAGACTGCAACTTACCTGCCCATTCAATATTAACTTGATACCTGCAACTTAAGGCTCTTACACTTAATATTCACTTTGATCATATACATATTGCTACATAACAACCCATCTGAGACCTGGTGGCTTAAAATCATAGATATGTTATTTGCCCCAATCTATAACTTAGTTACATAGTTCGCTAATCTAAATTTTGCTAGTTTCTCATGGACAGTTAGAGGAAGCACAAACAAGAAAATTTCTGTACTCCAGATTGAAATTTTTCAGACAAATATTTCCCCAAATTCATCCTTTTAAATCAAACTCCTACTTGCTGTCACATAGTATCCCTACTAAGTCACAGATTATAGTTAGGAGAGAGACTACCCAAAGGTTTGACAAGGGATAAATAGTTAGCTCTGTGACAGTGAAAAGTTTACTTACAGCACATACTGAATACTACAAGCCTGGTTCCCGAGACATGAGGTCTAGTACTGTCTGTCTCTCTCTATATATAAAATTCTAAAAGAAGGTTAGATAATTAGATGACTTGGTGCCAGTTTGACAAGTGTTCTCATTTTTGATGCATGAAGAGGAAAATATGAATGGAACACAGATGAAATCAGAGGTTCCCAAATTTCTTTGACCTACACTGTATTTTCAGGGTGAAAGTCCACCTTCTGTAAGAACTCTTCAGAAAATCTAACTTCTTTAAGTCAACAAAGAGAAAGTAACCCTCCCAGTCCCACTCTCACTCCCACTCCAGAGAACTCATGGCGCATCTAATTCCAGAAAGCTCCTCTGACATTAAACTAGTAGTTACTAGCCCCCGGGCTGGAGCGATAGCACAGCAGATAGGCTGTTTGCCTTGCAAGCGGCTGACTCAGTTTTGATTCTTCTGTCCCTCTCGGAGTGCCTGGCAATCTATCGAGAGTATCCCGCCAGCATGGCAGAGTCTGGCAAGCAACCCGTGGCGTATTCAGTATGTCCAAAACAGTAACAAGTCTGACAATGGATACGCTATGGTACCTGCTAGACCAAATCCATGAAGAACAGCATGACAGTGCTACTACAGCCACAGTGCTACTATCCCCCTGGAGTAGTATTTCAGAATTTCCATTGGGGGGCAGTGTTGCTCAGTTTTTTTGAAACTGAAGTGGACCCACTGGAGGGGAACAGTTACACCATGATACAATGATGTTCTAATTGGGGCATTTGCATTTTAAGCACTGTTGCATGTAGCCACCTCTCAACACAGCCAGGGAACAAGTATGGCAAACATACACTCAGGATTTTGCAAGAATATTTATTCACACAGGAAACATGAAGGACAAAAACAGTGCACAGAGGGTCAGAGAGATAGAACAGAGCTTAAAATAATGCACTGCATGCAGCCAAATCTGATTTCATCCCTGTACCACAAATGGTTCTCTAGGTACCACCAAGGGCAAATACTTACTATAGAGTCAGTAATAGCCCTTGAGTACTACCTGGTGTGGCCCGAAAAAAAATCAAACAAACAAACAAAAAATTAACTCTAGACAGAACCACCCATGACAGGGCAGTGAAGGGGAATTCCAATGAGAAAAACCAGGCAGCGTGTCAAAATGCTAGCAAGGGATTTGGGATTAGGGAACTTTAAACATCATTTGCTTCTTCCATTGTCTATATTTTACGGGATTTATTTCCGCACCTTTTCTTGTTGTTGTGGCTTTTTTTCAGTAAATATGCACTATTTAGGGAGAAAGACTGTTATTGCAACCATAAAAAGGAGAAATGGTGCCATTTATCAGAGCAGGGTACAGATGCAGTGAGGGTGGCAGGGAGCAGTGGAAACCTGGATCTGGTATCAGAATCCTAGTGAGGAGAGGAGGGGCCTGCCCTGTGGGGCTGCGGCAGTGATGGGAGCTGAGTCCTGTGTGATGAAGATACATCCCGAAGTAAACATAACTTGTTAGTGGGAGAACAAAAAATAGAGACCTGGAGAAAATACACTGAAATCCCCGGTGCTGAACTGGAATTAGAGGTTAACCTGGGTTGTAGATGCTAACTGATAGGTAGTAGATGATAGAGACACGGCCACATAGATTAAATAAATACAAGTGTACATGGTTAGGTAGAAATGTAGAAAAACACTTTCAGGAAAAATGTAAGCAGAAGAGATAGTGCAGGAGTTGAGGTGCTAGGCTTGCCTGAGGCAGCACTGGTTTGGTCCATGACACCACATCATCCCTGGAGCACGGCCAGGAATGGTCTCCAAGCATAGAGTCAGAAGTATTTCTCAAACTGAGATGGCAGTGGACAAAAATACTCCTCCATAAATTTAAATGACCACTTAATAAGGTCCTGCAATAACACTCCTGCACATTCATAAGAAAACTATAAAAACACTCATCTGCAAGGTGTTTTTGCATCTTTTCTCTTCTTTCTCTCTATCTCGACCTCCCTTTTTCTCTTTTTCTCTCTCTCTCTTTAAAAGACAATGACAGTGATTCCTTCCACAGCCCAGTCGTTAAAAATGTCTAATGAGACATCTTTAACTTGTTTCACAGGATGGACACACCACCAGGGAGTTCTGAAGATCAAAAGACAATCACCCAGGGTTTGGTTGCTTTTACACTCTTGCTTGATGCTTTCAATCCTTTCAGCTAAAGAGCACTTTCCAGGTGGCCCCTTCTTTGGACTCGCTTCTTCTCTTTCTCCCTGTGCCTCACAACCTGCGCCCATAGGCATCAGAATTGGGATTATAGCATTCCGCATTCTGCCTTTGGTCAACCCAGGTGCTTGTCAGAGTCCCTGACACAAAGCCTAGAGCAGGTCCTTCCTCTGGCAGGACTCACAGGAAGTGGTGGGAGACCTGACTGAACCTCACTTGCCCTTTGCTTTTGTCTTGCTGGAAAGCGGGCGTGCCCTGGAGAACAGTTGGCTAGGACTGAGTTGTTTGTTTTCTTCACTTCGCTCATGCAGAAGTTTACCTTCAGGGCCCCAGACAACGAGCAGCTGAGCCAGAAGTTCAGGATGGGCCTCTCTATTGCCCCTGTCCTTTTCCTGCTTGCTGCTTCTCTCTTCTTCTCCGCCCCGTCTGATCAGCTCTGGTCTTCTACTTCTCTTCCTCACTTTCTTTAGAGTAACTTGAGTTTATATACAGTAGGTAGCCCTCCCACTTATTTGTTTCTGCAATGTGATTGGTTTTGGTCTATGAGGTCATCAGATCAGAAAGACCAATCAGATGACATATGCAAATGAGGATGCGGAGTGATTGTGAGGACATGGATCAACTAACATATGTTTTTATAAAGATTTATAATAAGATCCCTTATATCTTTATGCAAATATGGTCTGTAGGATGAAGTATCAGATTAATATATAACCCTTTAAATGTTTTGGGGACAATCCACTTGAGGTCTTGATCATCTGACACCACCTTCCTCAATCTGGCACCCTTGCCCTCAATTTCTCTGAAACAGAGAGACCAATATATCTGAAGCTAGGCAGAACTTGCCTGACAGACCAAAAAAATAGGATTCTGAGGGGCTGGAGCGATAGCCCAGTGAGTAGGGCATTTGCCTTGCACGCGGTCAACCCGGGTTCGATTCCCAGCATCCCATATGGTCCATTGAGCACGGCCACGGGTCATTCCTCAGTGCAGAGCCAGGAGTGACCCCTGAGCATCGTTGAGTGTGACCCAAAAAGCAAAAAAAAAAAAGTATTCTGGAAGAAATGGTTGGGGTTCAAAATTTTCTGCCTGTGGAAAGAATAGGAAATGAGAATTTCACCTGTGAGTACTTGCTTTATAATTTGCTGGAAAATTGTGTCTGTAGAAAATATCCAAAATGGTATGCTCAGAATAAAATTAATCAAACCAAGCTTCAAACTTTCAACATTCAAAATATGATCTATTTTGTTTTTTAAAAACCTCAGTAAAATCACCCAAAATCAGTGACTGAGAAATGGTCACATATTGCACATTACATGCTCAGTCTCTTTAGCTTAAAGTAAGAAATTGGATTGGAAGCATCTGTGAGGTCCATTGCTAATCTTCTGGATATTCTCCATCATTCCATATGGTCAAGAGTGTGAGTTCACTGATAGGTATGCAATGCATGCATTCAGTGGCCAAGAGCCACTTCCTTAGCCTTCCCAGAGGAGGAACAAAGAGACAGGAGAACACAGACTGATGGTCAAAATGGCCCATTTAATGCAGAGCTTTTAGCAGGCTTACAGAACATCCGAGGGGGCTCAAGGTATAAGACTGCAAATAAGTGTGATTGATCATTTACAGAGATAAATCATTTCAACAGAGACAATTCTCTTAAGGGGATTAATTCAAGGAGGCACTCTCTCCTAGGGACATCTATATTGCTTTTCTCTATTGCTTTAATTACATTAACCATTACATACTTTAATTACATTAACCATTTTATATATATAATAATCAGGAAGTTAATAAACCTTTTTAATGATTAGTTATTACAATGAGGCTCTCAAGATGGTAAGGGACTTGTAATAGTGATTTTGTTATGGTAGTGGTTTAACATTTTCATACCGGGAACTGGCTATAGTATCTAATTGGTGATTAAAAACCAACATCTTGTGTCAGGGAGATAACTTAAAGGACATGCTTTACATATGGAGGTCTGGGTTCAATCTCAAAATTGTGTGTTCCCTGAACACTACTGGATCAATTTCCAAAAAGTAACCCTTAAGAACTGCCATATGTAGAATGAAATACAAGAACAAAATAAGCAAAAAATTCACCTACAGCATTTTAGGAAGATTGTTCTATGACTATCAGAGGCATTTATGAGAAATAATCTCGGGATTCACTTATGTTCATGAAACCAAATTTAGTGTTTCTCACCTGACTTAAAATGGTATTTTCCACTCAAGAAGTTTTCAGGTTTGAACTTGGTCACTGTTGATGTCTTACAGTGAGAAAACTTCATCAGTAGATTTTTATTTTAAAAATATTTACATACATTTTAACCGAACCTTTTCCGTATTTTATATTGGTTCGAAATGAACATTAAACACACATCACCAACCCTCACCTTATCTATCTGCTTCCATGTATTCAATCCACTCATTTTCCTCATCTCTTATTGATTATTTCCATCTGTAAAATCTTGTCATGTGTGGTATTATATAATGTGTGTAACAAGTACATTTGTGTAGCAAGTACATATATGTGCATAAGTGTCAGTTGCAGCAACTTTGGGCTCATCAGGGTGGGGAGAAGGGCTGGTTCAACCCCCCATCTCCTGAGGCCACGTATGTCTCCTCACTGTAGTCTAATACCTGGCTCTTTAATAGTCTCTAAAATGGCAGCCACCACACTGACACATGGGGGAAGAGGTGGAAGGGTCTAACACCTTTCCCCACACGAGATGGCACGTCACATCACTGTAGTTTAATGCACAGTCCAGATGCATTTCTGCCAAAAGCTGCTGGGTTCTGAGATTGGTTTCTGTGCCTCTGGGATCATGGCCATTCAGAAGCCAGAGGAGCCATTCATGGGCAGCAACTCAGGGCCTCGTCAGGGCAGGGAGAAAAGGCCAATTTTTCATTCTGCCTGAAAGCACAGCAGACCCCGGTCATAGCAGACACCCACCAGCATAGAAATAACCAAGCTCTACAGCTAAATTTCATCAAATGGCCAAACCAACAAGTCTTTCCAGTTTCATAGCTTCTGGAGCATGCAGCCTCAAAAAGCAACCACGCAACATCTCCAAATGTCAAAGTATTCTCAGTCCAGTAGGACCGCTGCAAATCAGATGGGAAACTTGCACTCCATGAAGCTCAGGAGTGAAAAACACACAGAGAAGGTTGAACTAACACCAGCCATCTCAGTAAATCCTCAGACACTGACTTTCGTACCACCTTTGTGAGATAGAAATATTATGGCAAATTTTCTTTTATTGAGCTTTTGATGATGGGTCTCATTTCCCTGACCCTGAAAGAGCCTCCAATGCATCACCATTAGAAAGTATGAGTAAAGAGAGGCTTCTAAAGTTTCAGGGCTAGATGGAGATGTTACTAAGATCACTCAAGAAATTCAATGATCAATGGGATGATGATAATGATGATAAACTTTTTTAATAATTCAACTTGTTTCTGTGATGTAACAAGAAATATGAAATGAATTTGTTTGTTCCTGCTAAGGGAGCAGGCTTGAATGGTAGATGGGAAACAGGATTATCTATGGAAGGAAGGCCACAATAATGGTGGGGTTGGCTTTGAAACATTGAATACCTGACACAACTGTATCACAAACAACTTGATAAATCATGGTGTTTAAGAGAAAAGTCTTTAAAAATCATTTTTTTCAAGGACCTGGTAGATGAAATAAAATATATACCCTGAATTCCATACAGTTGATAATAACAGTTCCCTTCAGAAAGCATTCGGCTTATTTTAAAGGGGCCTGAGGGGATCGTGCTGCTCCTCTCCTGTTGGATATCATTGGTTTGTCCTTTCCCTCTTGCCACTAGGAGCTTAGGTTTATCAGTCACACCCATCAAAGTGCTCCTGAGTCACTCCCATTCCTTTGTTTATCTGTAACCATTTCTACCAGTTTATCTGCTCTTCCCTTAATCTGACTCTGCTAATTTGTAAGGTCAGAACTTCCCAGGACACTGAATATTATAACATTGCCTTTCTCTCCTCTTTATGCCTTTTGAATAATTTACTTTAAAGCTATGTCTTTTTTGTATAGACACAAGAAGACAATATTTTTATAACTTGGGACTTAATTGGCCTCGAATATTATTCCCTCCCGGGCATCTGCTCTTTCCACTTAAGCCTCAGTTGCCCTCAGTTCCTAGCACCCCAAAAGCAGGGTCCCGACGAGGGACAGGAAGGATCCAGGGCAAGCGGTGAATTATGTGCTACCCTGGCATCGAGATGGGCCTGGCCAAAGTGCCTAATTCTTAACTATAAGAGCTTGATCATAGACAAATGTTGTCATGATCCAAAAGTAATGAGACTAGGACCCTGCTGGGATAGGAAAGACTGTTCTGGCCTGAGCACTGTAGTCTGAGATTGAGATGGCCCCAGGAGAGCAATTCTATAAGCTTTAATGCATCTCTTATTGTGTCCATACAAAATGATTAATATTATGAATTCTTATATGTTTGCTGGCTGAGGAGAAGAGAAACACATTCATGGGACTCCGCCCTTGGGTGGATCCTCCTGCTGAAAGAGAATTAAGTCCTAGGAGAAGCATCCCCTGAGGGAAAGGAACCTTACCCTATTGCTGACCACACCTATGTGTATGACCCAACCCCCTCATGCTGTGGGGATTTAACTAGGCTGTAAGAGTGGGTTGGGGGCCAGATCCATGTGGGCCAGATCCACAGATCGAGAGAGAGACCGAGAGCCGGGAGAGAGTCAGAGGGAGAGAGAATGAACTAAACCGTTCGAGCAACCAGTTTGGCCTTCTTCCTTCCATCGCCTGCCTCACAGCCCGCGCCCTTTCTTTTCTTTTTTGTGTTTTACACAACTGGCATCCCTGTGCGTGCACGAACCTCCAACCAGTGTGCAACTAAAGGTAAGAATAGCGTTCGGTAGAACTCAACTCTAGAAAAATTTGGTTGGAGAACAGAGCTTTGTGGTGCAGTGAATTAAAATACTAGCCACACTGCCCCAGTTAAGATGGGACAAAAACAGTGCCGCAAGAAGCCCGCTCAAAATCTTTCGCGCCAAACTGAACGTGGCAAGTTTTTTATTGAATTAATTAAGCATTTTGCAAAGAGAACTGGTCATCATGTTTCTCGGGACCAACTCCGGTCCTGCCTAAAAATTGTCTATAAATTTCATCCCTGGTTTTCAGATAAGGGTACTTTAGAGCCTAAGGTTTGGGAAAAGATTAAGGATAATGTCTTCAGGAAATTTAAAGGAGGGGATAAAATCCCCAAACAATTCTGGGTAACTTAGGAAATTATTAATTCCATTCTCAAGGCTTTGGAAGGTACCTCCAAGGAGGAGGAAGTTAGATATGCTATGGGAGGCTTTCCTCAGGAGTTAAACAGAGAGGAGTTTAAATTGGAGGATGAAGTAAAGAAAGTTTCTACTATGGAGAGAGCCTTACCCTCAGCTCCTCCCATACCCAAGCCTAGAAAGAAGCCTGTAGCTCAATTCATGGCTGCTCCCGTACCCAAACCCCAAAAGCAGCTCAAGGCGTTTCCAGTGAAGACACGTTCTCAGAGCAAAACTCGCTCTGCCACTAATGAATTAACGTTCTCTACTGATGTTAAGCCAGAGAGACCACCACCTCCCTTGTATGACCCCACTTCTAGTGAATCAGAGGAAAGTGATGGGTATGATGAGCCAGCTACCACTTCCTCAGATCCTGAGTCTGAGAGCGGCATGGTAGAGGAGGCTTCTCACAGGAGGAGCCGCCCTTCAACCAAGCGGCCTCAGGTCACTCGGGACACGCTCCTGATAGAAGCTTACAGCTGAGACCTCTCGACCGTAAATGGTCAATTCCGCCCAGACCACATGAGCTCCATCCATCTCTTTTTTCCCATCCAGCTGGAGGAAAATCAGTGTCCATCTTATGAAGGGTTAGGAATGGATTCACTCAGTAATTTCAAAAAGGCCTGTGCCTTGTACGGACCTACATCTCCGTACTGTAAGGAGTATCTTACAGGCTGGAGCAAAAAGGCTCATTGGGTACCTCAAGATTTTCACGTGGTTGCTAAGACGTGCTTAAGCCCTTCTCAGTACATGCAGTGGAGGATGTGGTTCAGTGATGAGGCCAAGGCAAAACTACAGAGCCAACTGTATAACTGATGAATTTCACTTCATTTTCTCTTTACCTTGATTACATTCCATATTGCAAAACAAAACTCACTATTGTTGTTGGAGTTTCCCCCCAAGAAAGACAGCCCTACTAAGGAAGCATTTGATAATTGGTTTTCCATTAAAAGATTGTATGTTTTCAGTCTTTAGAAAAGGTCACGCGGCCGCGTTAGTGGCCGCGCAGTTCGGATGTGTTCCAGTCCCGCAACCCGGAGCTGTTTTAGTTGCTGCTCAGTGTCTCCAGGGCTCCATCTGGAGAAGGTGTACCAGCTGTAACTCCTCCGTCTGGATCCCCGGTGTTGTTGGCCCGGATTTGGGTCCAGAGCATTGCTTCGGCCGCGTTGCTCACCAGACTGCCTGGCCTCTTCTCTGTTGAATGTGGCTAGATGGCCTGCCTTCTCTAGTATTAATAGCACTGCAATGCTCTGCACTGCCATCCTGCTCTTCATCGATTTGCTCGAGTGGGCACCACTAAGAAACGTCTCCATTGTGAGACTTGCTGTTACTATTTTTGGCATATTAAATACGCCACAGGTAGCATGCCAGGCTCTGCCATGTGGGTGAGATACTCTCCGTAGCTTGCCGGGCTCTCCGAGAGAGATTAAGGAATCGAACCCGGGTCAGCCGCGTGCAAGGCAAATGCCCTACCAGCTGTGCTATCGCTCTAGTCCCTGATATTAATGGAATTTATGTAATTCTATTTCTTCTGTCTTAACACATTAATTATGTTTTCTTTTTTCTCAGTGGCTTAATTTACAATTAACTTTGCTGCTTCATTCCTATTGAAAGTATAACAGCTTTCTCTAACTTTCCCCTTCTCTCATAACATCCCAGAATTCATATTACTTACTTTTTTCATTCTTTTTTCATAATTTATGAATTTTTTCTTACAATAACGGTTTCTCATGGACGTAATCCCAACACCATACCCGTCTCCCTTCCCCAAGGCTGCTAGTTTTTTGTTGGTTTTTTAATAACTCATTACCTGTTACTTGCAAAGGAAAATAAGAGACTCCAAGGAGATAGAACTCCAGTGCATGCAGCCCTTGTGGGTTCCCAGTCATCGCATGAAACAGCCACAGTCATCCTTCACCCGACTCCCCAGCGCTGAGTCCAGAACTGTAGGACCACAGGCCCTGAACAACTCCAACCCCTCAGGCCACGACACCTTAATATTGCTCAATGAGCCCGGAGGGAGCCTTGCTTGGAGGCCTTCTACCCCAGAAAGTCACAGAATAAAATGTTTGTTTCCGTTTTCCTTTTTGCTTCTCTAATGTTAGTTCTGTCTTTATTTAGATATGAATTCCTGATATGCATTTTTTACCTTTCTGATGGATTTCTCTTAACATTTCCATAAGGCAGATCTGCTGAGCAACTATTTCTTCAATTATTTCTCGAAAACTTGGTCCTTCTTAGCTTCTATTTAAAGCTTAGTATTACAGGATTTGCTTTTGTAAAAGTGTGTTGCAAGTATTAACATAATAGTAAATAAATTTTTATAATATAAAAACAAAACCACATATCCAATATCAAAAATACATCTTCCAGAACTGATAGTTTTCTTCTTTTTTACACACATGTTCTAGAACTGATTCTTTTCTTCTTTTCTTTTTATGTCTTGTTTTACATTTCTCAAATTAAAAGAAAAATTATTTTGGTCATCATCGTTTACAAACTGTGATTACCAGTATTATATTCATGATCTATTCCAGCACCACACCCAGGCATCAGATTTCCCCCCAGAATGGCCCCCAAGGCCCCTCCCCCACCCCACCTCACCTCCTGGTAAACTTCCCATTGAAGTCAAGTTGTCAGTTTATGCTAGCTTTGGGAATTGGTTATTCTCCAATTAGGTCTTTGTATCCTGATGACCTGGATTTTATCCCTGGCACCATATCAGGTAGCTTTTGCATTACCATGGGTCACACTCCACGCCCCCAGCACAGAGACTGAAATAATCACTGAGCACCCCAGGTTTGGCCCAGCCTCCCACTCTCAAATATCCTAATTCTCAGAAGAAAATTTCAAATTAACAAATTAGTATTTCTGGTTGGAAATATGCTTTACTTTTCATCTTTAATTCTGTTTAATATTTTAACATACAATTTTTTTAGAAAACTTAATTACTTTTTTAACATATACACAGTGTTACAGATCCAGATACGCATGTCTCCCATAACAGGTTTCAATTTAAGTTGAAAAAAATCACTTGCTTGTTGTGATGAGAATTACATTTGTATAAAATGCTAATGGTTTATAGATTTATTCAGAAATGTGGCATATAGGCAGAGGAAAGGAGTAGTCTAGTAATTTCTCTCCTAATGTAAAAGATATCACATTTTGTTGCTTAAAATATTTTTTGTGTGATTTGATAAAAAAACAAATGCATATCTATTGCACGTTCTCTCTCTCTCTCTCTCTCTCTCTCTCTCTCTCTCTCTCTCTCTCTCTCTCTCTCTCTCTCTTTCTCTCTCTCATCTTGTTTTACTTACTTCCTTTCTGTTCTCAAAGTAGCTCCACAATTTAGGGGAAAGTGTTAGTGAATCACAGATGATACAAGAGAATGACACTAAACATCAGTACCAAGACTCACCAATTCACTTAACTTTGTGGTGTTTTTTTTTTACTTTTTATTAGAGAGTCGCTGTGATGCACAGTTACTAACTTATGAACTTTCGTGTTTGCATTTCACTCATACAGTGATTGTTTACCCATCCCTCCACCAGTGCCCATTCCCCTCCACCAATGATCCCAGTATCCCTCTCACCACCCTCACCCCATCCCCCACGCCCCACCCTGCCTCTATGGTGTTTTCCTTTAGAGCCAAACTACCTGAACCTGAGGTATGTGCACAATATATGCTAGACCCTGCAAAATACTTTTCATAAATTTTCTTATATTAGAACTTAAATGCCTCTGCTGTTTGCATTTTGATTTTGTGGAACAAGAGCTTCAAGTTTTGGTTTGTTTAGAAGATTTTAAAGCAGTGTGGTGTGTGGGGTGTGTGTGTGTGTGTGTGTGTGTGTGTGTGTGTGTGTGTGTGTGTGTGTGCGGGTTTTCAGACCTATGCAATGTTTCCATTTTTCATCTATGGTCAGACAGACGGGGCACATGGAGGAGCAGAACCCTGCGGGGTTGGTAGGGACTGGGGTAAGTTTGGGACTCAGAGTTATAGAGAAGAATCTCAGCAAACCCATGAGGAGGAAGTAGCTCCCTTCAGTGTTAAATAAGCCCGTTTTAGAACCAAGTTTTCTGCTAGAAGCTTTGAAACATCAGAGAGAGTTTTGCACTGCAAGGATTCCTGTACTGCCCATGTATCTTGTCTTTCATCTCACTTGGAGGGACCAATAGGAACGCAGGAGTCAGGGGGGTCAAAATAGAGCAACCCCTCTTCCTGCTCGTCCAGGCCTCTGCGTTCTAGTAAAACCAGGAAGAAACAGGGAAGTCCCCTAATCCAGAAAAAGTCTTGCCCAGGCTTGGGCGAGTTTTCCTAGGAGTCCCTGTGGCAGGGGGGTTGTGGCTGCCAGTGGACGCAACGAGGACCCGAGCGAGGTTCTGGGACTGAGCAGCCAGCACACCCAGCACTGCTTAGGGACAGGACGCTCTAGGCAGCGCACCCGGAACCCGCACAGACCAGAGGGCACACCCACAGAGGGCGGAAAGGGGCGGGACAGGGAGGGGCAGCAGGGTGGCTGTGACAGCTTGACTGCTCAGCCCTCAGACAGAGAGCAGAGCCACTGGACATCGCAGGCGCGCGCCCGGCCATGGTTTCCCTGGAGACCGCGCTCTGGACCGTGCTCCACGGGCGCACCCTCCTGCTGGGCGCTGTGGCCTTCCTGTTCTTTGCATATTTCTTCAGAAAGCGGCGCCCAAAGAACTGCCCACCGGGGCCCTCAAGCCTGGCCATCCTGGTAAACTACTTCCAGGTAGACTTCGGGCAGGTGCTCTTGCAGATTCAGCAGGTAGGAGCCACTAGAGGGGAAAGGGGACAAGTTGCATCCTGACCTTGACCTGCAGGGTCTCAGGGCTGTAGGATGAAGCAGGTGACCAGTGGGGGCCCACTCCTGGCCGGCAGGGTCTCTGGAGTTGTGGAATAGCCCTAAACGTTACTGACCCCTTAGAAGAGCTCTAAAAGCGTGCTAGACTTGTTTCACTCTACTTGCCTTCGGGATATGTTTTTTGGCTTTTGCTTTTATTGGATTGATTAAACTTCGGGGATTTTTGTTGTTTTTGTTCTGTTTTGATTATAGTTTGGGAGCCACACCTTGCAGTACTCAGGGCTTACCGCTGGCTTTCTTGATCAAGGCTTACTCCTGACAGTGCTCAGGAAACCAACTATATGAGGTACCAGGAATTGAAGCAGATGGCATGTGTAGGGCCAGTGCCCCACCCTCTGCACTATAGCTTCCGTCCAGTTGCACTATTTTGGCATTGGCGTATTGTTGTTGATTTACTTAATCATGGAAATTGGATCTACAGGTTGTTTTGTTTTTACCAATTTGAGAAGTTTTGGGGCATTACTGTTTGAAAGATTTTTCTCTATATTCCCTTTCTTTAATCTCCTTCCCTGCACCCTGATGTTTGAAATACCGTGCCTTTGGTTTCTCACACGTGGTTCCTAAGGCTCCAAATCCATGTTTTACTTTTTTTTCAACATGTTTTACTCTTGCTTAGATTAGAAACTTTCCATTGATCAGTTTTTATATTCTTTCTTTCTTTACAACACTTCTATTAAGCTCTTGTTGAGTTCTCATTTAAGTTGTATTTTTACCTTAACACCACTCCTCTTCTTCCTTTCTCTTACCTCTTCTATAACCTCAGTTCTCTCTCTCTCTCTCTTTCTCTCTCTCTATCTCTCAAACTGACCCTTATTTTTTTTTACAGAGGTACAAATCCAAGTCCCTTGGGTACCTATGCACATCTATTTAGAAAGATTTCCCGTCTTATGAGAGTGTTGTGATTGTTCATCAAGACATATTTCAATCACTATTTTAGCATCATTATAGTCTCAACATTTCTGGTGCCAACTCACTGAAGTTGGAATTTTCCTTATTTTTGGTGCAGCAAGTAACTTTGATAATAGAGTGGACCTTTTTTATGTTATATATCAGACACCAGGTTAATCTTTCCTTTCAGCTGACAATCAACCAGCAAGTTCAAAATGCTCAAAGGTCAATGTAGGCAGTAAAGTCTCCTGTCTGGCCTCCTCTCCCTCTTCTAGCTCAGGCTGGAGAGAAGGAAAATGGGGCCAAATGGCAGGGACAGCTCTGGATATTGTAGCCTCTTTTGTACAGCCACACACCTAACCATATATCTTTTATGGTTTTAAGGAGTGCACTCTTACTTCCTCTGTGCCTGCCTTTCTTTGGGTGCCAGTCCCAGTTCTCAGGGGTTTCACTTGGCTTCATTTCAGGGATCACTCCTGATGGCCATATGCAGTGCCAGGGATCAAACCAGGGGCACCTGCCTATGAGGCATTCATCATAAACCCACTACTCTCTCTCTCTCTCTCTCTCTCTCTCTGTTTGTGTGTCCCTCTTCACTTTCTGACCCCATCATTATTTTTAGAATGTCACTGTATCACTGTCTCAATGTCATCCCACTGCTCACCAATTTGCTCAAGCGGGCACCAGTAACGTCTCCGTTGTGAGACTTGTTGTTACTGGTTTTGGCATATCGAATACGCCACGGGTAGCTTGCCAGGCTCTGCTATGTGGGCGAGATACTCGATCTTGTCTGGCATAGGAAATCTGATTTGTTCTCTTGTTTTACCACTAACATAGAAATGACTAGAATGGAATAGGCAAGTGATGAAACCAAGACTGGAATCACATACCTGGCTCAAAAATTTTCATCAGAGATGTTCGATTTTACTTTACATAAAATCTCTCCCTATTCAAATTGGCTCTCCCTATTCAAATTAAGAGAAACTTTGTCCAGGAATTAGGGCCCCTGGTTTTCTTTTAGCTTTCTAGCATCGAATAACATATTATCACATATACATAATAAACTATGTTATGTAACTGAATAAAACACATATAATAGTAAAAATGTTAATAATAATAACCTCACAATATGTAATAATAAATAAAAGTATTATCAATTTGGG
Organism: Sorex araneus; assembly: GCF_027595985.1. NCBI lineage: Eukaryota > Metazoa > Chordata > Mammalia > Eulipotyphla > Soricidae > Sorex > Sorex araneus. The sequence goes on from NC_073306.1 coordinate 16,246,532, forward strand.
GGCTGGAGTAATAGCACAGCAGGTAGGGCATTTGCCTTGCACGCAGGCGACCCGGGTTCGATTTCCAGCATCCCATATGGTCCCCTGACACCGCCAGGAGTAATTTCTGAGTGAAGAGCCAGGAGTGACCCCTGTGCATTGCCAGGTGTGACCCAAAAAGTAAAAAAAAAAAGTATTATCAATTGTCTGAAGGCTCCATTAGACAATAGACTTCTTTGTTATTGTCGTTTTGGGGGTGAGAGGGGTCACACTCATGGTGCTCAGGGTTTGCTCTGGCTTAGTGCTCATGGATCTTTATCAGAGGTGCTCAGGGGATCATATGGAGTTCCAGGGATCAAAGTCAGGTCAGCCCAATGTAAGACAAGTGCTTTACCTGCTGTAGTATAGCTTTTTCCCCTATATAGAGATGTTTTTAAAATGCAGTTTCATTAGTGAGTTTTATTCTCTTTGCATCTTTTCTCCTAACACACTTTCTCTCCAACCCACACCCATCTCCACACTCAGCAATGTCTCTCATTCTTCACAGGCCTCTTGTAGAGATATGGTTCTTGCCCTTCTGTGGTGGCCTGGGGAATCCAAGACTGAAAAGGAATGAAGCATCTTGTAAGACCCCACTACTGACCCACAGAGCCAAGAGTCAAACACACTTCAGACTTAGATTTTTCATTCTAGTGCTCTTTCCCAAAATATAATTGATTCCTTATCATCTAACACATGTGGAGCCAAGAGGAGCATTTCTTGCAATTAAACAGATTGCTTACTGAGAAGATCTTTCTTGCTACACCACACTTACATGAAACATAACTCAGCTTTCCAAGTTGAGGACCTGTAATGAATTTTTTCATTCACCTTCTCTAGGATTGGAGGTTGGAAGCGCCGTTTACTGATGAGGGCTATAGCTTCCTATGTCATTCTAGGGAAACAGGGCTTACTCAATTCTTTGACTACATGAAGGGATGTTTTATAAAGAATATTCATGCTCTGTGGCAGAATAAATCTGGGTCAAGATGCAAAGGGGATAAAAGAGAAGATGAAGAAGCTTTGTCCTCAGATAACGGTTTAACTACACACCAGCACACACAAGACTCCCTTCTCTACAAGCCCCCTTCATACAGCTACACACATGTATGCATGTGCATATTCAACTCTGACTACTGAACTGCTTTTTCAGCTGGTGAAGAAATATGGGAATGTTATTGGCATGGAGTTTGGTGGTATGTACTCAGTAATTATAACTGGATTGCCCTTGATCAAAGAAGCCCTTGTTGAACAGGGTCAGCTCTTCATGAATCGCCCCGTAATCCCTCTCCGAGATCATATCTTTAAGAAAAATGGTAAGTGTCTGGACCAAAGTTAGAAGTGCTTGCTTTATATTCTGATGCTCTGTCTAATAGACACTCTGTGAATATAATTTTCTCAAACTCTCAGAAATGGAGGTCATTACAAACTCCTGTCAAGAAAGTGTATCAAAAGCCTCCTCTCAGAAGATATAGAAGGGTTAGACATAATTTGAGAGATACATAGTGAAGAAACTATGTGTCCTTATATGGACTCATTCAGATTGTTTTCATAAGAAAGTAACTACCTCTCTTCAGAGGATGGTACCAGTAATTGGGTTTTCAAGTTTTCTACCACAGAAAATAAATATTGATCTGTTTTCTTCTGTCCTTTCACAAAAATTTCCTGCCATTCCTTGCAAATGCCATTGTCAAATTAATTCCTAATTTCCTCCCATCCTTAATCATTAAGACTGTGACCCACAGGGTATCTTGTACTTTCTAGTCTATATTAAAACAGTTTTTCATGAACCCTTGAAGTAAATACATAGTGAATAAAATTCTAAATAAAAAATGTGACTCTTTCTCTGTACCAGAACATAGAGTTTTTAGGTGCTTCCCAACCTTTATTTGAAATAATTTAGCCATCAAATAACATGCTTACTTTTGTATCTGTCCTTTCGTTTTTCTTTTTCAAGGACTGCTCATGTCCAGTGGCCAGACATGGAAGGAGCAAAGAAGGTTTACCCTGACAACACTAAGGAACTTCGGTTTAGGAAAGAAGAGTTTAGAGGAACGTATTCAAGAGGAGGCATACTACCTTATCCAACTGATAAAAGAGGAGAATGGTGAGTGCTTCATAGAGCAGGTCCAAGAGGTGGCACTCACTGAGCCACTAAGTAGGTGCTTATAAACTGCCTAAGTGCTTTCCCTGCACCCAGTGCTGTGGGCTTATATCTTGTCCTGATAGTGCTCTCAAATTAAGCACAAGTAGAAAAACATTATCCATATTATTCACTTAAACTCTGTTTTACTTCTTAGACATTGACTGAGTGGCTGTTGTAGATCATACTCTATGGCATACATTATCCAGAGTCTCATGCATGATTCTTTACTCTGAATGTTCTAAGACATGTGGACTTTTCGTTAGAAAATAAACACTCCACCACTTCTTTAACCTCTAGGAAAGCCATTTGACCCTCATTTCAAAATCAACAATGCAGTTTCCAATATCATTTGTTCTATCACCTTTGGGGAACGCTTTGAGTACCAGGATGAAAAGTTCCAGGGACTTCTAAGGATGTTGGATGAAGTTGTATGGCTGGAAGCTTCAACATGGTGTCAGGTAAAGACGTACTCATTCTATGTCTTGATTAAGTAGGATATCGAAGATTACAAACATGTATAAAGTGTACTTTCTTATGAGCTACACATTAAAAAAATGCTTCTGGTGTTTGGATCCACCCAGTAATAGTGGGGTCTAATGTAAGTTTTTTACTCAGTGTGAGCATGCAGTAGACATGATCAAACCCAGACATCTTGAAGGAAAAGCAGTACCCTCACCCAGTGAGCTATCTCCCAGGCCTTAAGAGCAATTATTTTAAATTGACTTCAATACAAATTCATTTGGAATTCAAATAGATTTTTCAATTGAAGAAACTCTACAAGCAATAAGAAAATGGGTTTGCTGGTGTATTTTACCAAATTTAAAAAAACACTTACATATATATATACACATATATACATATATATACATATATATATATCCCTCAGGCTCTTGCAAAAAGATAACAATACTTCCAAACAGTGTATTTGAAGCCAACATTACCATAGGTAGAATGCTGAAGTGTTCTTCAAGTAGCATGCAAAGAGTGGGAGAGAGATAAGAAGAGCCAATCATTACTCTTATTTAAACATAAGTAGGTAAAAGAAAAAAGATATTTCTATTGTCTTAAAGTGTGGAAATATTATACTACATTGTGTTATTTATTGTTTTCTTTTTCTCAAATAGTTATATGGTATGTTTCCAACATTAATGAATTTATTACCTGGACCCCATAGAACGCTTTTTAATGACTGGCAAAATTTGAAATTGTTTGTTGCTGAGATGATTAAAAACCACAAGAGAGATTGGAATCCTGATGAACCAAGAGACTTTATTGATGCTTATCTCAAGGAAATAGAAATGGTGAGGTAACGATGTTGTTCATAAAGAGCAAGTGGGGTAAACTAGTTTTCTATTTATGTGGCAACAAATTACCATAGACTCAGTGGTTTAAGATACTAATTTGTTTTCTTACAACTCTGGGCTGAAGTGATAAGCACAGCGGGTAGGGCATAGCCTTGCACACTGCCGACCCGGATTCGATTCCTCCGTCCTCTCAGAGAGCCAGGCAAGCTACCAAGAGTGTCCCACCTGCACGGCAAAACCTGGCAAGCTACCCGTGGCGTATTCCATATGCCAAAACCAGTAACAACAAGTCTCACAATGGAGACATTACCGGTGTCTGCTTGAGCAAACTGATGAACAATGCTACAGTGCTACAACTCTGGATAAATGTCTGAAATCAATTTCACTGGGCTAAAATTAGGGTGTTGTAGGACTGGACTTTACTTATGGAGGGAAATTGTTGACTCATTTATTATTTTCTACATCTGGGCTCATCTAAAGAAGGTTACACACTAGGGAAAATAGCGATAATCCTTAAACCACTGATTTATTATTATTCATGCTACCTATGTCCACTTTCAGCTCCCAGTGAAAAACAAAATTACTGAGTCAAATACCACAGTTTAACTTCAAAATATTTCATATTTCTCCTTTATAGAAACTTAAGGGGAAAGCCAAGTTGGATATCCATTCTGAAATTGAAGAATCTCTCTGGTTAATATATATATATATGTATATATATACACATATATATACATATATATACAACATTGTCCTGAAACTATAAAATTAACTGTTCTCTGAAAGTTTCCTAAATACTTGAATTTTTCCCATATTTCCTCTTATTTAACTTTCCTAATACCACATTAATAGAAGCATTAATTTCTTATCAGAGGAGTGAGATTTTGCTCACTGTCTTGTGTGGAAGTATGGGACCACATAAAAGAAGTATGGTAAATTGAAGCTTCCAGTAGAAAGCTAAAAAAAAGAGCTGACGGGGTTGGCTTACAGAATCAAAGAATCTATTTAGAAAAAATCTTCAAATGAAAATACAAAAATAATAAGACATAAGAGAAATTCAGTTCATATATCATGGAACAAGATGTGAATATGTTCGAGCGGGCACCAGTAAAGTCTCTCATTGAGAGACTTATTGTTACTGTTTTTGGCATATCCAATACACACGGGTATCTTGCCAGACTCTGTCGTGCGGGCTCAGTACTCTCATTAGCTTGCAGGGCTCTCTGAGAGGGGCAGAAAATCGAACTCAGGTTGGTCACGTGAAAGGCAAACGCCCAACCGCTGTGCTATCGCTCCAGCCCGTGAATATGTTATTTCATTGAATTTGTTTTAAAACGTTGCATCTCGTGTGATTTATAAATGCCATCCTTGAGGGGTGTTTGCGTGTATGCTTATGTTTTATAAAACAGGACAGTGAAGAACAAAGAGTTTATGTGACAATTATTGGAAGTCAAGTCTATCACCTGCAATAACAACTTCTCCTATACTAGTTTCTATGACTAAAGAAACAGCATAAAAATAGTGTTTGGAAAGACCAAAAAGAGTGTAGGGGTTGGAATGCTTCCATTGCTTGTGAACATCCACTTTTCAAACCCTATTACCAGGGACTGGAGCAAAATAGTACAGCAGGTAGGGCATTTGCCTTGCATGCAGCCGACCCTAATTCCACCCTGAGCATCACATACGGTCCCTGGAGCACTGCCAGAAATAATTCCTGAGCACAGGATTGCTCGATGTGACCCCTAAACAGCAACCAAAGAATAAAAAACTCGTTCACAAATTGTCCTCTCCCAAGCATTGCCATGAATACAGAGCCATGAGAAGTTGTCTTGATTTCCATCCACCCAAGATAACAAGTTTCCTGCTCCTGTAATGGGATGATGCTGAAGAGAGCCTTATTAACCTTCTTCTTTCCCCATTGGTTTTTCTAGAAAGACCCAGGGGGAAGGTATTTCTCCAGAGGCTGTTTCTTTCCATGTTCACTCCCAGGCTGAAACCCCAGGAGTTGTTATAACCTAGATCCCTATAAATACACCGTAAATCATTGTGCTTTCTAGCATAAAGGTGAAACCTCTTCCAGTTTCGATGAAGAAAATCTCATCTTCACCACCCTGGACCTTTTCTTTGCTGGCACTGAGACAACTTCAACTACACTGCGCTGGGCTCTGCTCTACATGGCCCTCTACCCAGACATCCAAGGTGAGCAGGGCTGAAAGGGCACCTGGGCCACGACAGCAACATACCTCCTGGGACAGAAGAGAGCCTGGAGGAAAGGAAAGATAGCTTATTAGGTCAGGAGACCATTCATGCAGACTTGAGAACAACCACATTCTTTAATTTTAAGTCAGGATTTATTCCCCACATGAGACAGGTAAATCCAAGAATTGCCTTCCTCAGAAAATTCCAAGTTCAGTAGGAGAGTTAGAGTTGTCACTGTGGAGCTAGATTAACAGTGCATAGGGTGTTCTTTGCTCACAGCTGATCTAGGTTTGATCCCCAGTATCCCATATGGTCTCCTACCATCAGGAGTAGTTCCCGAGGAACATCTGACCACAGTTGGGTGTGCCCCTCCCCAAACACCCCCCACAAACCAAACCCAAACAGAAAGAAAAGAAGGAAAGGAAGGAAGGAAGGGAGGAAGGAAGGAAAGAAAGAAAGAAAGAAAGAAAGAAAGAAAGAAAGAAAGAAAGAAAGAAAGAAAGAAAGAAAGAAAGAAAGAAAGAAAGAAAGAAAGAAAGAAAGAAAGAAAGAAAGAAAGAAAGAAAGAAATAGAGAGAGAGAGAGAGAGAGAGAGAGAGAGAGGGAGGAAGGGAGGGAGGGAGGGAGGGAGGGAGGGAGGGAGGGAGGAAGGAAGGAAGGAAGGAAGGAAGGAAGGAAGGAAGGAAGGAAGGAAGGAAGGAAGGAAGGAAGGAAGGAAGGAAGGAAGGAAGGAAGGAAGGAAGGGAAAAAAGAAAAGAAAAGAAACAGAATTGGCATTCTAAGAAGCTCCAGGAAACAGTTCTGTTCTCACAAGAATTGTGTCCTAGCCTTACCTCCTTTTATCTAATGACTTTCCATTGTCTTGCAGAGAAGTTATCATGTAGACAAATCTCTTAGTCTAGTTCACACATCCTTTGAAGTGCCTTATCCTGATTATCTGACCTCTGCTCAACCCCACTGCATGGTGACCTACCAGAGTCACATGTCATTTTCTCTCACCAAGAACCATCATGCTTGTTTGTTCCTTTATCTGTATGGATTATTCTCATTTCCCTATTAGCTCTGCTTGCGTATAATTTCTTCTGAAATGTGTCTTCAATTATAATTTCTTCTGAAATGTTTCCTCACTCCTCTAGGAAAGACTGACTTTGTCTTCTTCTGGATCTTCCCTAATACATCACTGTTGTCGTGCTCTTCACACAAATTATACCTTTCCAATCAAGTGCAGCCCATTCAAATATGTGTCAGTTAACAATGATTTGTCCATCTCCAGGTTCCAGAGAAATCTGAGCACTTGAGAGATGGGATTTGTTGGGAGGTTTAGTTGAAGCCAGTTAACTTGGGTTTACTCTGTTACTAATAAGAGTAGTTTATTGATGGAATATAAGATCAATTTAGTGAATCAATGCCAAATTTATTTCCCTAAATTTAAGTTAGAATTGATTGAGTATTTAACTTGTACTAAGGATGAGCTTCTACATGAGGTGTACTTAGCTGAGGGGGAAAGGAGGGATTGATATGGGGAGAGGCCAACAGAATGTCATGGAGGGATGTTGGTACTTTTTGTTTGTTTGTATTTGGAAGCCACATCTGGTGGTCTACTCCTGGTGCTATTCAGAGAATCATGCAATTTCAGGTTTCAAATCTCGGCCTCCTATAAGCAAAGCGTGTACGCCAGCATTTGACCATCTTCTAAATCTGGGTGGGTACTTATGTGGTGGTTTTGGTGCAGGAACTTATAATTTAAAGAGGTGTGTAAGTGAAGAGGGTGAATTTGAAGATGTGTGAAATTGTATGTGTCTTTACTGAAGTATGGTCATTAAACTAACACTTCATTTTTTTAATTTGCTCAGGAAATTGTGACATAAAGTGTGTTTAAAACTGAATAATTTAATTTAACTTTAAAATTCACAAAATTTGGGTATGAAAGGGACTTCTATCATGGAATGCCAGAATAAAAATAGCCTTAAAATGCAAATTTCACAGAAATACTATTCATAATATCTAAGAGGTGGAGGCTGTCCAAGTGCTATTGATGACTTAATGATAAACAGAGCATGGAATATTCATACTATGGAATACTAGTTAGCTTAAAAAGAATGGAAGTTTCTGACATATGCTACAACATGGCAATGGAGGGCATTAAACTATATTAGATAACTCAGTTATAATATTTCAAATACTGTGTAATTGGACTAGAGTGATAGCACATTTAACTTGCATGTGGCTGTCCTGGGTTTGATTCCTCCCTCCCTCTCAGAGAGCCCAGCAAGCTACCGAGAGTATACCACCCGCACGGCAGAGCCTGGCAAGCTACCCATGGCGTATTCAATATGCCAAAAACAGTAACAACAAGTCTCACAATGGAGACGTTACTGGTGCCCGCTCAAGCAAATCAAGGAACAACCAGATGACAGTGCTACAGTGTAATCCACTTGGATGACTTGCATGGCAGTCAAATTCATAGGAAACAGAAAAAAAAATTATGGTAATCAAAAGTTAGAACAGCATCATGGGGAGTGGGATTCAGTTGTGCACATTTATTAAATGTTCTGGAGACTAGAGGCATAATGATGAAAATATATTTAACACAATTTAACTATAAGTTAAAAGTTTAAATTATAAATTAAAAACACCATTAAAATATGTTACAATTTTATATATTTTGTGCTACTTATATTTTTACCACTAATAAATTTAAATGGACATGGGGTTTTTTGTTTATATTTTAATAGGAATGTATATCACTCTTAAGGTAAAAGTCACCTAGGCCATCTCTACAGAGCCTTTTTCCTTCCAACTTTTACTTGTCTTTAGAATGATATTTGAGTCAGCACTTTCAAATGGCTCAACGTTGGGGATGTCTTTTCAACAGAAGGAATGGAGTAAGGGATGAAAATACATCTCCTTCTTAATGGGTGTGATCTAAGTAGTAAATGTCCCTTCTAAGTATATTCTAAAAAGCCATGACTTACTTCCAAGTCACTTGGAAATCTGGGAAATGTAGCTGGAAAAGTATGTGTTCAGTGAAATAAAATCTTGTTAGCATAGAAAAAAGAAGACTTCAAGTCACAAATAGCACTTTTATTGTATGGTTGCTCATATAAATCAGCATTTAAGAATACAAAATCATTCTTACAGAAAGGTATATTCATCTGCACTCACGAGAAGAAATAGGTTTCCAGAGTTAATATAATTTGAAGCAAGAATGTTGTAGAACAGAGTTTGTCAGGAGCATTTCCTTACACCTGGGTCCACTTTCTACTCTTAGATTCCTACTGCAAAATTTAGAGTTTATGTGGAAGACTTAAATTTTAGCCATTTTGATTGATTCTAGTGATCCTGGCTCCTAATATGAGTAGAATCAAGAGAACTTACGGAGTGGCAAAATAATAGAAACATCTCTTCCTTTCCAGAAAAAGTACATGCAGAGATCGACAGAGTGATTGGCCAGACGCAGCAGCCAAGCATGGCCCTTCGAGAGTCCATGCCCTACACCCATGCAGTGGTCCACGAGGTGCAAAGAATGGGAAACATCATCCCATTGAATGTGCCCAGGGCAGTGGTAGCAGACACCACCCTGAATGGGTACCACATTCCCAAGGTAACTAGAGGTTTCCAGTCTCACTTGTCAAGCTCACCTTTCAAAAGCTAAGAATCTGAATGATAGAGTCTTATTCTAAGGTGTTCACTCTTCAAAAAAGATACATATTTTACACAAGATCTGATATCAAAGGGGATTTCTTTTACACATGTGATCTTAGAACATGAATCATCTTCCTGTTAATGACTATTATGAATGGGAAGGAGATTCCTAAGAGAAATTGAAGACTGGCTTTGGCACTTTTTTTGCATGAAACTGATGAGGGTTTGATCCCTGCCAGCACCTTTGATCCCTTCAGTCCCACCATGAGTGCTTCCTCAATGCAGAGTAAGCCCAAAGTAAGCCCAAGAAACTCCTGGATGTGAACCAAAATGAATCCAAAAAACAAAAGGATAATTGAGCCCTTCTCTACCAATTTAATATTAATGTAGAAGTTGTTAGATTAATAGGTAATATTAGTTGAAAGGGCTGGAGAGATAGCACAGCGGATAGGGCATTTGCCTTGCATGTGGACTACTTAGGTTCGATTCCTCCGTCCCTCTCGGAGAGCCTAGCAAGCTACCAAGAGTATCTCACTTGCAGGACAGAGCCTGACAAACTACCTGTGGTGGATTCGATATGCCAAAAACAGTGACAAGAAGGCTCACAATGGAGACGTTAATGGTGCCTGCTCAAGCAAATTGATGAGCAACAGGACGAGAGTGAGAGTGATAGTAGAATTTATTGTCACTGCCATCCCGTTGCTCATCGATTTGCTCGAGCGAGCTCCAGTAATGTCTCCATTATCAGACTTGTTGTTACTGTTTTTGGCATATTGAGTACACCACGGGTAACTTGCCAGGCTCTGCCATGGGGGCAAGATACACTCGGTAGCTTGCTGGGATCCAGTATAATTGATAAGCAAAATATTCCAAAGTATTTTTTCCACCTATTCCAGAGAGTCCATAGGGTGCCTTAAAAGGATTAACCCACAGAGGAATCAGTCCAAGAGTGTGAAATACTAATTATTAGATAGGTAAAGAAAGAAACCAATAGTAACACAGCAATTATTATGCACATTAGAGTATACAAGTTCTTTACAAATGTCTGAATCAGTCCACAGAATAATAATTATTCCAATTTTATAATTGAAAAGTCAAAGCTGAATGATAATAAATTTGTAGGATTCCTTCAGTATACAAGCGAGAAGAGTTCTGACTCTGCTCTGTGCTATATTCTGGCATATAAACATATAAACTCCTCTAAAAACAGGAGTTGCATTTTTTGACTTTAAAGCATCTTCCTGTACTCTATCTCACTTGGCCTGTGTTAACTTCCCGTCCCTCAATAAAGGAAATTCTGCTCCCCCTCCACCTATAATCTGGGCAGATGGCTGTCCTTTGCCCCCTAACCGCCTCTCAGCACACTGCATAATCATAGTATTTCTGTAGTTCCTGTTTATCTGGGTCTGAGTGTCCTTACCTGGGAGTGATCTCTGTCTAGAGATATGGTGAAAACAACCACTGGACAAGCTACCAGTGATCACAACCTTGGATACTGTCTCTACAGTGTCAGGCCAGCTGTTGAAACCATTATTGTATACACTAATAAAAAAAGTTTTAAGATACTTTCGAAAAACAAATTTACATATAAATTGTATATAAATATACAAAATATATATAAATATGAAGGACAAGAGTGGCCGGAGACATTCAGGAAGATGTAATACATATGCACCATCCCATCCTATACAAAGGAGCAAGGTACAGGGGTCAGGGCCATTGAGGGAATGTAGATAGTCCACAGAACATGAGACAGCAAAGACTTAATTAAACACTTGTTTGCTTTTGAATATCAATTAATTCCACTCCAATGATCCAGTCCATCTTAACCAGTTTCCTCTGATAAAAAATCACATTTTAAAGTTTTATTGATGTATGACTGGTTTACAATATTATAAATTTTGAGTCGTATAGTTTCCATCTGAATATTTGGCTAATCCTCACCACATCAGTTCTGCCATTACATATTGGAATTCATTTCCTCTACTGATTCTTTTCACTTTTCCTCCCTTTTAAGTTGCATATCCACTATATAATCCATGTTCTATTTTAGTGTTTTTTGTTAGTTCATTGGCATTGGCTTTTCAATATGCCCGTGAGTAGAACCATCTAGTAATTGCATTTCACTTTCTGGCTTTTCTCATGCAGTGCATCACTTCAAATTCCATGTACTTTGCCCTAAGTGACAGAAGTTCTTCCCTCTTTATCACTAAGATTCCCTGAAGCATATAGGCCACAGTGTCTTTGCACAGTCCTCCTGATGTAGGCCTTTAGGTTATTTTCATGCTCTGCCTGTTGTGGACTGATATGAACATATTGGCTGTTATATCCTGTCCAACGTACCTGACTCTCTGTGCTTTCTCCAGGGGACCTCAGTCTTAACCAATCTGACAGCTCTTCACAGAGACCCTGCAAAGTGGGCCACCCCTGACACATTCAATCCGGAACATTTTCTGGAGAACGGACAGTTTAAGAAGAGGGAAGACTTCCTGCCTTTCTCCATAGGTGAGTTGTAATTCATCATAGAAGGATCATCCAGAGTTCACCTCACAGCCCTTCTCTGTTCTCCCCCTGGGACCCTTTGGTTTAGTCGGAGTGTGTCCAGAGATCTCAGCCCAGCCAGACTCTTCATGGCTTTAGGCTGCCTGACTTCCTAGGCCCTCACTTGCCTCTGATGCAGATTCCAGTCCCACTCAGTTCAGTGCTCCTAAACCCTGGGAATAGAACTTCAGACCTCATCTTTTGCACATGTTGAAAACTGGATACTTGCCATCTTTAGAGCATTTGGAAAATGTCTAATTCACATAGAACCAGATGAAGAGGGATCAAGAACCGGAGTCATTGCTTCTCGTTATGAGCGTTCAGGAATTATATAGGAGTTTTCTCTATATGTCTTCTCCACAAGAATTTATTTCGTCTTTTTGCATTTCATTCCTTTCACAATTCCAGTTAATACATATATATGACTCACAACATAAAATGAACAAAAGACAATTTCTCACTCTTACATGTGACAGCCCACGTGTTTATGGAAGAATGGCTTTACTTACATTAGAAAACAAATAACAGAAATTTGTAGTACATATCAGCCTTTAATTTAGATACTTTGTATAGGTTATTTAAGTATCACCCAGTTCCTTCCCTCTAGATATTTTCTGTCATTTGTTATGCACCAGGCAGTCAGTTCTGAGGATTTTTGAATGAATGATGCAGAAAAGCCAAAAACAGTATTCTTATCAAACATGTCTAATTTTTCACCAGTTTCAAATTCCTATCACTAGAGATAAGAAATTTAAAAGTAATTAAGGATGACATCTAAAGTCATAATATATGTAGCAGAGTTAAAATTAGTATTAACCAGATTTATCAAAATAAGATCACTGATTTTTGCTTGATTAAAAAATTTTCCTTTTAAAAAAAAGAAACAGAGGTTAGAGGGTTTTCTAAGTATAATATCATATCATCAGCGAATAGTGAGAGCTTGATTTCTTCCTTTCCTACCTGAATGCCCCTTAATATCTTTTTCTTGCCTAATAGCTATTGCAAGTACTTCAAGTACTATATTGAACAGAAGTGGAAAGTGGGCATCCTTGTCTCGTCCCTGTTCTCAGAGGGAAGGGTCTTAGTTTTTCTCCATTGAGGATGATGCTTGCAGTAGGCTTGTGGTAGATGACTTTGACTATATTGAGGAAGGTCCCTTCTATACTCATTTTGGCGAGAGTTTTCATCATAAACAGGTGCTGGATCTTGTCAAATGCTTTCTCTGCATCTATTGATATGATTATCTGATTTTTATCTTTTCTTTTGTTGATATGATGGATTATGTTGATTGATTACTGAATGTTAAACCATCCTTGCAAACCCTAAAACCTCTACCAAGAAACTCCTAGAAACAATAGACTCAAATAGTAAAGTTGCAGGCTATAAAATCAATACCCAAAAGTCCATGGCTTTCTTATATGCAAATAATGAGAGAGAAGAAAGCAACATGATAAAAGCAATCCCGTTCACAATTGTGCCTCAAAAAATCAAGTACCTCGGAATCAGCTTAACTAAGGAGGTAAAGGACTTGTATAATGAAAACTACAAAACGCTACTTCAGGAAATAAAAGAAGACATGAGGAAATGGAAAGACATCCCCTGCTCATGGATTGGAAGAATTAATATTGAAAAAATGGCAATTCTCCCCAAAGCACTGTACGAATTCAATGCAATCCCTATAGGGATACCCTTGTCATTCTTCAAAGAAATGAAGCAAGTGCTCCTGAAATTCATATGGAACAATAAGCCCCCACGAATAGCTAAAGCAATTCTTGGGAAAAAGAAAATGGGAGAAATCAACCTCCCCAACTTCCAACTCTACTATAAAGTGGTAGTCATTAAAACAGCTTGGTACTGGAACAAAGGCAGAGCGGCAGACCAATGGAACAGGGTTGAATACTCTGACACACACCCCCCCAAATATATGACAATCTAATCTTTGATAAGGGAGCAAGAAATGTGAAGTAGAGCAAGGAAAGCATGTTTAACAAATTGTGCTGGCAAAATTGGACAGCTACATGCAAAAAAATGGGCTTAGACCTCCACCTATCACCATGTACAAAAGTCAGATCAAAATGGATTAAAAACCTCAACATCAGAACAGAATCCCTAAGGTACATTGAATACAAGGTCGGCAAAACCCTCCACGACACTGAAGACACTGGTATCTTCAAAGCTGACATGCCACTGGCCAAGCAAGTGAAAACAGAGATAAATAAATGGGACTATCTCAAACTAAGAAGCTTCTGCACCTCAAGAGAAACAATGACCAAAGTACAAAGACTATCTACAGAATGGGAAAGGATATTTACGCAGTACCCATCCGATAAAGGGTTGATATCAAGGATATACAATGCACTCATTGAACTCCACAAGAAGAAAACTGCCAACCCGATCAAAAAATGGGGTGATGAAATGAACAGAAACTTTCCCAAAGAAGATATCTGAATGGCTCAGAGGCACATGAGAAAATGTTCAACATCCCTAATCATCAGGGAGATGCAGATCAAAACAACAATGAGACATCATCTCACACCACAGAGACTGGCCCACATCCCAAAAAACAAAAGCAACCGGTGTTGGCGTGGATGTGGGGAGAAAGGGACTCTCCTTCACTGCTGATGGGAATGCCGACTGGTTCACCCCTTTTGGAAAACAATATGGATGATTCTCAAAATATTAGAAATTGACCTTCCATTTGATCCAGTAATACCACTCCTGGGAATATATCGTGGAGAGGCAAAAAGGTATAGTAGAGATGGCATCTGCATTTCTATGTTCATTGCAGCACTGTTTACAATAGCCAGAATCTGGAAAAAAACAGAGTGCCCCAAAACAGATGACTGGTTAAAGAAACTCTCGTACATCTACACAATGGAATACTACGTACCGGTCAGAAAACATGAAGTCATGAAATTTGCATATAAATGAATCAACATGGAAAGTATCATGTTGAATGAAATGATCAGAAAGAAAGAGACAGACATAGAAAGATTGCACTCATATATAGAATATAATATAACTGAGAAGTACAAGTTTGCAGTGATGCAATTTCTGGCATATATTTCTCTGGACTTAGTTACTAAAATACTAAAATACAGAAACCCAAATATGTGAGGCTGCTAGTGCGGTCACACTACGTCATATCTCTTCATTCTCAGCAATAGAAAACAAATTATCAAATGATTCCTTTTCAGTAGGTCAGACTTTAGGAGGGAGAAACTCTAAACAATAATAGTGAGTTTTGTTAAATATTGAATGTAATCAAAGTGAAAGTAAAGTGAAATTTATCAGTTACACAGGCTGGGTGGGTGGCTAGGGGTTTGGGGGGGCTAGGAGTGTGGAGGGCTAGGAGTGTGGAGGGCGGCGTGGAGCTATACTGTGATTCTTGGTGGTGGGATATGTGCAGTGGTGAAGGGATGGTTGTTCGATCATTGTATAACTGAGACTTAAACCTGAAAACTTTGTAACATTCCACATGGTGACTCAATAAAAAAAATAAATACATAAAGCAGTGATTAAGGCAAAAAAGTAAATAAAGAAATTAAAAAAGAAACACCTACAAAGATCTGATATTATACAATACATGCTAGTTTGCCTGTCATTAAATGAACTATGAAAAATTTTCTGTTACAGGAACATGTTTTATATAACAATGCATAACTCAGAGAGGAACTAGAATTTGAATCACAGGTGCCATACTTTCCCATTATGTTATAGGATTCCCATTACACTGGTTATTATTAAAATATCTTTGATTGTATTCATATGGTTCATTGTCACATTGAACAAGTGATTTCTGAATATGATGGTTGATATGAGACCTAGGAATTCCTTTAGTCTCTGAATATAAGAGCTTTAAGGGTTATTTTTTTTTCTTTTTTAATGAATCCCCAGGACATACTGACTTACAAACTTTCGTGCTTATGTTTCAGTTATACAATGACTGAGTACTCATTCCTCCACCAGTGCCCATTCTCCACCACCAATGTTCCCAGTACCCCTCCCAACACCCCACCTCATTGCCCCCCATCTCCACCCTACCTCTGTGGCGGGCACATTCCCTTTTACTCCCTCTCTCCTTTCAGGTGTTATGGTTTGCAATACAAGTACTAAGAGGCCATCCTGTTTGTTCCATAGTCTACTTTCAGCACGCATCTCCCATCCCAAGCAAACCCTCCAAGCATCATTTACTTAGAGGTCCCTTCTCTATCTCAGTTGCCTTTTCTTTCAGCATCTGAGGTCGGCTACCAAGTTGTAGAACAATCCTCCTGGCCTTTATCTCTAGTATCCTTGGGTTTTAGTCTCCCAGTGTGTTACTTTATATTCCACAAATGAGTGCAGTCATTCTGTTACTGTCCCTCTCTCTCTGACTCATTTCATTTAGCATGATACTCCACTGATCTGAAAGTTTTATGACTTCATCTTTTCTAACAGCTGCATAATATTTCATAGTGTAGATATAGCAAAGTTTCTCTCTTTTTTAAATTTTATTGATTCACCGTGAGATAGTTACAAGCTTTCATGTTTGGGTTACAATCTCACAATGATCAAACACCCATCCCGCCACCAGTGCACATTCCCCACCACCAATATCTTGAGTATACCCTTCTATCCCAATCTCCCCTGCCTCCATGGCAGACAATATTCCCCATACTCTCTCTCTACTTTTGGGCATTATGACTTGCTACACAGACACTGAGAGGTCATCATGTTTGGTCCATTATCTACTTTCGGCATGCATTTCCCATCCCAGCTGGTTCTTCCAGCCATCATTTTCTTAGTGATCCCTTCGCTATTTCATCTGCCTTCTCCCCTCCGCTCATGAAGCAGTCTTCCAGCTATGGGGCAATCCCCTTGGCCCTTGTATCTACTGTCCTTGGGTGTCAGCCTCATGTGATATTATTCTATACTCCACAAATGTGTGTGCAGTATACCAAAGTTTCTTTAACCAGTCGTCTGTTCTCAGACACTCGGGTTTTTTTTTTTTTCCAGATTCTGGCTATTGTAAATAGTGCTGCAATAAACATACAAGTGCAGATGTCATTTATACTACGTTATTTAAAGAGCTTTAATTTTTGTGTTGCAGCTCAAAGTTTCAGTTGTATATTTCTACTTCTATTACTGGTGCTTTGCCAATGACAATTATATTGCTCCATTTGAATCACAGACTTCATTTGCAAACATATTACCTCATTACCTAATAGCAACTTGTTATACTTAGACAGAAAATGGGGTAGCATCTCTTCTCTTCATCTAAGAAAACTAAGAATGAGTAAAAGTTATTTTTTATGCAAAATCTTGTGACCAAGGAACTGACAGAATAGGTCATAGGACTCAATTTTCATACTTCCACTCTAGTATTCTTTCTAGCATAACTACAATACATATCACCTTCTCACACAACATTAATATTTAACCTCATTTCTTAAGACCCTCACACTTAATAATCATTTACTTTAAATAATATACATCAATTAACATATTGGTATATAACAAACTATCTATGATGTTCATTATCTTAAAACAAAAAATGCAGAGTCTGGAAGATATTCTATGGATTAAGGTGCCTGCTTAGTATGTCTAGGTAATTGTAAAGATTAGAACGATATTTTGTAATTTGCTTGTCAGCTTTCGAGTTGTTGATGATTGGAATCTTTCAGCTTAAAATCTGAAAAGTCAAAGCTCCTTCTCTGGTCTCACACTTAATCCTTCCCCCTGCCCATAGGCATCAGAGTTGAGACTCTGTACTTCCACCTTCTATCTTTGGTCAACCCAGGTGGTTGTGGGAGTAGACGAGACCCTGACACAAAGCCTAGAGCAGGTCCTTCCTCTGGCAGGACTCACAGGAAGTGGTGGGAGACCTGACTGAACCTCACCTGCCTTTTGCTTTTGTCTTGCAGGAAAGCGGGCATGCCCTGGAGAACAGTTGGCTAGGACTGAGTTGTTTGTTTTCTTCACTTCGCTCATGCAGAAGTTTACCTTCAGGGCCCCAGAAAATGAGCAGCTGAGCCAGAAGTTCAGGATGGGCCTCACCCTTGCCCCTGTCAAATACCGAATCTGTGCTCTCCCCAGGGTCTAGAGGCCCTGGGAAGGGGTGACCGCTGAAAGCCCATATCTGCTCAAAAGCTAGAGCCACAATGAATGTGGTCCCTGAAGGAAGATGGGGAAAGTGGACTCAGAGAAACCCCACACCTCCAATCCCAGGTCTTCTAGAACCCTGATTAGGGCAGCCATGAATGATTTATCTTTTTTCACAGGAGATGAAAGAAGACATGGTTCTCTAATGAAGAATTAAAGAAGGGCCGGCTTGGGGTGGGGATGAGGCTGAAAGTAGACTATGGACTGAACATGATGGCCACTTAATACCTCTGTTTCAAACCACCACACCCAAAATGAGAGAGAGAGCAAAAGGGAATGCCCTGCCACAGAGGTGGGTTGGGATGTAGAGGACAGGGTGGGGGTGGTGGGAGGGATGCTGGGATCATTGGTGGTGGAAAATGGGCACTGATGGAGGGATGAGTACTCGATTATTGTATGACTGAAATGCAAGCACCAAAGTTTATAAGTCTGTAACTGTACCTCACAGTGATTCACTAATAAAACTTTTTTTAAAAAAAGAATGTTAAAATGTTGTATATGCTATAGTAAACAATTTTCTGATATAACTATGCTGCTGCTCTTGTTTGATAGACCTAAGATCTATTTCATCCAGTTGAATTAGTCACCTCTGCATAGAAAATTTTCCTGATGTGTAGTGGGCCACATACAGTGATGCTAATGGGCTATTCCATGTATAGTGCTGTGTAGCACTCCTAGTGGTGACAGGGGAATCATGTGACTCTTGGAATTCACCTTCAACAATACATTTACTCTAGCTATTTGAACTATAGAACTGGTTATGTATATATATTTATATTTTATATACACAAAAATAAAAATGCTATGATACAAATAGGAAATGAAGGAAAATGACTTCATGTTTTTGCTATCAGAGTAACTCTTCATTTTCAGATTTAAGGGAACCTAGAACTTAGTATTTTAATATGCTATTACTATATATTTTCTATTTGGGGTTAACTAGGAAAAGCTTAAAAGTGATAAAAAACAAAACAAAACCTTCATTTCACTACAATTATGTTGAAGAGTTAGAATATATTACAGACTTCTTAAATTGCATTCAGGTATCAGAAACTCTATTTCTCATTAGATTGTGGGCTACTATAAAGCATATTATTTCTGGTAAGGAAGTAGATAAGGAAATTCAAATATATATTTCTGATAAAAAAGAATGTTTTAAAAATTGCTTATTTTCCCTCCTACAATCCATGTGGAGGGAATCAGGGGACATTGGTGGTGGGCAATGTTCACTGGTGAAGGAAACTTGTATGACTGAAACCAACAAAGAACAACTTTGTGTATCTCACTGTGATTCAATTAAATCATTTTTCAAAATTGAAAAAACAAGAATTGATGTAAAGATCAGAGCATGTCATAGATCCTATTGAGTTTGAGAAACCATAAAGCAATCTAAAAACTTACAATTGGAACCTATGGCTTCCTTCCTTGCACACATTTTCACTGTGGTCTCAGGAGATGACTCAGGTTTCTCAGGGAATAGAGGGTTGAGAGGAGTTGGGAGTCAGATCCTGCCAAGGATGTCCCAGTCAATATTGACCTTGAAGGTCCTCACACTGTAGCCCTGGGTGCTACCTTTCTTGTTCCTGCCTCAACAAGGCCTTCAACAAAGTCAGCAGTTTTATTTACTACTTAGAGTCCAGTTTCCATGAAGAAGTCAGTTCTGTTTCACTAAGGGGACACAATGAGGACCACGTAGTTGGTGACCATAATTAATCCAACATGGGAAGCTAGTGGAACTCTTTTGTCTTTAAGAATAATCCATTCCCTTAAATATTCTGTTAACTCTATAAAGCTATTTCATAGTGATCTGACCATGTAATGGATATGATATTTTTTTACAAATTAAATTTAAGGTTTCAAAATTGAAATATCAGCACTGTAAATTCAGCTGGACCTAGTATAATAGTTCTATAGCAGAAAAATCAGAAACGTCAGAATCCTGATAAGTTTTTCTCTGTAATCAATAGTGCAACAAAAATAGAAGAGCTTCTAGTTCTGAGAATGTATAGCTGTTTCGAGGCAGACTCCAATACAAATTTGCATGCACTCACATGCACACATGCATACACACACACACATGCACACACACACACACACACACACACACACACACACACACTCCTGACAAAGGAAACAAGCCATAGATATATTTTCACCTAAAGTTATCTTACCTAAGTAATTTAAATAACCATGGGAAAAACTGGGTCCTCCAGGTGTTTTCCTAGAAGTGGTATTGCTTGTTCATATGAAAGCTCAATTTCTAGTATTTTGAGAAATGTCCATATTGTTTTTCTAAGATTCTGGACCAGTTGGCATTCCCACCCAAGTGTAACCATAGTAACAAGTTATAAAAGCATCAAAAAGCTAACAGGGAAATGTAGGGGGAAGCAGGATGCTACCAAAACTCCTTCCCGTATTCCCAAAATTCACTGGGTTATATCATAAGAAATTATAGGTGTATGTGTGTGTTTATATATTTTTCAGTCTTCACAAAGAAAAGTAAACCACTTTATGTATTTTACTAATTGTCAAATTACAGGTTTTATTTTAAAAATAACTTTCCATGCAAACAAATTTTCATGTGTGCCTAATTTTTAAATTGTATTTTAGGTAATGAGTACAGTAATGATACGTTTATGGTGTTTATACAAGTGTACAACTTCACTACCAACAAATGCCCAAAATCTTTCACCATTGTCTTTTTGTAATATATGGTCCTTCTATTTTAATTTAAATCTTAGTGAGGAAAGGATATCTTTTTTGTGTGGGATATTTTTTTACAATTTCATTAGTCATCTGATTGTAACAAGCAATTCAAAATAAATTATTTGGAGCCGCTGAGGGGGTAGTTTGGGGGGTGGTTGGAAAAATGGGGACAATGGTGACGGGAAGGTCACACTGGTGTTTAGATTGGTGGCACAATATTGAGTACTTGTAACAAATGTATTATGAACAACTTTGTGAACCACAGACTTTAAATAAAGTTAAAATGTATGTAAAAAATCAATTTAATTTCAAAAATGTAGAAATGTGAGTTTTTCAATAAGGAATTTTATGGACTGAGGCTTTAAGTAGATTAAGAGAAAGTGTCAAAAGATAAAACAAAATTAAAGAAAATTAGTACATTGAAAAGGTTTGTGAGGAGGTTAATGAAGAGAGGAAGTTTTTACTTTTATTTTATTTTATTTTGCTTTTGGGGTCACACCCAGCAATGCACAGGAGTTACTCCTGACTCTGCACTGAGGAATTACTCCTGGCGGTGCTAGGGGGACCATACAGGATGCTGGGTTTTGAACCCAGTTCAGCAATGAGCAATAACAATGCCCTACCCGGTGTGCTATTGCTCCAGTACCCAGAGAAAGGAATTTTTTAAAAGAAACTATATACGGAAAGTTAAATCAGATCAAATGAATAATTATTAAAAAATTCTTTGAGGTTTAATTTTAAATCATTGATGTGTTAAGCCAACTTTGATTTCTCTAATTTCCTAAGTGGAGAGTTATGATCAGTGTATGATATGACCTAAAATTCCCAGTGGTGTCAATTACCGCTTGTCCTTCCACTGACCCAGATACCCTCCTTCCTTCTACCATGGAGATTTACCTGGCTTCAAGCAACCAATGAGATTAGAATATGTCAGTCAAGCTGACTTCTGGCACCAGGCGCTACAATATCTTAAAAGAAACATTGCTTTATGATAGAAGATCCTCTATTGAACTGGGGATTTTAAAAATCTGGGTACATATTGGTGTTATTAATGACAGAAATAGAAGCCTAGTCATTGACCTTGGGAAAATCAGCCCAGTTGGCAACATTGTTAGCTTTAACCCAAGTCCAAAAATGGGTAAAATAAGATCCATCTACACATTTTCCAAATATGTGTTGATGGTATAGTGTGGGAAAATTTAGGAGTTTTACCTGAATCTCTCCATGTTATATAAAAAGCAAATATCTAAACTGCTTGTATCACTTGTATCACTTGTCATCCCATTGATCTTTGATATACTCTAGCGGGTGCCAGTAACGTCTCCATTTGTCCCTGTCATGTGCTGGTGTAGCCCAATGGTATCTGCTCTCTCCAGGAACATGAAGAGCCTCAAATTGTTCGTTCAGATTTTGATGAAGAAGTCTGATCATCTTGTAGGCGGGCAGCCATGCAGTCTTTTGACATCCCGTGGAATCCAGATTTATTGAGCCAATTTTATTCACCATGAGTTTTATCATAATTCACTACAAGGTGCATCGGATTTTCAGACCAGATGGCATAAGGAGATGATTTGAAAGATCACATGACTGAGACAAATGTCTCCACTATAGCAGTCTGTTCTGAAATGGCCCTTGTTCTCTCAGTCACCCCCATTAAGGTCTTGTCCTGTTATACACGCACACACACACACACACACACACACACACACATAGCACAGCAGGTAGGGCATTTGCCTTGCATGTGGCTGATCCAGGTTCAATTCCTCTGCCGCTCTCAGAGATCCTGGCCAACTACGGTGAGTATCCTACCCACACAGCAGAGCCTGGCAAGCTACCCGTGGCATATTCCATATGCCCAAAACAGTAACAAGTCTTACAATGGAGATGTTACTGGTGCCCGCTGGAGCCAATTGATGAGCAATGGGAAGACAGTGACAGTGACATGATTTCCGCCACTTTGGGAGAAATAAACTCTAAAAGGTGCTTGATATTGATCTGAAGAAAACAGTCTTAGAAAGAGTAACTAGAGCTTGTGAGATCTGGGCCCAGAACAATGTACCAGGTTCCTAATATCCCACCATCCCTGAGACCCCACATAGATATAGCCTGTGTCTAAGGTAATATGGGTAATATTATTAATTGTACTCAATTTTTACTCTTGCAAAATTTTAATATACTTTTAATGAGTCACCTGTGTCCCCTAAACACCTTAGTAAATTGGTTCCTTAAACACCAGGTAGTGGTCAAAATGCAGTCACAAATAGAAATTCCTTCTATTGTCTACAGAGGATGCCTGGATAGACCCCTGTAGAGGCGACTTGACCTGCCACATGGCATCTTCCAGGAAGTAGTGCACAGGAAGTAGCCAGAAGAATCACCATGCTTTTTCCCAACAGGTGCTGGAACATTCACTGACGGGGAAAATAAGAAAGAGGGTGTGCTTATGCACCAATTTAGAGATACAGAGTGGCAAAATGAATTCAGAAACTAAACCCAACATTCTGCTGCCTACAAGAGACATATCTGAATAGTCAGAGCAAACACATACTCAAATTGTTTTCCAAGGATGGAAAACAATCTTACAAGCAAACAATTCCCTCAAAAAAGCCGAGATGGCCATACTAGTATCCGACAACAAAGATTTTAGGGTGAAAAAGATTTGAAGGGACAGGAAAGGCCATTTTTACTAATAAAAAGATATGTACATCAGGAAGAAATCACACACCTAAACATATATGCACCTAATGAGGGACCAGCTAAATACTTAAAACAACTGCTAACAGATTTTAAGAAGGACATTGCTAGCAACACAATAGTAGTTGGAAACTTCAACAATGCCCTATCATCTCTAGATAGATCAACAAGATTTAAACTCAGCAAGGAAACACTGGCCTTGAAGGAAGAAATAGAAGAGAGAGGGCTAATAGATCTATACAGGGCTTTGCATCCCAAAAAGAAAGAATTCACATTTTTCTCCAGTGTACACAAAACATTTTCCAAAATAGACCACATGCTGGGTCACAAAACATACCTCAATAGAGTCAGCAAGATAGAAATTGTGTCAACTATCTTTTCATAACACAAAGAACTGAAGATAGCAGGTAATCACACACAGACATGGAGAACCAAATCAAACACCTGGAAATTAAACAACTCAATGTTGAACAACGAGTGGGTCAGGAAGGAAATCAAGGAAGAAATCAAAAAATACCTGGAAACAAATGAGAATGAAGACACGAGTTACCAGAACCTATGGGATGCAGCTAAAGCCGTGTTAAGGGAAAACTTATAGCTCTGCAAGCATTCCTCAGGAAGGAAGGAATAAAGGGCCTACATAGATAACTTGACTTCAAGCTCAAGATCTTAGAAAAGGATCAACAAAAGGATCCAAAACTAGGCAGTAGGAAAGAAATAACAAAACTTAGATTGATAGACCACTAGCAAGGCACACAAAGAAAGAGAGACAGAACCCTAATAAACCGAATAAGAAATGAAAAGGGGGCATCTCAGAAGCTTCTCAGTTTAAGGCAGTCCCATTTGTTTATCTTTGTTTCCACTTGCTTGGCCAATGGTGTCTCACCTTTAAAGATATCTTTAGCTTCAATGTAGTGGAGGGTTTTGCCGACCTTGTCTTCAATGTACCTGATGAATTCTGGTCTGATGTTGAAGTCTTTAATCCATTTTGATATGACTTTTGTGCATGGTGTTTGGTGGAGGTCTGAGCCCATTTTTTGCACATAGCTGTCCAGGTGTGCCAGCACCATTTGTTAAAGAGGTTTTCTTTGCTCCATTTCACATTTCTTGCTCCCTTATCAAAGATTAGATGGCCATATGTTTGAGGGTGTATATCGGGATATTCAACCCTGTTCCATTGGTCTGTGGCTCTTTTATTCCAGTACCATGCTGTTTTAACCATTATCACTTTTTAGTACAGTTTGAGGTTGGGGTAGGTGATGCCTCCCTTCTTATTTTTCACAAGAAATTATTTGGGCTATTCGTGGGTGCTTATTGTTCCATATGAATTTCTGGAGTGTTTGCTCCATTTCACTGTTTACAATAGCCGAATTCTGGAAAAAATTGGGGTGACCAAAAACAGATCACTGGTTAAAGAAACTTTGGTACATCTACACAATGGAATACTACGCAGCTGGTAGAAAAAGATGAAGTCATGAAATTTGCATATAAATGGATCAACATTGAAAGTATGTTAAGTGAAATGAGTCAGAAAGAGAGAGATACGCATAGAAAGATTGCACTCATCTGTGGAATATAAAGTAACAGAATGGGAGACTAACACCCAAAAGTAGTAAAAATAAGGACCAGGAGGTTTGCCCCACATGTTTGGAACTGGCCTCACCTGCAGGGGGAAAAGGCAGCTGAGATAGAGAAGGGAACACCAAGTAGAGCATGTTGGGAGGACCAATTCTTGTTGAAAGATGCGTGCTGAAAGTAGACTAGACACTGAACATGATGGCCACTCGATACCTCTGTTGCAAACTACAACACCCAAAAGAAGAGAGGACAAAAGGGGAATGCCCTGCCATAGAGGTAGGGTGGGGTGGTGGGGGATCAGGTAGGGGTGGTGGGAGGGATACTGGGAACATTGGTGGAGGAGAATGGGCACTCGTGGATGGATGGGTAAACGATCATTGTGTGACTGAAATGCTAACACGAAAGTTAATAAGTTTGTAACTGTATCTCATGGTGATTCACTAATAAAACATTTTTAAAAATTTTAATAAATGATTTAAAATTTTAAAAATTATAAAAAGAGGGTAGGGCTAGATGGAGAAAGGGGCCTAGAGAATGAAATGTTACAATATCAGGCCCCAAAGCTGAGACATACAACACAGTTGTCCAGGAGAGAGCGATGTTGACATCCTCCCTTCATCAAGATCAAAGTGATTAGCTCTGCCTAGTAATCAGAATCATCCTAAAAACTAGCTGTACCTACACTTACTAAACAGAACAGAGTCATTGTAAAATACAAACTAATATTTTTTCTTGACTTTTGGAGTTCATTCCAGCTACCATCTAACTTAGGTAAAAATTGTTTGCTGGGGCTGGAGCAATTGCACAGTGGGTAGGGCGTTTGTCTTGCACGAGGCAGACCCGGGTTCGATTCCTAACATCCCCATATGGTCCCCCGAGCACCGCCAGGAGTAATTCCTGAGTGCAGAGCAAGGAGTAATCTGTGCATCGCCGGGTGTGACCCAAAAGTAAAAAAAATAATAATGCTTGCTAACCACCATAGTCAGAAACAGAAAAGACAGAGACAAATTACTCTCTGGCAGCATCCTGCTCAGAATAACTCTTCCTTGAAAGCTTTCTTGATTGCTTTAATTTTAAGTAAATGCTTTAAGTCACTGTTCCATCTCCTGCCTTCATTCTACAGGGGCTGGTGATAAGAGCTTGTCCACAGTGAAATATCCATGATTTATGTTTGTAGTTCCATATCTATAAGGCAAAAATTATTTCAGCAGAGAAAACTAACCTAGGCAAAGACTAGTCACTGCAAAAGTAATCGTTCCCCGTTTACTTGCATGGGGATAAACTACACCCTGTCCTTTACCACCGTGATAAACTTTGAATATATGAGTCTTAAGTTAATTGGGTTCACAAATTAGAGTGTGGTATTTATTCTAAAAGCCTGCATAAAGGCAGTGTTAGTGAAATAAAGATAGTGCGTTCTTAGAGATCAAGGGAGAAGAATCTTGTTGCAAGATTTGCCTTGGGACTGGTGAAACTGGCAGAAATGAAAGCACTGTGGGAAGAAATAGAAGAGTATCAGTAAGGGACACATACAGTCAGGTGAACCAGGTGGAGGAGGTAGGCAAGATGAGGATCCGTTGCTTCCATAATTTGCAGCTTTGTAATTTAGAGTCCCATTATTTTGATCCAAGCCATCTTACTTGAATTCTGATTCTTTAATAGTGCTGTCTTTAGTTAGTTCCCAGTGGATGTCGCGCCTAAATTTCCCTTAATGTTAATTGATCCCCTATAGTAGTCTTCCTGTTTTCCTTATAGTAAATTACCACCAGCTTTAGATATGCACAGGACTATTAGCAAAATGCTTCATTGACTACCTACCATCTATCATAAATTAGTTGTGGTCATATAGAAGTTTTGAAAAATAGCTACTTACCTTTAACTCCCATTCGAGAACTTCCTTTGTATGTAAATTGACATATTTTTAAAAATAATTTTAAAGCTTATTATATTACAATCCAAGTCTATAACGTGGCTATGGGTCTGTTCAATCAGACAACTTTAGGAACAGTTGCTACGCTATAGGGACTGGTGAGACAAGAAGACATGGGAAACTGGAAATCTCCACTGCTACAGTCATGAGTTAAAAGAGAGAGACCTCTCGATTCTAGTCTAGCCGCATATCTCTGGAATGTTCTGTGAGACAAAGGAAAGTTCAGTTCATCTGCCCATTGGTATGGTCCTGACAGTCTGGTACTTAGTCACGGTCTCCAAGGTGCTCAAGGGGCCTGGTAGAGTACTGCTGATGCTCAGATTGGGGCTATGGAATGCTGTGGACCAAAACTCAGCATCTCACACATGTCAACCCTAAGCTTTGCCCTGTGGGTCAGCTCTGGCACTTAGGGTTATTGCTTTTTTGCTTTTGATGTATAGTAACAAACAAATTAATAGTAATAATAATAATAATAATAATATAGGATGGAGCAATAGCACAGCAGTTGGGCATTTGCCTTGCATGCGGTCAACCCAGGTTCAATTCTTCCGCCCCTCTAGGAGAGCCCAGCAAGCTACCAAGAGTCTCTCACCCATATGGCAGAGCCTAGCAAGCTACCCATGGTGTATTTGATATGCCAAAAACAGTAACAACAAGTCTCACAGTGGAGACATTACTGGTGCCCACTCGAGCAAATCAATGAGCAACAGGATGACAGTGACAGTGAGTAATAATATAGAATCTACCCACTTTATAAAAATGCAAGTGTACAGTATTGTTGAATGTGGATGACTCCAGATTAGAGTGACTATCCAAGTGCTCACCACTCTTCAATCAAGATTTTTTTGGTATGGGGTAGGTGTCATACCTGCCAGTGCTCAAGGGCTAATCCTGTGCTTCAGGACCAATCCATGCTCTCACCAACAAACCAGGAAATGCTGTAAAGGATTTTGTTCTTTTTTTTTCTCAATATGTAGGAGTTAGTTTCAAATGTTACATAATAATCATTTATCCTATGTTTGGATTTTTTTTTGCTTTATGGATCACACCCTGCAATGCACAGAGGATACTCCCGACTCTACACTCAGGAATTACTCCTGGCAGTGCTCAGGGACCATATGGGATGCTGGGAATCAACCCTGGTCGGCCTCTTGCAAGGAAAACACCCTACCTGCTGTGCTATCGCTCCAACTCTTGTTTGGATTTTTTGCACCTCTTCGTCTTTCATTGATGAGCAGAGATTCTTTAATAAGATATTTCTCATTAAATTTCTTGAATATTTGATAAATTAATCATTTCTCTGTGAGCAGAAACTTTCAATGAGATATCTCTACTACTTAGTCTGTTTCTGTTTTCTGTGCTTCATTTTTGTTTTCTCTACTTTGGTAATCTATTGATAATATATTGGCAAGAGCAATTATATTGACCAAGCAAGGCAAATCTAAACAAAACTTTGGCAGCTGACCGTTGATTCCAACTGTGGTTGCCAGAAATAGGTGATCAAAATGCAGAGGAAGTTCTGTGCATGGTAGATGTGAGATATTTGTATTTTGGTGTGTATGTATGATGTAGTAAAACACAAATAGAGTATGACATTTTCCTAAGTATATATATATATGTATACATATATACAGTCTTGTAAATGAACATTACCTTAATTTAAGTAATAAGATTTTGTAAGCTTATAAAATAATGTTATCATTTTTTTTTTTTGCTTTTTGGGTCACACCTGGCGATGCACAGGGGTTACTCCTGGTTCTGCACTCAGGAGTTACTCCTGGCGGTGCTCAGGGGACCATATGGGATGCTGGAAATCGAACCCGGGTCGGCCGTGTGCAAGGCAAACGCCCTATCTGCTGTGCCATCGCTCTAGCCCCCTGTTATGAAATTTTTCATTTATGATTTCTTCTAGGAATATTATAGGTTCAATAATCAATTTTATATGTCATAATAATTTTGATTACATAATCATATTATTGTGTAAGAAAAGGTCTAGTTTAACACAGTCACCTGTGGATATTCAGTTTTCCTTGCAAATTTGTTGAAGAGACTCACCTTTCTTATTATTTAATTCCGGTACCTTTGCTGATATCATTTGCCATAATTAGTCGACTATTTCTGGGACCTCTTTTGTTCTCACAGTCTGTATACCTATGTTTATGCCAGTGCCACATTCTTTTGATTTCTGTAGCTTTTAAATGTATTTTATAATCAGGAATCACTGGGAACATTGGTGGAGAATGGGCACTGGTGAAGGGATGTAAACAAAATGCAAACATGAAAGTTCATAAGTTTGTAACTGTACCTCACAGTAATTCACTAGTAAAATTTTTTTTAAAAAGCAAATTATAGGCTCAGACTTTGGCCGAGTTTCGACCCGGGTGGCCATGCCTTTGCACAGCAGGTGGATGTAGAACGAGCAGGAACCAGAGACAGCTTTAGGATTTGGGGTTCCAGCAAGTGCTTGCAACCATGTATGGAGACTGTGAACTAAGCTTTTGCCCCACACCGGCTAAAGGAGGAAATATCCTTCCTCTTGGTTTCTCTCCCCTCCGGGAGAAGGCGTGGTGTCTGACATTTTATGGGTCCTTTGAGCAGGTATCAACTTTATGGTGCGGGGGGAAAAAAAAAAATGTGCTTTGAACTTGAAACAGCCGCGGGATACCGGGGCAGTCTCAACCCAGGCCGGAGCTCGGGCTCCGGCCGAGTTTTGACCTGGGTGGCCATGCCTTTGCACAACCGGTGGATGTGGAATGAGCAGGAACCAGAGACAGCTTTAGGATTTGGGGTTCCAGCAAGTGCTTGCAACCATGTATGGAGACTGTGAACTAAGATTTTGCTACATGCTGTTCCAGGAAGGGAAATGATTCATTTTCCAACTTAAATCTCCGTGGACTTAATTACTGTAATACAGAAATTGTAAGCGGCCGCGTGACTTTTTATCTCTTCATTCTCATTAGTGGAAAACTTATTATCAAATATTTCATTGTCAATAGAGCTGTATTCTTGGGGGATAAATTCCAACAAAAACAGTGAGTTGTTTTGAAACTTCAACAACAATAGTGAATTGTAAAAAACTAAGGCTCGCCAAGGGGCGAGTGCACTTGCGGGCTCTCCGGGCAGCTCTGTCTCACCGACCACGTTCGGTGCCCTGGAACCGCAGTGTGTGGACTGGATCGGGATGACCAGTGGTCAAGGACAGGCGAAGGAAGAACGAGGACCAAGCTGGTTGCTGATTAGTTACCGTTTATTCAATCTTCCATCTTTCTCCTCTCCCCCACTCCCAGCTCTGGCCTCTCTCTGGATCCACTGCTGCCTCTCTCTGGCTTCTCTGTCTCCTCCCCTTCTCTCTCCCACCTTGCCTTCTAGGCTACACACAGCCAGGTAGCAAAATCAACATAAGAAAGCCCTTCCTGAGGGCAGGGCATTCCAAAGCCCTTCCTGACTGCCAGTAGGCAAAATATCTCTTAAGGGTTTTTTTTCTCCTCTCCCCATTCCAAACACTCATTAACATCTTAATACTAGTTATTTTTGCATGGACATAGCAAGAGATACATTGAGGTTTGCAAGGCAACATCTTGCCACAGGCTCAGACCACAGCACTCAGGCCAGATTAATCATTCCTCACCCTAGCAGGGTCCAAATCTAGTTATCACTGTTTGGATCATGACAACATTTGTCCATGATCAAGCCTTAACTTATAGTTAAGCATTAGGCACTTTGGCCAGGCCCATCTCGATGCCAGGGTAGCACACAACTCACCACTTGCCCTGGGTCCTTCTGGTCCCACGTCGTCTGGACCCTGCTTTGGGGATGCTAGGAAGTAAGAACAGCTGAGGCTTAGGTCAAGAGAACAGATGCCCTGGAGGAAGATATCATGTAGAGTCAAATGATTCCCAGGTTACAAAAGCATAACATTTGTTAAGTCTTCCTGTGTCCATACAAAAAGGACTTGCTCTGAATAAACTATGCAAAGGACATAAGGAGAAGAGAAAAACATTATTTACAAGTCAACAGAACACTAAGATAGAAGCTACAAATAAACAAAGAGGAATAGGAGCACTGTAACGGGAGTAACCCAATAAACCTAAACTACCTGAGGCTATGTTATCCTACAAATTGTGTGTTGAAATCTGGAATGTAATCAAGGTAAAGAGAAAAGGAAGTGAAATTATTAGTCATGGGGGGGGTGAGGGGGGGATGTATACTGTTTTTTGTTTTTGTTTTTGTTTTGTTTTTGTTTTTATTGGTGGTGGAATATGGGCACTGGTGAAGGGATGGGTGTTTGAGCATTGTATAACTAAGATATAAGCCTGAGAACTTTGTAACTTTCCACTTGGTGATTCAATAAAATTAATTTAAAAAAACAAACAAATTATAGACACTTTGTTAACAGAAAAAAATCAGGAATCAGCTTTATTCTTCTTTCTCATGATTTCTATGTCTATTTGGAATACTTTGTGGATCAGCATAAATTTTAATAAATTTTTATTTGTTAAAATCAATGCATTGACATTTTCCTTACTTTGAGTAGAATGGGCATAGTAATAGTAGTTATTTATGTGTTTACTAAAAATAAATTATGAAAGGGGCCTCGTGCCTCAGCGCTTTCTCTCTCCCACCACTTTAGGTAGTCTCCGCCGCTTCCCCCACCCTGGGGAGGTCGATGGCTATGAGCAGGCAAAGGAAGGAATGAGGGCCAGGCTGATTGGTCTCAGTTGCAGTTTTTTCCATTCCCATATCCATTCTCCTCCTGCTTCTTCCTACCCATGCTACTTCGTTCTCCTTCTGCCTCTGTTATTCTTCTCCTCCTGGCTCTGAATACCCCAGCCCCTTCTTACAGTCTAATTAAATACCAAAGCATGAGGGGTTGGGGCTTACACATTAATGTGGTCACAATCAATAGGGGTAAAGTTCTTTCTCTCAGGGGATGCTTCTTCTAGGACAGATTCTCTTTCAGCAGGACGACCCACCCAAGAGCGGAATCCCATGGGTGTGTTTCTCCTCTCCTCGTCCAACTAACATAAAAGCATTCATAATATTAATTATTTTGTATGGACCCAATAAGAGATACATTAAGCTTATAGAATTGCTCTCCTGGGGTCATCTCTATCTCAGACTACAGTGCTCAGGCAAAATTAGACTTTCCTATCCCTAGGAGGGTCCTAATCTCGTCCTTACTTTTGGATCACGACAGCATTTGTCCATGACCATGATCTCAGCATATAGTTGAGTATCGTGGCATTTTGGCCTGGCTCATTTCAATGCCAGGGTAGCTCACAGCTTGCCTTGGGTCTATTCAGTCCCTCGTCGGGACCCTGCTTTGGAGTGCTAAAGGCAACTGAGGCTTAAGTCAAGGAAGCAGATGCCCCAGAGTGCAGTGCTTGGAGATAAATTACTCCCAAGTTTCAAAAGCAAAATATTAACTGTTTTCCTGTGTCTATACAAAAAGGACATTGCTTTAAAGTAAATTATTCAAAAGACATAAGGAGGGGAGAAAGGCAATATTTCACTCATACATATAAATTCATAGACTTCTGAGGAATCTGACCTTATAAGTTAACAGAGTTTTATTAGGGGAAAAAAGCTGATCAACTGGTTGGTGAAGAGAGGACAGAGAAGCGGTTACAGATAAAAAAAAGGAATGGGAGTGACTCAGGAGCACTGTGATGGATGCAACCCAAAAAACCTAAGCTCTCTGTAGCAAGGGAGAAAGGACAAACCAATGTTATCCTACAGTTATTGTCTAATAATTAATGTCATATGTTTTTCTATTTATTTGTTTCTAATTTCATTTCTTTCAAACATAAATAGTTATTTGTAATAAGGTCTTTTGTGTTTTTCAGTTTTTGTTCCTATATATTTTGTCTTTCTATTGTGAAACTAGTTTTATTTTATTTTTTAAAAACAAAAGACTGGGGCTGGAGCGATAGCACAGCGGGTAGGGCGTTTGCCTTGCAAGCAGCAGACCCAGGTTCGAATATCAGTATCCTATGTGGTCCGCTGAGCACCACCAGGAGTAATTCCTGAGTGCATGAGCCAGGAGTAACCCCTGTGCTTCACTGGGTGTGAACCAAACCCCCCCCCAAAAAAATAACAAAATAAAAACAAAAGACTATAAAACAAATAAGATAAACAAAAAAATAAGAGAGTATAAAACAAAGCTCCTTGAAGCCCGTGGCTGCATTTGTGACCATGCAAACTCTTATAGTCTAGCCCACTGATGCACTCAGAGAGAAAGAAATTACAGGAAATTGGAGGGGCCTATATCAGGGACTAGAGGGACCAGTGTTTCAGATGACCAGACTTCCCAGAAGTACTGCAGTGCCCATGCTTTATACATGATTGAGAGAAACAGTTCTGGACCTCAGATTGAGCTTAGAATTCAAATATTGAATCCACTCCTGGTTCAACCTTTTTCACTTGTATGATAGCACAGCAGGTAACCTACCTGGGTTCAATTCCTCCGTCCCTCTTGGAAAGTCCGGCAAGCTACCAAGAGTGCCCCTCCTGCACAGCAGAGCCTGGCAAGCTACCCGTGGCATATTTGACATGCCCAAAAACAGTAACAACAAGTCTCACAATGGAGACATTACTGGTGCCCACTCGAGCAAATCTATGAGCAATGGGAAGACAGTGAGTGATACAGTGATTTCGTAAACTGTGGGCATGGCATTCACTTGGGATTGATGACACAAACAAAAATACGTTGGGGTTGATTTCAGGTATAGGAATGCCCAAACACTGATTGTTTTTTCATCTTTTGTCTTTGTTAAGACTCACTATCACTGAGGTAAAATGATTTATCATGCTGTTATGATTTATGCCTTAGGTATGCAACATTATTCTACTACACCTACTACTAAGTTGCTAATATCCCTTTACTACAGTTCATATGTCTGTTATTCCATTTCCACCCAACAACTCCTCCCCTCAGTGGGTAACTTTAATTCTGTTAGAGCACTAAGGATTTGTTTTCACTACCCATGTTATCTCCTTGCTTTTTTTCTTTATATACTATATATGTCTGACATAATCAGGTGTTGGTCTTTCCCAATCTGTCTTAAGATACATAATATGACACTATCTAGTTCTATCCATCTTTCTTATGGCTAACTTGTATTTCATTGTACACACACACAATAATTTCCTTACCTACTCATCCGGTGTTGGGCCGGCATGTTGTTTGTATCATGGCTACTATAAACAGTACTGTAAGGAACTTCAATGAACTTCAATGCGCATATAGCTTTTGAATTATTCTTCTATGCTTTGGCGCTAGATTCCAAGGTTTGAAATCACTGGATCATATAATTTTATTTTCAATTTTTAGGAGAGACGACACCCCGCAGATTCAGGGCTTTATGCTGAAGGAACACTCGTGGTGGTGCTTAGAGGACCTTAGTGCCTATGAATTCTCTCCAGGTTCCATTTTCAATTTTGTAAAGGTCCTTTTACTGTTCTCCACAGAGAATGACCAGTTGATACTCTTACAAAGAATAAATAAGTGTAACATTTCCATCACCCCCACCAGTACTAATTGTTTTCAGATTTCTGAATATGGCCTCATCTCACTGGTGTGAGATGATATCCCACTGAATATTGATTTACATTAACTGATAATCAATGATGATGGGCATTTTTTGTTTATTCCCATTTAAAATGTTGTTTCTATTTAATGTTTCCATATACATGCATGCATATTTATATATATATACAGATATATATGTACTTTAACGCGGCCAACCTGGGTTCAATTCCTCAGTCCCTCTCAGGGCTGCAAATGTGACCGCACAATCCGGGAAATTCAGTTTTAACTGTTCAATTCAGCTGGAATTAAATTTCCTACTGCTGAGTTTCCCTCTTGGAGAGCCCAGCAAGCTACCGAGGGTATCTCGCCTAAAGGCAGAGCCTAGGAAGCTCCCCGTGGCTAATTTATATGCCAAAAACAGTAATAACAAGGCTCATAATGGAGATGTTACTGATGCCCACGAAAGCAAATTGGTGAACACCAGAATGACAGTGAGACAGTGCTACAGTGCTGTGTAGGTGGGATCTTAGGTATGTACTTAATAAATCTCCTCCCAGTGCTTTTGTATTTGTCCATTTTAATAACTTTTGAAAATCTAGTTAGCACATATACATGATATACAAATTGAAATGAGCAAAAGAGGATTCAGTGAAAACCCTCTGTCCTGTCTATAAACCAAAATAAAAGAATGGCTGAACTCAAAGTATTAGAAAATTTGTAGCAAAAATTTCATAGCAAAGTATGGCTACTTAGTTAGGGATGCTGCACAT